>NC_142341.1:34062500-34662500 GCF_054954075.1 Amborella trichopoda
AGTGTCCCCAGGGAACGAGTTCCTCAAACTTCATTCCCAACCCTCCTTTTGAGCAAAGACCCCGGGTCTAGCTCCCAGGTCTTAACCTAGATTGACATGAGTAGGGACCTGAAAGTCCCTAACTCCCCATCTCCTAGCTCTGGTAGAACCTCCACCAAGGCCCCTTGCATCGGCAAAATTTCTGTTGTTGCACACAGCATGCACCTTGCCACCGACAAGGCACTTGATAGTCGTATTACCGAGGTACGCTGGAAGGCTGCCCAGTCCCTTTTTGCAAAAGGCAAACAAGTTGTCATTGCTTCTGTGGGTTACTGCAAGGCTACCCCCCACATTCTTGCACCATCACGAGTCCCTATCCCTAGAGGCTCGACACATTGAGGTGGAGACCCTAGGATCGTGGGTCATAAGGATCGTGGGTCATCCACCCAAGCCAAACCTTGGGGCAACCCTTATGTTTCCTCGAGTCAGTGTTCAAGATCAGACCTTCTAAGGCCGGGTCCTATAAACATTGTTTATATGCATCCCACTACTCGAGGTAACGCCATCATTGCGCCAACCCAAGTACACATGAGGCGACCTTCTCGCCCTCCTACCCAGCACACACTAGCACACCCTGTGAGGGGCAGGCTCCCACCTGTTCTCTTACAGACACCTGCTCGTAGTTCTCGGCTTCCTAATGCCAGATCACTTGCTAGAGCCCGAGTTGACTCCCAGGTCACCCGTGATCCTTCTTCAAGAGGTACACACGCGTCGTCGCCACAGACAGCCCCTCGCTCTCAACTCAGACGTCCTCATGTCAACCCATCTCTTACCTGCTCCTCCTTCTTCGAGCAAGCACCTCCAGCTTTGGTACTCTAAGACCTTTCCCAAGAGTACCATCTTGAACCAGCCTCGTCATCTCGGGCATGTCTCTAGAGCTCATAAGAGAGCTCGGCACAAAAACCTGATGGAAGATCGAGTCCTTCATCATTCCCAACCCAGGATGACTCCAGTCCCTGACGCTCATCCTTTGCCGCACCTGATGGAGACAACTCTCTTTTGTGCAAGACGAGCCAACCAACCACAGTCCCAATCACAATTTTTCCGTGAGGTCCATCCAAATCTCAAAACTAAACGCGATAGGGGTCTGCAAATTCTGACCAAGAAAGTGACCAAGACTGTCGGGGCAACCTGCTCTGATGACCCTCTTCGCCTAAATCCCTTCTACCGTCTTCAGATGACGAAGCCTGGAGAAGAAGTACATGCACCCTGCATGGTGATTACTGTCATAGAAGATGACCCAGCCACTCAGAAGCTACGGTCCCAAAACCGTCGAGAACCAGTCCTCACGCGATCGACATATAAAAATCGAGTCCAGTGGGGGCATGTGGACCCCTGTCTCGCATTCCCTCAACTGCAACCAAGGCTGATCTCCCGGGAGAAACAATCAATGTAATGGTTATAAATGAATCTGACTCGCAGGAAGACCGCATGAACAAGTTCGAAGATATGGTGCGCACAATGATAGAGAAGATAGATCGTATAGATGTCGCACAACAATCAGCTAACCATAAGGTCAATTCCCATCACTCAGATGGTGCACCTCCAAGGCAGCCCCTTCCCTCTGCCTCACAAGACAATTATGTCCCTCACCCCATCTCATAGACAGACATCGATGTTATGGTAACCCATATCTTAAAGAACAGACAAATTCCAGAGATATAGGGTGCAACTCCGTATCAAAGGCCGTACCCATCATACATTGACCAGGTGTCGTTTCCTTTGGATTACAAGAAAGGGAAGTTTCCCCTATTCAACGGAACCACTTCCCCAAACTAGCATATCGCCCATTTCCAAGCAGCGTGCCGAGAAACAGTGGCTGATGGGAGACTCTTTCTCCGTCAGTTTGTTGAAACCCTTAATGGCCTAGCATTTTAGTGGTATGCTCGACTTCCCCCAAACTCGGTGCATACTTGAGAGGAAATGGAGAAACTCTTCCACCAGTGCTTCTACAAGGTCGAGAGAGAGGTTCAAACAATTGAACATCTCACCCTGACCCAAGACCCTAATGAACCCGTGGATCAGTTCTGACCCAAGACCCTAATGAACCCGTGGATCAGTTCATATCAATATGGAGAAATTTAGCTGCTCGCCATCCCAATCCCAATGCTCTAAAGGAAGCAGACCAAACTTGTGTGCGGAACATGCGACTTGAGATTGCTCTGCATGTTGAGGCCTCCAATCCGACTTCCATGTCAGAGCTGATCTCTAAATCAGCTCGCATAGAAAGCTTATCACACCACCATGACAGTTCATGACAATCGTCTACATGCTTAGGAAATAACCGGGGCAATGGTAGCTCTCGGACTAACCCCCGGTTAACCAACAAAAATGAGTGATCAGTGCCGCTGTCACGAACACTGATCCAAAGAATGCTCCCTTCCAAACTTTGGACCTCTTCAAGGGAGTGAGCACAACAAAGACAATGCCTCAGGCAGGCAAGCAATAGCAGTCATACAACCGAGTACCCCCAACTACAAATCTTAATCGGGATGACTATTGGACTAAGCATAGGAACAAGTTCTGCCCCTTTGAGAAGGAATGGGTCCCTGCGCTATTCCGATTATTGCTGGAACAGAACATGATCCAGCTTCTAAAGACCAAGTTCACTGAGCAAGCTGGGCTCGATACTCAGGCGAATTATTATGCTTACCATCGAATGATCGATCATCCCACAGATGACTGCTTCACACTGAAAAACATTGTCGAGGCTCGGATTCAGAAGGGTCAGATGAAGCTTGGGGACTTAAAGAAGGCATTCGGGGCAACAGAAGCCTCTCACATACTGACCACCGATGAAGAAGACAGTGCACCTAATATCCTTCGAGCCTTCTTTGCCATCACGCTTCAAGATGGTCTTATCACACCGAAATCGATAAGACAGCCTTGACGCCTTGCCTTGGGAACTGAGGACCATTGGTGCCCATACCACCAGATATGGGGGCATTACCAGTGCGAATGTACCAGTTTCCATGATATAATCACAAAGAAAATACATGAATGTCAAGAGTCTTACAACACTCCAATAAGTGATCCCCAAGCCACTACTTCACTGGTCCAAGGGGGCCTCCTGACTCAAGACCTTCATAATAACGATTCAAGTACTGTCGAACCCTCGACTTCCCAGCCATGGATAATCCACCATGGGCGAAGCAGACTTAAGTCTTTAAGGTGAGAAGCAGTTCGCCAAGCTAGGGCTCTTCACAAGCCTAGCCAAACGAATTAAGCACCACCTTAGAAAACCAGAAGAGATGGGCACCAAGGGCTACTAGCCTGAGAAACAAGACATCTCAACTGCCAGTCAAGCAAGAATTTCTCAGGTCCCTTCCCCCACTGCCAACCTTACTGGATTTCATCCCTGGCACGATCCACCTTCCTTCCTCATCCTATCAAGAGGACATCCCCGAGTCATCTGCTCCTGAGCATGTCCAATGTGGGCGATGATGTTAAAAGCACTCATCAATGGTCTAAGCAAGGGAAAGACCTAAAAGACCCCTACACACGTACAACCCTGGTGATGAAAAGCTGCCATGATCGGTCTGATGAGGGGAACGACCTTAAAAGTCTCCCATCTTCTGACCCTTCTCCTTCTTCCTCTTTTGCTTCTCATCTTTCTTCCCCAATGTCTCATGCAGGTACAACCATGAAATGTCCCGACTTCGAGGCTCTCGACAGAGAATTCGAAGGGATTAACATAAGCAGGACATAGTGGAAGTGGTTGAAAAAGACCCTAGCCTAGGCAGCTGGATTCTTAACAGTTGCTGATGCCCTGGCAGCTAAAGTCAATTCAGATCCATCTTCTTCAAAGAAGCACAAAAAGTTGAAGCCAAAGAAACCCCAGTGGCCCCCTGAACTCGACTTCGAGCAGAGGCTAAGAGAATCAAGAGGGCAGAGTTTCTATTCTTAGAAAGCTTGCCACATTGTACAAATCTATGAAGCATCAGTCAGTGCGAGGCAAACACTGTAGACACTCGGGAAAAGACCATGTGATTCATATAAGGACACTTCTCGCTCCACAATCATTGAATCTCAAATGCCCTGTAACCTCCAAGTTGAACTCCTGCACCTTGAGATGCAATCCATGATTACGGAAGATCCTTATGTTCCTCAATTTAGGAAAGGTGCAGAATTGTGACCTGCCCTGGAGCTCTATCAGAGGTGGAGATGTCAGGATCATGGATCTCTGCACTTGAGGTTAATGAAAATACCTCTGAAAGCAATGAAGAAGAGTCGCAAGAGGCCCCAGAAGAATGGGAAGAAGGTGGTCAAGCCACCGCTAACGAACTCAAAGAAATAAATCTAGGTGATGAGACTGATCCCATGCCCACTTTTATTTCAGCGAATATCTCTCCAAAAGAGAAAGGATATTTCACTACTTTCTTGCTAGCAAACTGATACGTCTTTGCCTAAGCATTGTCATGAGATTCCTGGTTTAGACCCTCGAGTCGCCGTTCATCATTTGGGCATCGATCCAACTGTCAAACCTGCTAAACAGAAATCAAGAAGGTTTAGCCCTGACCTTGAAATGCAGCTAGATGTCAAGGTGACCAAACGCAAACAAGAAAGCTTCATTTGCAAAGTCAAGTACCCAAAATGGCTGGCAAATGTTGTTCCAGTCAAGAAGAAGAATGGTCAGATCAGGGTTTGCATTGATTTCTGTGACTTGAATACCGTTTGTCCCAAGGATGACTTCCTGCTGCCATTCATCGAGATGCTCATCGATTCTATGGCTCACTATCAAATCTTTTCCTTCATGGATGGGTACTTCGAGTATAATCAGATACGGATGGTGTCCGAAGACGAGGAAGCCATTGCATTCTTAACTCCAAAAGGGGTTTTCTGCTACACAATGATGCCTTTCAGATTGAAGAAAGCTGATGCTACATATCAGAGGACAATGACAACCATCTTCATATATATGATGCACAAAGAGGTGGAGTGTTACGTAGAGGACTTAGTGGTAAAATCCGAAGAGAAAGATGCTCACATGAGAGACGTTGAAAAGGTATTCGAGTGACTACGCCTTCATCAACTTAAAATGAACCCGCTGAAATGCGCTTTTAGCATGCGTTCGAAAAAGTTCTTGGGGTTCATTGTCAGACATCAAGGGCTTGAAGTTGAACCAGTCAAGATCAAGGCGATCCACTAAATACTGTCACCAACCACATTGCGAGAGCTACATTCCCTTCAAGGGCAGCTAGCATACATCCGCAGGTTCATCTCAAATCTCTCAGGTCACTGTAAACCCTTTACACACCTGTTAAAGAAGGATATTCCATTCATCTAGGATGAAGCATGTCAGGCAGCTCTAGATGACATCAAGCAATATTTACTCAACCCTTCAGTGTTCTCTACACCAATGTTGGGAAAACCTCTCATCCTATACATGATCGCTCTGGATGAGTCACTCGGGGCATTGTTGGCACAAAACATTGACAAGGAAAAAGAAACGGCGTTGTATTATCTAAACCGTAGGATGCAAGGGGACGAGAAGAATCATCCCCCTATAGAGAAGATGTGCTTAGCCCTGATCTTTGCAGTACAAAAACTTTGTCACTACTTACTTGGTCATGAAGTGAAACTTATATCAAAAACAGATCCTGTAAAATTTCTCATGACACGCCCATGCTTATCAGGACATCTTGCTAAGTGGGCCTTATTGCTGATGAAATTTGACGACAAAAGGCCATCAAGGGCAAGGCCTTGGCTGATTTTCTTGCTGCCCACCCCGTACAGGTAGAATCTCACTTATCAAGTGACCTCCCTGATGAAGAGGTATTCTGCATAGAGCTTCCTCATGCCTGGGAATTGTACTTGAACGGAGCTTTCCAATTAGACCGTGGAGGCACCAGAGTGGTATTCATGACTCTAAAGGAGGAGTATTCCCACATTATTTCTCTTGTCGAAGCCAATTCTCACAATGAGGCAGAATATAAAGTCCTTATAAATTGGGTTAGAGATAGCCTTCAACTTAGACTTGGAGCAGCTCAAGATCAATGGCGACTCTGAGTTGGTTATCCGGTAGCTTAAAGGGATCTATGACATGAGAAAAGACACTCTTAAGCCTTATCACGATACTGTAACATCATATATGGCCCAGTTTGAAGATGTATCTTTGAGTCACATCCCAAGAGGCTAAACTCTCAGGCCAACACACTTGCAAAACTCGGGGCTACAATTCAATTATCATCATCACGACTCACACTTGTGTGAGTGGCAGAGTGAAGACACATTGAACTGAGAACCGAGGTAGACGCGGATGATGAGAGAAATGTCTTCCCTGAGTGCCCTCCTTATCCATTTGGAGGACTTCTATCAGCTAAAGAAGTAATTAATACTGAACAAGAAATGGCACGGAGCCAAGAAGCTAAGGTTTGAAACCAATAACTAGTGTTCTTTGACCCAATATGCATGGAAATTGAGTTGGTAGAAGATTGGAAAGAGCCCATCACTAGTTTTCTAAAACATGGTAGGCTCCAAGAAGATCTTGCCGAACGCAACAGTGTACATCGAATGTCTACCAAGTATACCCTCCTTGAAGGAGATGCTCTTTTCATATGGTCATTTGACTGTATTCTTCTTAGATGTGTGGACGTGCAAGAAGCAAATAAGATTTTAGAAGAAGTACACTCAGGAATTTGTGAACTACACCAGCCGGTCCGAAGCTATATGAACGGATACGTAGATTGGGGTATTATTGGCCTTCTATGATTGTTGATTCCTATGCTAAAAAGTGTCACATGTGCCAAATACATTCAAGCCTTGTTCATCAACCTCCAGAGCCTTTACACCCTACAGTGGCATCATGGCCCTTCTCACAATGGAGTATGGACATTGTAGAGCCTATTGACCCTCCTTCAGCAATGGGTCATGTCTTTATTCTAGCTACAACAGATTATTTCTCTAACTGGGCTGAAGCAGTCCCCCTTATGCAAGTTCCCGAGACAACAGTGGCCAAATTTGTTTAACATCACATTATATACAGGTTAGGAGTGCCTGACCGGATTATATCTGACGATGGCCCTCAATTTCAAAGTCATCATATTGATCGCCTGGTTAACCTATTTGGGTTCGAGTGAAAGTACTCGACTTATACCACCCTCTGGCGAATGGCTTGGCTGAGGCCTTCAATAAAACCCTGTGCAACATTTTACGAAAATCGGTATCAAAGACAAAGAAGAACTGGCATGAGAAGCTTCCAGAAGCCTTGTGGGCCTATCACACTACCATAAGAAATGTCACCGATTCTACCCCTTACTCCCTAGTCTATGAGGGTGAAGTAGTTTTACCCCTCGAAATTCAAATCCCTTCACTGCGGGTCGCTATACATCAAGGGCTAACCGAAGATGAGAGAGTCAAACTCCAGTATCAAGAATTAGATGCACTCGATGAAAAGAGGCTAGAGGCTCAGCAGAACCTCGAACTCAACCATGGGAGAATGAAGAGGGATTTTGACAAGTCAGTCAAGGTCCGCTCATTCGCCCATGGGGATCTAGTTATGGCTATCAAAAGGCCGAGTGTTATGCATGGCCAGTGTAAGGGGAAGTTTGAACCCAAGTGGGAAGGTCTCTTTATAATAAAAATGGTCTCGTCAAATGGAGCCTCCATACTGGCACATCCTGATGGAGAGGAGGTAATACCCCTTCTAAAGAGGTATTATCCGTGATGCAAAAAGAGACTCAATGCAAAGCAAGCAAGACAGTCTAAAAAAAATTTAACTCCTTTTAATGTAGTAAAATGCAGTTACAATTTACAAGCAAAAATCCCATTATTAGGGAGGTTACAAGTCTCTTCTATCTGAGGAAAAGAGAACACCTGACACCAAAAGTGTTGCTCTTGTACCTGAGGATAAGAGGACGGTTACAAACCAAAACCCATGGTACTGTTCTTGCCTCTGAGGATAAGATGATGGTTACAGGTCCAAAGAAATACTCTCCTCACTAAGAAGAAACAAACCCACCAAAGAAACACCCTCATCATGAAGAAGAAGCAAAACCACTTGAAGAGTCAGCTTCAATTCACCTGACGAGTGTCACCAAAGAGGATGGTTACAGGCCAAAAGAGGAAGCCAACCATTTCTGAGTCAGCTTCAATTCATCTGACGAGTATATCAAACATACAAAGCAGACTTCTCTGGCAAGGAACAGGCCTATGATGAAGAGCATACCCTGTTTACAGTGGGTGCTCTTCCACAGAAAAATAGGGACTTCACTGATGTCTTAAAGGACTTGGCTTCCAACAGGCATCATAAGCCAGGCTCTACCATCGGTCACCACCTTTTGCCTAACCAAGTTAGCGTCATGTGAAACAATCTCCACATGTAACTCAATGTCACATGCGAACAACACCTCGCATGCCATGATGCTGACCATTCACTAAAGAACGCCGTCTGAAATTAGCGACGGTTGCGTCAACGCTGGCTGTGCTTCTGACTCCAATCGTCGGTTGCCTTTCTTGAGGATCAGCACCGGTTGTGTTAGCGCCAATTGTGCTTTTAAAACTTCTAGCACCGGCTGCATATCTTAAAGTCATCGTCGGCTGCGTTTGCCGCCATGTGACTCTTTGTTTTCTGTGCCCCCTCGGTTCCCAAGACTCCTTATTTTCCACTTAAGACATTTCGCCTCCCAGAGGATTGCATGATTCCCAAGGGAAACCGTTTGTCTTCCTATAACCATTCACCTCCCTGCGGCGGTCCACCAACTGTAACCATTCGTCTCCCTAAGCCCTTCAAATTCCTGCTGGTAACTCCCTTCCGCAACCGGAAACCATCTTCAACTTCGTCCAAGTCACTGGGAAACCACTTACGGCCCCCGAAAAACTACCAAAGGACTAGCAAAATGCCTGGGCAACCCTCTACTACCACTGTCGCCTCTTTTTCCCTTTGCCAAAATCCCCTACTTCTCAGTGAACTCCCTGAACTCACTATAAGCTCCTACAACTCCGACAAAACTTCGCCAAACCCGCTGGTTCCTTCACTGAGCTGACCCACAAACTCCCGCAAGGCACTGTCTTCCCTGCTCTCTCTTACTGGAATGCCCTCTGTGTTTATCGAAGCTCTTCACCGGAAACCTCACTACTGTTAAAACCAAATCACCTTAAGCCTTTTTACCCTACGGTGAAAAAATAGTGAAAATGGCATTTACGATCCTTCCCTCAAATGCCCCTCGCAAACTGGGAATCCCAGCCACGTCTAAGGAGGCCAAATGTCAATGGGCCGGACCGGGTCTGGTTTTGTCTCGAGGCCCGAGGAAAAAAAATTTACCACCGCCCCTGAAATCCTATGCAACAAGAGACCAGAACAGGGTCGGGCTCTGGTCAAGGCACGAACACTAAGGCACGCTCAGCGCCGGCTATGTTGTCAAAACTGCTTAGCGTCGGCAGTATGTCAAATAACCCCAGCGTCGACTATGTTCTCAACGACCCAGCGCCTACTGAGTGTTCAAGAGACAGTGGGTGGACGTTCTCAGTGCCGGCTACGTTTTCAAAAGACTCAGCGCCGGCTAAGTGTTTAAGAGACAGTGGGTGGACATTCTCAACGCCGGCTGCATTTTCAATAGGCTCAGCGCCAACTGAGTGTTCAAGAGACAGTAGGTGGACGTTCTCAGCATCGGCTGTGTTTTCAAAAGGCTCAACGCCGGCTGAGTGTTCAATAGACAGTGGGTGGACGTTCTCAATGTCAGCTGTGTTTTCAAAAGGGTCAGCGCCAACTTAGTGTCAAAGGAACAGTGGTGGACGTTCTCGACGCCGGCTGCATTTTCAAAAGGCTCAGCGTCGGCTGAGTGTCCAAGGAACAGTGGTGGACGTTCTCAACACCGGCTGCGTTTTCAAAAGGCTCAACGCTGGCTGAGTGTTCAAGAGACAGTGGGTGGACGTTCTCAGTGCAGCTGCATTTTCAAAAGGCTCAGCACCGGCTGAGTGTCCATGGAACAGTGGCGGACGATCTCAGCACCGGCTACATTTTCAAAAGGCTCAGTGTCGGCTGAGTGTCCATGGAACAGTGGTTGAAGTTCTTAGCGCCGGCTGCGTTTTCAAAAGGCTCAATGCCTGCTGAGTGTCCAAGGAATAGTGGTGGACATTCTCAGCACCGGTTGTGTTCTAAACAGTCCATCGCCACACGCTCCATGTTAAAATCCGTGCACATCTGACTATTGTTATCCCCAGTAGAGTTGCACCTTGATCGTGACCTATTATCCCCAGTGGAGTGGTACCTAGATCGTTCAACTCAGGCCATGACTTCTCATCCCTAGTAGGAGTCATACTTGTACTACAGCTCATTATCCCTAATGGACTTAGGGTCATTTTTACCACTGCAACCCCTAGTGGGTCTGCCTCACACCTAGGAGTCGGCTACCATTTTTCACCTATAAGGGACCCACACATGTTCCCATTATCCCTAATGAAGTCAGTCTTCCTATCTGAACCCCTTGCCGACCTTAACCATTTATCCCCAGGGAGTCGGATTTACATCTACAGACTTATTCTCCATGCAGTGTCACCCACATGGTGACCCACACTGTGGTCCTAGCTGCATGACCTTAAACTTCATAGCTTTGGTCCAGGTGCACGACCCTAAATTGCATGGTCCAAACTATACGACCATAAACTGTAGCGGAGGTCTAGCTGCATGACCCTAAACTGCATAGGTCCAAATTATACGATCGTAAACTGTAGCGAAGGTCTAATTTCACGACCTTAAACTGCATGATCCTAGTTGTATGACTTTAAACTGCATGACCACGGTTCAAACTATATAACCTTAAACCATAGTGCACATCCTGGCTGCATGATGAAAAAGGCTTAGCACCAAGGTCAAAACTATATGACCCTAAACTGTAGCGGAGGTCTAGTTGCATGACCCTAAACTGCATGGTCCTAGTCGTATGACTTTAAACTGCAT
This sequence comes from Amborella trichopoda, assembly GCF_054954075.1. NCBI lineage: Eukaryota > Viridiplantae > Streptophyta > Magnoliopsida > Amborellales > Amborellaceae > Amborella > Amborella trichopoda. The sequence continues at coordinate 34,073,437 of NC_142341.1, forward strand.
AACCACGATCCAAGCTATATGACCTTAAACCATTGTGCACGTCCTAGTTGCATGACGTTAAACTGTTTTACATAGTTCTAGGAGGCATGACTTTAAACTCACCCCCTCATACACGCACACACCTTTTACGTGTATTTTCATGCACGTCTTCCCTAACCGACCCGTTTATGTGCACTCATCATCTTCATTACCTCCCCAGTGCATCCAATCATTTCATTATCATCATTCCCCAGTGAGTCTCACTCGTGCTCGCAAAACGGCGAACCATCCCGCCACCCATACTCATCGTAAGCTAATGGGTCACCATTTTTCACCAACCTTTCATACATCATCCATCTTTCATAAGTAACCTCGTGTCATCTCCCCAAAGTGAGTTAAAACCATCATCATACTCACTCTATGGCCTCAACAGACTGCCAACCATCTCCATTATGGTCCAGTTGTATGACCCTAAATTGTAGTGCACGTCCTGGCCGCATGACGTTAAAAGGCTTCGAACAGGTCCCGAAGGCATGACCTTAAACACGCCTTCACAAAAAAAAAAAAAAATGGGCATGGTGTATACCTGGTCAAGGGAACGCCTTGAGTAAAAATGACGGACGGGCATGGTCGTGAAACCATGAGCAAAAGAGTTCCGCGAAAATAAAAACCCGAGCATAGTGAAAATCCTAAAGGGCACTGTGAGTAAAAATGGAAGACAAGGGTGGACATGGCTGAAAGGTCATGGGTAAAAGAGCCCCAAATAAAATGGAAGTTGGTGAAAACTGTCTCTACAGCGCAGCATCCCAAGTCCAAGTGAAAATCTGTGAGGGACGCTTGGGCCGATAAACAGGTTGATGCAGCGCTCGCCTCAACAGGCGGCTTCAGCCCACAATCAAGAGATAAGTCCTTGGTGTCACAATATCAGGACCAAAAATATGAGCTTCAAGGAAACGATTTCGACAGCCTGAGGCCATTTACAAAAAGGACTTGAAGAACAAAAGATTCGCCAAGAATGCAAAACAAGTCTCATGAAGAAGAGCATCATTCTTAGGAGGTTATTGAACGCACTCCAAAGATATCGGAGATGCCCTAAAGAGGCTAAATCAACCATGACTTTGGACCTGTTACGCTAGATTGCTAACAGTAGGTAGGAGTTATACCCAAAGCTGGTCACCTCAATAAACTGAGGTACCCTACCTGCCAAGGAATAACTGGTGCACGATGCAAAGGAGTGCTGAGCAAAGGCTCTTCAGCAGACCATCCAGAATGAACAAACAAGAAAGTCACTCTAATAAACCAAAGACGCCCCAAAAAGGCTAAGTCATCCATGACTTTGGACTTGTTACGCAAGATTGCTAATAGTGGGTAGGGGCTATACCCAAAGTTGTTCACTTCGATAAACTGAGGTACCCAACTCACCAAGGAATAACTGGCGCACAATGCAAATGATCACCGACCAAAGGCTCTTTGGATGTCTATCCAAGACAAAGAAAACCAGGCCAAACAGGGGCAATAGCCTTCACCATGGCACTCAATTGCCAGACGGACCTGATTCTGACTAACGAGGTCTGTACAAATTCCTCAGTTTCAGAATCACAAACAGTCCACATGAGGCTGAGGACTTTGACAAGATCCCTAAAAAAAGTCTCCTCTCCCCCTAAAGTCTCCATAGATGGACATGTACATTGCATCCAAACATCTGAGCATCCTAGTTACAGCATTGCGTGAATCTCCTCAGTGTTCACGTGGTCCTGTAGCTAGGAAGAAAAAATTAATAAAGTCGAAGGAAACTTTTTGAATGTTGTCCTTCTCGCTTCTCTTAAAGCACAACATTCGACGGTGCAAGCTGTTTACATACATTTTTCAACACCTTGGTCCCTGATGCAGAATAAAGAGGAAGCAAGTCAATAAAGCCTCAACATACAGTGAAAATTCTGAAAATCTCATAATAGCCCCAAAACTAATCGAGATCTTCATAAGCACTTCAAAAGGCCACCTATTACGTTGCATCGCAATCAGACATATCTAAGGCAGTGAACACAAAGAAACAATTTCAGCAACATCTGCCTCTTGCACCCTAAAATGGCGTAACTAGAACTATATTTTTGGTGTGTCAAACAGCTATGGGACAACCACCATTGGATCCGACACAGCCGAAAACCCCGATGGGTCAAGTTTCGGCTTAATCGGGCACTCCAGGACAAAGTTATGGGTAAAATACCGAAAAGGGGTTGGTCGCACACTATTCCCTTGTGGCCACCCTGCACCAAAACACCATTAAAAGTGGTTGTTTTCACAATTACAGGATATCACTTTTGGGGCCTATATCTCACTCGTTTTAAGTCGGATCGCGCTCAAATTTTGTGAGCATGTTCGTCTCATTGAGACTAGCGTTTCGATAAGTGGTACGCCCCGTGACGATGCCCGAGAAGGGAGAAAAACTAGGGAGAATTTGTTTATCCGTGAAGAAAGTTACAAAAATTTGAGCAGCAACACCCCTCACTCTGACAGCCAAATCGCAATGCTCGCATACCCGATCGACGTGAAACTAATTGCATTATGTGCATAAGGTTCAAGGCTATCTCTGGTCCAAACCCTGTATAATGAACGGTTGGATTTCACACATGGAGGAGTCGAATCTGCTGTAAATTTTGACCGATGGATTTCAAGTTTCCAGCCAAAAACCTAAGACGATGAAGTCTTCATCCGAATACAAAATCGAGTTGCGTTTGTTGCAACGTGATCGTGATGGCATGCTCAATGCAATTTAACAAAGAAACAGAAGAAAAACATCAAGGAACAAGCAAAACATCAAGGAACAAGCACACAATTGATCCGAAGTTTTCAAGATTCATCCGAAATTCAAGTCTCATGGTCATGGCTTAAAAACATGATACATGGCTCGAAGTTGGTATCAAATTGATCGTCATGTCAAGCCCTACAAGAAAACAATCATCTTTCGATAAAATGGGCATCAAAAACCCCAGATCAGTCAAGAAAGATCACGCAAGTTCTCAGGCAACAGCAGGGACTGTTCTGGAATTCCACACATTGTTAGGCAGGGGCAAAACAGTCTTTTTGCTCCCATTTTTAGAATTTATTTTAATTCAATTAAATTGTAATTATCTTTAATTTTAGGTAGCTTTATAGCGTCCACCTATGTTTGGGCCCAATTCTATATAAACATACAAAGCCAAATTGTAAAGAAAACATAGACACAATTCTTCAACATTCAATAAAGACTTGAATTCTTGCTTGAGCTCATGTGTGCATCTTGGAGAGAGAGAGAGGAGAGAGAAAAAAAGTGCTGGCACCTCTCAGTAAAGTAACTTTTTCTCTCCTCCTCTTTTCTCTCTCCCATTTTCTCTCTCCTCCTCTTTTCTCATCTTTATCTCTCTTTCCCTCTCTCTTCTTTTCTCATCTCTATCTCTCTTTCTCTCTCCTTTTTTCTCATCTCTATCTTTCTTTCTCTCTCCTCTTTTCATCTTCATCTCTTTCTCTCTCTTCCTCCTCTGGTCAATCATGTCTTTCTTTATATGCTTCCCTTTCTCCATTCACGCATGGTGGACCTATTGCCTAGTGTGATGCCTTCCTGTTCCTAAGGCATGAATAGTGAGCCAGGCCTTAGCCCGTGTGGCACAAGCCCAGTGCCTCCTGGTTTTCTTTTTTCTCTTATGGCCCAGCCGACGCAAGCCTAGCACCACCTGGATTCTCTTTCTTTCTTCTCTTTTGTCCCAACCGACGCAAGCCTAGCACTGCCTATGTTCTCTTTCTTTCTTCTCTTATGTCCCAGTCGGCGCAAGCCTAGCCCTTCTTGGGTTCTCTTTCTTTCTTCTCTTCTGTCCCAGTCGGTGCAAGCCTAGCGCCGCTTGGGTTCTCTTTCTTCTCTTCTGTCCCAGCCGGCACAACCTAGCACCACCAGGGTTCTCTCTCTTCTCTTCTTTCATAGCCTACACAAGCCTAGCACCGTCTGGGTTCACTTTCTTTCCTCTTTTATGTCGCAGTCAGTACAAGCCTAGCGCTGCCTGGTTTCTCCCTCTTCTTTCTTTATTTCAAAGTCGGTAGAAGCGATCGTCGTCTGTGTCCTCCTCCTTTCCTTCCCTTCTCTTTCTTCTTGTTCTCTCGATTTTCTATCCTTCTCTGTTTCTTCTTCTCTTTTATCTCTCTCTCGTCTTTTGTTTACTCTCTCATTTGCTCAAGAAGGGTTGAGACTAGCCTTCAATGGTAGTCTTGTCGTTTAGCTGTAATGTGGTTGTGCCGGTCATAGTTATTGTGCCCGTTTTATTGTCACTACAGACAAGTCATTGAGTCTAGCTAGTCGGCATTGGTACAGTTGTCTAGTAGTAACTCTGTTGAGCCAACGAGCTCTATTTACTATCATGACAGGTCAATTACCTACTAGTCAGGTCATTGTGTCGGTCTCACCACTAGATCGAATTCTTCTCACCCCAATCTTCATTCTCTAATTCTTCTCATCTTTTGAATGTCCACACCTATGTACATTCACCTGAAAGCAAGGTGTGATCCCTTGACCCACCTGTCTTGTAACATTTGCCATATGTGTGTGATTGCAGAAATAGGAGAACACAAGGTCAAGGGAGGTGATTCCAAACCAGTTTTACAACTGGGGGGCTTTCTTCGTGATCTAAGAGGGTGCCCACGCGAGCCATCACGAGTAAGTCCGAACCCAACTTAAATTCCTCTCTCATCGGTTGGTCCACCTGCACTTGTTTTTTAGCCTGGTTCCCGAGAGAGCGATCTCCAAGTCCCAGATTCTCCAAAAACTTGAGATGCATGCCGCCCGATCATCCAAATCCAGAGGGCGAGATCATGGTACTTAGTGGCATGTCTCATGAGAATGGGAGCTCTACCCTCTTAATTTTCTCAGCCATTGTTCAAAGTCGAGCTCAGGAGGCCATTGAGGTTCCTTGGCCTTGGGATTCCTGTGTTCCATGAGGAGTTCCTCAATAGTGGGAGGAGGCTTCTTGTTGGCTCTAGATGCCAAGGCATCAGTGACTGTCAGAAAACTAGCTGCTTGGGCCATCGTCTTTTTCAGCTGCCTTCGATGTTGCTTGCTAGTATTGCAACTTTTCAGCTCTTTGTCAAGAGCCTCAAAGTCTGGGCATTCGTGTGTTGAACCTGCAGAAGATGTGTTAGCAGAAGAACAAGAAGGTTTGGACTAGTTGGGGATAGATGATGGGGGAGAGCTTTTAATGTCGTCACTCAGATTGGACCAATCCGGGTTGCTTTTAGCATCATCCCAAAAATTTGACATGTATAGGGAATCTTATAGGTCTTCACCCGACTTGGACCGTTGAGGGGTGCTTTTTATGTCGTCACCTTATCGGACATATTTGGAGCCTGAGTAGAGGAAGGCTCATGAATGACCTCACGACTGAACTGTGGGTCTTAGTCAGCAAGAGCGACTGTCTCAGGAAAAAAGTCCTACAGGGTTGGTAATGGAGGAAGGGGCTTGAGGAACTCGACCTTATTCTGGAGTTGATGGAGTTTCCTCTTTCAGCGAGTAGCTCTTGGTGCTCGTCTCCTTCTACCATTTTTTGGAATAGGTGCAAGCTGATCAGGTTCACGTGGCTTAGGGGCTAACCTTGCTTGGTGAACCGCTTCGCATCTCGTGGACTTAATTATGCTTCGTCCTCGATAGACTCTAAGGGTTCGGGGGGTGAACTCTCACTGGAGGTCTGCATCTGAGTGACCTCTTGTATTAACAATCTGGCGGTTCAAACATCGTCCCATGGGATAGTGCTGGTGGAGTGCTCTCCTTGGACCGTTTCTGTGATTATAGCTCAAAAACGGAAGCACCCCTCTAAGTCGTGACCTCGTATCTGGTGATAGGGGTACCAGAGGTTTTCAGTCCCACAAACCAGATGTTTGGGCTGTCTTGACAGCTTTTGTGCGATGATCCCCACTTGAAGCACCATACAAAACAGCGCTTGAAGAAGGTCTGGTGGCAGTTCATCAAGATGATACACTTGCTTGTCTTCTTCTTGAACTGTCACCACGTGAGATGCTTCAATTGCCCCGAATGCCTTCTTGAGGCTATCGAGCTGCATCTGCCCCTTCTGGATTAGAGCTTCAATGTGATCCTTAAGGGTGAAGCAATCTTGAACAGGATGGCCCAACACCTTATGATATGCGTAATAATTCTTATGGGTGGCGAAATCAACATCTTTTGGCCTTTTAACCTCAGGTAAGGTGATCATTTGTTGCTCAATCATGATTCGGAGTAAGGTCAAGACGCACTCCCTATTGAAGTTGTAGACCTTCTTTTTTTGTTACTCCCAGTAATCTTTTCCATAGAGGTTACGAGGCGAAGGCACCTTATTGTAAGGCTGGGTTTCTGGCATGCCTGAGGTGTCCCCTGAGCATTTGGAGCATTCACCCCCCTTAGAGAAGTCCAGAGTTTGGGCCGAAACCTTCTTGGGACAGTGGCACTGATCACTCCTTTTTGTTGATTGCCCTGAGAATTGCTACGACCATTACTAGAGCTTCGATTGTTTTCCCCATTTGATGATGGTGTTTGCAGTTTGCCATGATGCTTGAGAAGACTCTCTATTCGGACTGCTTTGGAGATGAGATCCGATAGAGACGTCGGGTTTGATGCTTCAACGTTCAGAGAGAGAGATTTCCAGCCACATGTTGTGCACACATGTTTGGACGGTTTCAATTTTGGGCATGGGATTGGCTTGATATGCAGCCAAATCTCTCCATCTTGCAACGAATTGATCGACCGGCTCCTCTGGACTTTGGGTCAATGTGAGAAGCTCAATAGTCTGGACTTCTCTTTCAACCTCATATAAACGCTTGTAAAATAACTGTTCCATTCTTCCCATATCTGCACCGAGTTCTAAGGGAGTCGAGCATACCACTTGAATGCTGGCCCGTCAAGGGTCTCAACGAACTGACGGAGAAGAAATCTCCCATCAGTTGTTGTCTCTTGACATGCCAAATAGAAGTAGGCAATGTGCTGATGAGGTGAACTCGTGTCATTAAAGAGCGGGAGTTTCCCTTTCTGGTAATTCGAGGGAAATGGAAGCTGGTCAATATAAGATGGATATGGTTTCTGATAAAGAGTTGTAGTTTGTACACCCCAAATCTGTCTCACTCGCAAACTATGAGTGACCATGGCATCAACTAACGAATCTACTACTCAAGAAAGGTAACAACTAGTTTTCTTTCAGCAAGGTATTTCCTGCAGAAGACCCTCCACATATTTAAGGCTATATTTGTGATACCTAATTTCTTCTCTTAGTTTGCTTTGCCTAGGTTAATATGAAAATGTCGGTCAAAGTTGTATGTGGGATCTCTTCTCGCTCTTTTACATCTTCTTGGTTCTTTAACATCTTACCTGTTATTTTCTATGGGTGAATTATGGATATTTTGTCCTTTATTTTATTATCACTCGTTAGTGGATTACTATTATTTCATGTTCACCTTTATGGGTTGAGTTTTTAAAAAATTGGGAAATTATTGCAAATATACCTAGATTTTGACAAAATTTAAAAAAAAAAAAACCCAAACTTTAAAAAACCTTGTCCACACTCATGATTTTTGGGTTTTTTTGACGAAAATGACCTTCACGGTAGTCTATTTACAGTAATTCATTTAAGTTTTATGGTAATTAAAGTATCGTAATAACTTGAAGTAATATTGCGGTAATTAAAATACCCTAATAACTTCAAGTAATATTATTATACTTTAATTACCATAATAGATAACACTTTCTTTACAGTATTCTTTCTACCGTAATAGTTTAAAGTGTTACTATGGCAATCGACATGCCATAATACTTTCACAGGTTATAAACCCTAACTCGCAGCCCATTATTTCTTTACGGTTCTTGTTCTACCGTTATAGAGCTCTCAACCTTTACGGTTCTCAACCTTTGTACTCAATCTCTCACCAATCTCTCAGGGGTCAATCTCCCTCATCAAATTTTTGAGGTAAGAAATACTTCTCTAGATTTATAAATGAGGTTGTATATTTATTTTTTGATTCCACGTTTCAAGCCTAACATGTGATGATCGGTTGTTCAATTTCTATATTCTAATCTTTGTATCTATATTATAAATCAGGTTGTATATTTTATTTTATTTTTATTCCATGGTTCAGCATTGTGTATTTTTTTTTTGTTATGCATTGTGATGATCTATTTGATTCCACTAAGAAGCTATGATTTTGTAATATCAATTTGAAGATATTTATGCATCGAAACAATTAGGATTGTAATGATCTAGGAGAGGTTATAATATCACGTATATATTTTTGAAACAATTTGATGATCTAGAACAGGTCGTAGTATCAAAACAATTGGAAGATATCTAGGCATCAAAAAATGTGCGCCTTACTTCTATTGTCATAGCCACGGTTTAGTATTGTGATGATCTATTTTTATGGATAAAGCAGTAGCATGATCCTAATTGTATATGAACTTATGTCTCATGGCTCTAAGAAATGTGGCAAACTGCCATTATATTCATGAGAAGCTATGATTTTTGTGATTTATAAATCCCTTTTTTTTTTGCTGAAAATTAGTGCATATTTTTTGAAGATATTATAATTGTCATTGCCTTATGTAATTATCCAATGTTTTGATCTCTTTAAGTGAGAAAATTTCATGATCTTGATTTAGTGAACTCAATTCTTGTGATTATATTATACTATATTTTGTTGAAAATATCAAATATCATTGTAGACTATCTCTCTTATGCTAAACCATTTCTCATGTATGCAATGGTTGGGGATTTATAACTTCTCATGTTCTTACCTAGGGTGTAAGCTCTTTTTTGTGTTTTTTGTAGAGACTGTGATTAAACCTACTTTATTCACTTGTACCAAAAGAGACCAATGTGATTAAACATACTTGATTCACAGTGATTAAACCAAAAGAGTCCAGTGTGATTATTATTAGTTTATTGTTTATGATGGCTGTTTTAATAAGGATCATGGCAGCAGATGCACCCTTCCATGGAGGTCTTGAGAATCCTACATTACTTAATAGACAGAGAGAACATATATCACATAAGATATAGGAAAGAGATGTATATACAAGTATTTAAAATTATATTATTTATCCATCATGTTAGTTAATCAATTTATTTAATTTAGTTAATCAATTTATTTAATTTAGTATCTGAAATCACAAATTTCATTTCAAGATCGGGAAAATGCCCTTTGGGTTGATGAGAAGCCCAATGGAACTTCTTCATGGCCTTTAACAAACAACGATCAAATTGATTTGGTCTGGAGATCAAGATTATATCTTTTAACTATAATACCGATGATTTATCATGATCGTGGCACATTATCTACTATTATCGAGAGGTAGCGAGTAGAGACGAACACCTGGCACTTCAATATAGACGTCGGAGAGATGATGCCTACTCTTGAAAATGCATGGAAAATTCTCCGATTAAAGGTGATTGGTGTAGCTGTAACTTTGAGCAGAGTGGAGAACTATGGAGATTATATAGTCCATATGATATGACAACTGCCATATGGTCATAGTCATTCTATTATCCGGTTGACATGGTTGAGGAACACTTTTAAGTGGCTACCACAGAACTATAACAACACCACTCTTTTACGATACACTCCTATATCTAGGCTGTTGCACAATATTTGTGGATTCCATAAATGGAACGGTTCCTACAATATTTTTACAACTTTTTGAGGATATGGAAGTAGCTGGTCAGTATGCATGGCGTGCAGCTGTCCTAGCTTTTTTGTTTCAAGGCTTACCAAAGGTTGTTCGTCGTGATCATCAACACCTAAATGGATCAGCCACTCTTTTATTAGTAATGCTAGTAACTTAATATTTTGATAGTTTTTTTAAAATTCGATAAATATTTGTTGTTGTGATTCTTTCTTTTTTTATACATGCATTTTAGTGTTGGGCGTACAATCATTTCAAAGTGTTGCGCTCAACTCCCAAAGAAATAAGGGCAAGGCAACCTAGATCCCTCAGGTGGGCCCCTCCTAGAGAATGGGATAACGCTCACAACTTCCATCTCATGGGGTGACAGGAGATTGATAATGCACATATCAATGATGTTAATATAATATAGTTATCATTTATTTAGTATAGTATAATTTAATTAATTTTTTGTACAGGTTATTTAACTTTAAATTTGTATTTTTTTTATCATAGGTCATATGGACCCCATATGATGATTATCCTAATCTAGGAGAGCAAACTGAAGAGGACAGAGATTATGGGCTTATTGTCTGTCAGATTGCTTTGTGTCGCACATACCTCATATGTAGACACATTTGTGAGGGATACATGTCAGATCGTGTGCTCCGGCAACTTGAACTTCACCAAAGGATACTGGCTGATTCTTTGCAGTGCGAAAGGAGAGAGAGAAGGGGGAAGAGGAGTGACAACTTGGTAGATGAGCTTGGGGCTGAAATTGATACGTGGACGAATAAGTTAGATTATATTTGTCAGGCAGATGAAGATATGTTCAATGGGAAGCCGACACAAGAATACCTCAAGTGGTACAGGCTAACGACTAGGCCCCTAATCCATAATCTATTTAGGAAATGTCCCTCCAAATACTTACCTTGAGGTTATAATGATGAAGATATAATGGTAAGAATCTATTTTCATATTTCATATGACTTGATTATTTACAACATTTTTTATTCCGGACATTTTAAATTTAGAAGTCTCAATAATTCATTTTCATATTTCATATGACTTAATTCAGCCTAGGGACATCAACCATGCAGCTGAACGTGTACATGATGGTTACAATTTAAGAAATTGGGACCTAGTTGGGGAAGCATTAGAATTGTTGAAAATTTATGACCCAGAAGTTGCAAGGGAAGATGATGCATCTGAGGAATTGGAGTTGGATGATGAGATGGATGACAATGTACTACCAGTATGGCTTCCTTCTCGACGAGATAAGGAGCCAAGTAATATATAACCCATCCCCCCACCGGTTCAACCAGATGAGCCTAGATGGCAGTTACGTCATCGTGTTACAAGACGGGAGGAGAGCAGCTCAAATACCGAATTGCAATTGCCACAGTGGGGTGAGAAGTTGCAAATACGATGAAAACATTCACGATAATATGTTTCTTTGCTGTAAAAAGACCAGTAGTGCCTGAAGTGATATTTATGAAAAGTTGATATATCAATATTTTTTGTACATGACCTTTTTTTTCCACAAGGGATTGTGATGTCTTTCTATGGTATCGCTGGTCTGTTCATTAACTCCTATTTGTGGTGCACAATTCTATAGAATATAGGTAGTGGTTATGATATATTTGATAGAAAAGAAGGAATAGTGTGAACTAACCAACTCATTGTGAGTCCTTAAGAAGGAATAGCTTAAATAAAATCCAAAGAAGCGTTGTGAATCATTACAATCCAAATAAAGGCATTCATTCACCACATGAATGAACTAACCAACTCATTGCTTCGTATGTGACTTGTAAATCTTTTATGTGTATTCATTTACCATATGTATGGTCCAAGCATCAATACTAATTGGTTGATAAAAATTATTAAAAGTTTAAAAAATTGGAGCATCACAGTCTTTTCTTTACCGTAATGAGAAAAGACATCTTTACGGTAATTCTATTACCATAAAAGGCTTTAACAGCATTACGGTAAACAAACTATCGTAATGCTTGAAGTTTCAGTGGACTCTTCAAGCATTACGGTCTTTTGCTAACCGTAATTCTCCAAAAAGTCATTACGGTAATTAGATTACCGTAATGTGTATTACGGTAATCTAATTATCGTAATGACATTTTAGAGTATTACGGTAAAAACAATACCGTAAGGCTTGGAGTTCCAGTGGACTCAGTCTTTTATTTACCGTAATGCTCCAGAACATCATTACGGTAATTAGATTACCGTAATGTGTATTACGGTAATCTAATTACCGTAATGACATTGTAGAGTATTACAATAAAGAAATCTCGTAATGCTTGGAGTTCCAGTAGACTCTTCAAGCATTACAGTCTTTTGTTTATCGTAATGCTCTAAATGTCATTACAGTAATTAGATTACCGTAATACACATTACTGTAATGAGATTTTGGAGCATTACGGTACTCAAAAGACCATAGTGCTTAAAGAGTCCACTGGAACTTCAAGCATTACGGTCTTTTGAGTAACGTAATGCTCTAAGATATGAATTACGTTAATATTACCATAATGTGTATTACGGTAATTTAATTATCGTAATAAAATAATACATATTACATATACATTATTTTGAGTAATTTATTATTACCGTAATAAAATAAAATAATACATATTACATATTACCATAATACATATAACATTACCGTCATAAAATAATACTGTAAAAATTGAACAAGGTAGTCATCAAAAAGCTTGAGCTTAATTGATCTAAAATGAACTTAAGTGATCTACAAACTTTAGACATACCACATTACATAACATTGATCTAGCTTGATCACATACTTTCTAAAAATCATATTAGCAGGCATTAGCCTCTTTACAAATCCATAGACTTGATTTACATGTCATGTCAGCTGATACAAAATGGCATATTAAAAAAATATGAACTGGCACTAATGGCCTCTTTACATTATTTCATATACTTGATTTACATGTCTTCCAGTTATGGCCAACGACCCCACATCGGCTATAGTTAAAAGGACTAATCTATTTGTACTCTGTTTGCCTGCGTCATTTCTTTAGTTGACCTGTGATTCGCCTTGTAGCTGGCGGCAATATTGTTTTATAAACAATCTCTAGCAATTCTAGTGCATCAAGAATTGGGTTGAAAGGAAGGGAATATGCTCTACGGTACATTTGAACTGTGAAATAAACACCGAAAAAGAGGGTAACATCTTCATGCCTATGATCTATAGCGGCAATTGCATGACTGCACGACAACCCACTAACCTGCCACACTTGACAACTGCATGTATGAGTCGTTAGATTAATAACATATTTCTTTTCCGTATTGATTTCATACATACCATCATGTGCCCATGTGATTGTGTGAAGGAATCTGGACTTATCCCTCTTTATGTCTATTACTTTTTGGACCTTCGGTGTAAGCAAGCCGCTCTATGCTAGGGACATGGTCATCTTCTTTGAAAATTCTACCATGAGCTTAACCCTTAGGCACTCATGGAGTTTAATAAGGGGCTTCTCCAGAGCCTATAATAGCTACCGATTATATGATGCAGAGATGTTCGAGGTAAGATGATTATATCAATACCCTTGAAAATATGTATTTGTTTAATATTTTGGATGCTGTAACATGATCTAGTCATATGCCTCAGTATTTGCATTCTTAATCTTTGTCATGTACTCATTGAAGTCTGTTATAGACAATGCACATACAGCTTTCCAATAAAGCTTTGTGAGCGTCGAATTTCTATAGGTCTTTTTTAAGTTATTGGCAAAGTGATTCATACAATAGCCTTGTTCACTAGTTGGGAATACTTTTTCAATTGCAGCGTGTAACCCTTTCTGACAATCTGAGATAATAGGCAATGCTAGCAAATCAGGCTTCTCGTCAAACTACTAATTGAGAAGCTCTAAAAAGCAAATCCAACTTGGTGTATTTTCACCCTCAACCACTACATATGTTATAGGAAATATATTTTCATTTGCATCTAACCCAACTGCAGCCAATAGTATCCCTTTGTATCTTCCCTTCAAAAATGTCTCATCTAGTCCTTCCCATAAGTGGCCTGCAACCAAACATAAAACCATACAAACATAAATGATTGCCAATAAACACACACTCAGACCTATCATGATCATCTATGTGAATAATCGTTACGGTTTCAGGGTTAGTGATTCAGATCTTATTAAGGTACTTAACGAGGTCCCTGTATTCCTTAACCCTCATTTATCTCTTATCTAACCTATTTGCCCCACCATGGTTGTTGGTAAGATCACATGACACCGTGATCATGTTGTATATCATTAACCACATCTTCAGTTGTCAGATTGGGCATATCATTCAAATGATCTTTGATCTTGCTTGCCACCCAACGGCTTCGGGCAAGCAGCTGATGAACCTTACCAATTGCACCGGGACATGAGTGCACATTTACAATTTTTTTCACCCTGAAGAAGTTTGTTGTATTAACCCTCCAACATCTCCAACATCGCAGTTGCCATGAACGCCATCTGTAGCATACATTACCCATACACGTCTCTCCTCGCTTTTTATAAACTTCATATTGAAGTTTTGTAATATGGCATAATCAATAAGGTGATTACAGCATGCCTATACATCATCAAAATCCTGATCTTATTGAAGTACAACTTCGTAACGATTAATCCTGAGGGCGCTTCTATACCTATAGCAGCAACACCTTCACTGTGAACTACTTGCTCTGATCGATAAGTGCTGTAAAAAAGAAAAATTAATAACAAGTAAAAATTGTCCTAACACAACATAAAATTAACAAATAAGAAAATTCATGATTTTCATTGCAAACTTCTTACGTGACCAATCTTGATGGACCATTATCGGGCATTGTTGGTGGTCAATATTCAGTGCAGTTGGACTCAATAGGTCTGTTTGATACGTATATAACAATGGGAGAAGACCCTTCCATCATATTTGCAATGTCGTCATCATCATCAACACGTATCATATTATTGTTACGTGGTAACCTTGGGTCAATATACCTAATAATCATGGTACTTCAGGTATAATTTGATACTTTTGACAAGTGATCCTTCACTTGGTCAAATAATGGGATCCCCTTAAAAAATATAACCTTCATGTCCCCACCTTCATATAAAATACATCCATCATTAGATTTCTTCTTGAAAAAACCACCAAGGTGTAAAACGATATTCACTCTGTTGTTACCCATTATTATTGTGTACCATCTCAATCACTGCATTGAAATTTTAGATGGAAACAAATATATAATACTTATAAGAAGTTTCAAAATACTTATAAGAAGTTTCAAAATACTTATATATAATGAGGAGGTTGCATTATAGAGGGACATTAGATTACAATACAGATACCAAAATATAAATAAAACTACAATGGCCAACCTTACTACATCAAGTATTATAGAAAAACATTATTTTGATGGCCACCCATTAAATAAATCTAAAACTTATTTATGCAACAATATAAATAAATTTAAAACTCATTTATGTAATATTTTAATCAAACTATATCAAGTACTATAGAAAAACAACATAATATTTTGATGACATACCTATAAAATAGTGTTGGTGTGTATATTTGATGCTCTCAAATACCTCATTCAAATATTGATACATAATAGATGATATGAGGAAAATGGATGAAATAGATAGAAAATGGATGAGAGAGGGAGGACGCTAAGGATAAAGAAAATGCTAAACAAATTGTGAAAATAGGGTTTTATGCAAAAAAATTGAAAGAAAAAAAAGGCAGGAGTACATTACGGTTATTTTAAGACAGTATAATATATGTAAAATATTACGCTAGATCGATTACCGTAATAGAATGTTATTACACTACGATAATTAAAGTACCGTATAAAATGTTCTAAGAATGACGGTAAATAAATTACCATATAAAATTTGCTAGTCATTACGGTATTTAAATTACATTAATGTTCTTTACGGTAAAAAGACTAACGTGAAGGTCATTTCGTCCAAAAAAAACCTGAAAATAATGCGAAAGGGTGTAGACAAGGTTTTTGAAAGTTTGGGATTTTTTTTTCCTATTTTGTACAAATACAGATATATTTACGATAATTTCCCTAAAAAATTCTGCATCTTTAGATTCTATTATCATATTTCAACTTAGTTCAAGAAACTACATGCTTTACTCTTTTGTGCGTACCCCTCAAATACACATCTATAAGCTCTTAATCCCAATATATTTCTTTTTAAATTAAGGAGACTTGTATAGAGGCTAAGCATCCATACTTTAAAAAAATTTAAAGATGGCTTCTTATTAAATCATAGCTCATGTGCAGTCATTTACTTTCTTATATAATACACTATTAATTATAAACCATGTTGAAAAGCTTCACCCCACAAAGCTAAAAGCAATTTATTTTCATTGAACTAATCATTTCTACTTAAGTTTTATTTTTTCTCTCATCGAAAACATTTTGTTGAGGAGTTGAGGAGTGTAAAGAGCCGTCACTTGATGTACAACACCATTTCTTTCACAAAAACTAGTAAACTCATTTAATAAATATTCTTCACCCCTATCACTTCTTAGAAACTTTATTTTTTTATTTAATTGATTTTTTACTTTGAAAATCCTGAACTTTTTGAATGGTTAATCTTTATGCTGTAGTAAATACATATGCGATAAACCAAAGAAATCATCTATGTAAGTGATGAAATATCTTTTCCCTCCCTTTGTGAATACATCATGTAAATCACACAAGTTCTATAACTCGGCATTCTTGTCTACTAAAGGGAAAGTCTATCTTGTCATTTTGGCTTGTACACATGTCTCACACTTTTCTTTTGATAAATCATCACATGACACCTAATTTAATCATAGTTTTAATAAAAACATATAATTAAAAAAATTATAATCTAGCATGCCACAAATTACAAAGACACAATATAAATAGAAGAAATTTTTAATTCATTACTCAAGTCAAGCTTGAACATCTCATTTCAACAGTCCCTTTTCAACAAATACAATTTGTGGTCAAAATGATCTTATCAAACCATATGACTTTCTTATTGTAACCCGACATCAAATTCCTTTTTAGTTTCTTCTTAGTTCTAATAGATGAAACACATTTTCCAAGGTCAATACTTTGCCTGAAGTGAACTTTAGTTCAACTTTACCTTTACCACACATCTTTAAAATAGCCTATGTCAATTGAACTAGTTCTCATCACCTACCGGTTCATACGTCCTAAAGAGGTCTCAATTATTTGAAACATGTATGATAGTCCCTATGTCTGCCCACCAACCTTCCTCTTTGTTTTATCATATTCATTTCACTTACCATGGCCATTAATTTTCTTCGGTGTTCATATCTACTTGATTTTCAGGCTTTTAAGGCCCATTTTGATGTCAGCATTCCCTTAATAATTACCGGGTTTGCTAAAAGTAAAGCAATCTCCTTTTTTTTTGGTTTTTGTTGGATTTTGACCTTTAATTTTTAGATGTATCCTTTTAAAGCAAGGGAAGAAATGCTTTCTAGTATTTTGAGCAATGTATCTTGTGGCGATATTGCCTCAATCGCTAAGGTATCGAAATATCCATGAATGACTTAGTCTACAAATATTATTGAGAGCAACTCTCACTAGCAGCATCACCACAAGCGATGAGTCACTCATAGTTGAGCGCATCTCTGACTCATTGTGTAATGTGCACCGTCACGGCTGATGCAATAGGACTTCGACCAAGCGCCTCCAGCTCATTGCATTGCATGCACCATTGCGGCTCAAAAAGACGGCAATCTGCAAGCCCGATCCACATAAAATGCATTTGCTAATAGCACATCTGCACTGATATGAATGCGATCTAAGGGCACATCTAGGCCAATGCGAGAGTGAACTGCAAATTACAACTCAAGCACCTTTGCTCCTTGCACACCCACATACACAGGAGGTACACGCTTCGTGCACTCCACATGAGTAGCATACTCCCTACTAGATTCTATACATACAACAAAAGAGAGCATTTCCATTTAACTATATCATTTCTCTTCTCTATTTCCCAATATAGACTAAAAACCCATCACTTTCTGTACAACACAAAACTTTAACTCAAGCAATTCCCTTAGGACTAGGAACTCACCTGAGCCTCGTACATGAACCAGGTGGTTCCAGTCAAATCCAGGCGACTCCTTGATTTGAAAGCCACTAGAACATGGGACCACTATCCTAGGACCATATGGGCAATTCCATGTCAACTCGATGAGTTTTTGACTGCTAAAACTTCAGCATCACAACCATCCATGTCTCCACATGCCAACTTCTTTCCCACTTTAGAGAATTCAATCATTTTTTTCTTTTATATTTATAGCTGAAAAACAAGTTAATGTTGATCCTTAATTAGGAGAGCTCAAGTGTGAAAAGCGATGGGCAACTTTAATGAAGAACTCCCATGAGTGCACTCATAACAACTATTTTGGACAGGCTACATCTAGAAAAGGCTACAAACTACATGAGGATAAAGAATCAAAATCATTAAACACCATATATAACAGTTTTACAAACACAAAAGTGGCTAGAATCAGCATTATATAAACAAGATGGCACCATATATACGAATTACACTACCCGTCACCTGATCAAAGACCACATAAGCATGCAGGTGGATCAAGTGGCAATATGTCAAATGATCTTTGTGTAACTACTCCGTTTCAACAATCCAGGTGCCGTAAATTCTGGATCATGCTAAGGAGAGTAAAACTCAGTGAAACTCAAATAGTATGAGAAAGGAACCAGTTTTGCAATTTGCATTTGATGTTAATGTGCACTTTTATGTACATGAACTGTCTTCGGACCTTCTATCACCATCGGCAGTGGCCTGGACTTGTGCCGCATACTGCAAGTTCCAAAGAATGTCTTCAATGGAGGGACGTGCTGATGGCTCTGGAGAGAGGCATCTGTTAGTTATGGAGATTACAACAGATAACGATTCTTGTCCAGAAGTACCGAGAACAATTGGGTCCACTATGCGTTTCCTTTCATCACTACTGCTGAACGATCTAGCCTGCACCAAAGGCATGTCTAATTCACATGCACACACATATGTAATACACAAATCTCTCTCCCTCTCTCTCTGGAGGACCTTCAAATCTAAATTGTTCATTTCGATCCATAGGGCAAAGTCCTACTCAGGACTTTTTAGTGGACCCCAAATTTCTCATATCGTATTTATCACACTCTAAGATCAATCTTTATTAAAACAAAAAGATGATTTGAAGCTCAAAAAATGGATCAAACAAATCCCCTTCAAGACTGAATTTTGACAATTCATTTGTGTCAAATCTAGGGAACTTTGAGTGCAAAAGTGTTCTCATCCCTTTCTCGAAATTGATCATATGATGAAGCAAAAATGATTTGACAAAATTTTAGGCCAATCCTCCTATTGAAGTGTGGTCTCCATCAAAAATCCGTCTTAAAGAAATTTTAAACAAAAAAAAGTAAATTTCAAACCAAAAAACTGAATAAACTTTGGTTTCGAATTGTTTTTGGACCATTCATTTTAGTTGTTTAAAACATGTACTTAAAAGATTTAAAATCTACTTTTTTTCTAATTCATGATGGTGGTGGTCAAGATTATCAACCTGAGAAATTTTAAATCCAAAATCATCTCTAAGATGAACTTTTGGAAGGGGACCACATTTTAATGAGCCCGTTTAACTTTCCTCTCTCTCTCTCTCTCTCTCTCTCTCTCTCTCTCTCTCTATATATATATATATATATATATATATATATATATATATATATATTTGATCAATGCTTTTCTCTGTAAGCTGGAGTCTAAACATAGAGAGTACCCTAACCATTTCATTCAGCAAGGATGCATGTTCTCTCTCAATTGTAGTGGGTCCAACAAGTACTTTAAGAAGTATGAAGCCGAAGCCATAAATGTCATCCTCAAGATTTGTATTCTTCCTGGAGATAGAAACATTGAAATGGATCTAAGTCAATATAAGCTTCAAATCCTATATGAAGCACAGGAGGAATAAAGGATTTTTTTCTTTTCCTTTTTCTTTCTTTGGGCAGCAGGGAGAGGGGGTGCGGCGCTGCAAGTACTAATTCCCAGTCCCACAGAAATCAGTGGAATTTTGGAAATTTTTGCTCATGAAATAAGAATATATAGTGTGGATGGGAAACTGAATTCCTTGTGTTGCATAGCTTTCAATAACCATAGAAAGAAGAAGCATGTAATCAGTTGTCATGTCCCATTTGCCAAAGTACTCACTGTAATAAGTTAGGGAACTTTTACATGTCAAAAACAAAAAAAAGTTAGGGAACTTTGACATAATAATTTAGAGAACTTTTACTGTTGATCTTCCTGGAGCTGTTTTTCATTTTCATTCGAAGGAAGGAATGTATTTTTAAAGTATGAATAGTTTAGAAGGTTTCGAATGAGTTCCAATAATTAGGCCTAGATCAAATAATATCCCAATAGGCCCTCACCAGTAATGGCACCGTGTGTACAAGATGAAAGATTACATCCACATATTCAATCCAGTGGGACCTCAGATTGCTTCATGATATAACTGAGCCTCTAAGGGCTGTTTCTTGATAGCAATGTCCA
Organism: Amborella trichopoda; assembly: GCF_054954075.1. Lineage (NCBI taxonomy): Eukaryota > Viridiplantae > Streptophyta > Magnoliopsida > Amborellales > Amborellaceae > Amborella > Amborella trichopoda. The sequence goes on from NC_142341.1 coordinate 34,093,660, forward strand.
TAATTTCTGATAAAAGATTTAGGTTCCCTGGCTTTGACATTCATTTGCTGAAATTTTTCCCCCAAATTTGGTTCTCTTCCTAAACCGTTGACTAACAGATTTTTTTTCACTGGGTAAACTTTTGTGGAACCATTCGCTACTGGTCTTCATATCCACCATTATTTTAGCCTTTCAGGTATAATTGATTGTGGTTACATCTGTAGACAATGGACCAACATGCTGGATGACATGAGAGTACAATATAAAGCACATGAAAGCAATTCAGAACTGACGTGTAAGATTTCTCTCAATATGAATGGGTAGTATTTTGATTGCCAGGATTTCATTCGAATTTGAGTACTTACAAATCAACAAATGAAGAAAAGGGTGAAAGTTCAATACCTCATACATGATCTGGGATCCACATGGACAGACTTTTGGCTTTCTATCCTTCCCTATATATCATAAGAGTACACACTGTGTCACTATTTGAGCAACTGAATGACAACAATGCAACTATATGGCCATGTAATGTACCAAAAAACATATGGTGAAAAAATCATGGATACCTCATGTTTTTCAATTTCTTCAGTAATGATTGCTAGTCCATAGTCACTCAATTTTGCAGTAGCATGCTCATCAAGAAAAATATTATGAACTTTCAATCGATTGTTGAAGAAACCAGGAATTACTCGTGTGTGTAGGAAGTGTACCGCCTTTGCAACACCGACCAAAATATTCAGTCTTGCTGGCCAAGATAAAGATTTCTCTGGAATATACCCTACCAAAATGAATCTTACTAAGTCATCAAGGTGCAGCTAATCTTAAAAATTTGAGAAATCATTAACTACCTTGCACACCCCATATTTACCTGAAAGATGAGTTTGAAGATTTCCACTGGGTATGTATTCATAGACGAGAAAAACCTGCTTAACACCATAGGGATCATGCACACTGTCGAGGCAATGCCCCAAGAGACATACCAAATTGGGATGCCGAAGCTTCGAAAGTAAATCCAGCCGGAGTTTGAGATTTCGAATAGAATATCTTTTAGACAATTCTAAACAGCGTATGACAACGTAAGTACCATTCTCCAAACTTCCCTTGTAAAGCTGGCACAGAACAGGAATATTGGTTGTGGACAGAGCAATTGAAAGGAAATTACCAACTCTTTATATAAACACTAATTGTAGTAGAAACAGCATGTAATTTTGATGTAATTATTCATTCCAAGCAATGTGTTGAAAATTAGGAAAACAGAAACTTTGTGCAAACACACTCTTGATGTACAAGCATGCATAAAGACTTAAAGATATCAGTCAACATTCATATATGTAATCAATTGGAGTTATTTTGGTCATTATTCCTATGATGTTCTTTTCTAGCAGTATTCAGAAGGGAGAACTCATTTTTCTGTCAATATTCCCAGCTATTTGGGGTCGATTCATGAGTCCCAGTCTGTCATTCTACTCTATCAAGGGCCCTACCCTCAGTGAGGCCATAATTCCCCATATCTTTTATCACTATTTCCAACCATGTCATTTTGGATCTACCCCTTGCCCTTTTTGAGCTTTCCACTTGAACTAACTCTCACCCCCGAACATGTATTCTACATTACACATGGCCAGTCCACCTAAGTTTACTTTCTCTCATCGTATCACTTATTGGACCAAACTTGAGTTCTTAATGTATTCATTTTGAATTCTATCCCTTCTTGTCTTATCACTCATCCATCTCAACTATACTTGTCTCATGGATATGTTGTTTCTTGACCGCCCAACATTCTACCCCATATAACAAAGCTAGTCTCACAACTATCCTATAGAACTCGCCCTTTAACTTCATTGGTATGCAGGGATCAGAAAAATTCTAGTTGCACATCCCCACTCTGCCTAATTCTATACGCAACATCTTCCTCAATATCTCCATTTTCTTGAATTATCGATCCAAGATATCGAAAGTGCTTTTTGGTATTTCTTGGTTGTCCATCGTAACTACTTCCTTGTCTCTACTCCTATTGTTATTAAACTTTTATTTCATATACTATGTTTTAGTCCGACTAATTTTAAAACCTTTGGATTCTAGAACATCCCTCTAATGTTCGAACTTTGTGTTGATGCCACTTCGGGTCTCATCGATCAAAATTGTGTTGTCCACGAATAACAAATACCATGGTACCTCATCTTGTAGGTGCCTAGTTAAGTCGTCTATCACTAAAACAAAAGGGTACGGGCTCAACGCTGACCCATGATGTAGACATATTGTCACTAAAAACTCACTCATCTCTTTACTAGTTGTTCATACACTAGTTAGTGCTACCTCGTACGTATCTCTCACCAAGTTGATATAGTATCTAGAGACTCTTTTCTTTTCTAACACCCGCCAAATTAAATCTCGGGTATGCTATCATAAGTTTTCTCTAAATCAATAAAGACCATGTGGAAGAATTTTTCCTTCATCCTAAACCTTTTAATCACTTTTCTAAGTAGGAAAATAGCCTCAATTGGCATAAAGTGACACTAAATATTCCTTATAATATAAGTTTACAAAAAATCTCACGAGATGCGAGTATAAGCCTACTTTATATATTTCTTTCATAGTGGTAATGATATCAAGGATAAAAGACCATACACAACAGATGACAATCATCAAAAATAAAAGAGGGGATGATGAGAGAATATCATAGGCAAAAGAAATATAAAAACAAAACACACCCTTCCTATGGCCACTGTGGTCAGTCCATCCACTCCTCAATTCCCTCCGGAAGATTGTGAGGGAAAGATATATATCTTATCCCCACACAACTCTAAACGTTCTGCAAAACTATGGGCTGTCTATCAAAAAGATTGTTTGCCTTCATAGAAGCAAATATAATCACATTCAGAGGTAGATAATCTCCTTCCACAACAAATGGGAGTAAAAATCTGTTCTTTATGCAACATTGGCAGTAAGATACGCCCTTGTTATCTTTTCGTTCATGAAACATCTGGATTATGTATGAGGGGCATTTTAATCATTTACCCACACCGATGAAAATATGTAGCAAAGCAGGTCTAGGATACCCTTCATTGCGAGAAGGGCATCCAAAAGTCAAGGTTCCCTTGAATAAACCCAGAGTCCAAGTACCTCCCAAAATCCTTCATGTTTTTTCTTACGTTCTCTAGCACAAAACCCTCAACCAGACATTGTTCTTCCTGCATCAAATCCTAAATTCTCTCTCTCTCTCTCTCTCTCTCTCTCTCTCTCTCTCTCTCTCTCTCTCTCTCTCTCTCTCTCTCTCTCTCTCTCTCTCTCAGATATCAAAAAAAAAAAAAAGTAAAGGAGGATGCTGCTGCAACACGGAAAAAGAACTAAAATAGATAAACGCAAACATGATTTTGCAACCTCAAAACCCCTATATTTTTCTTTCTCCCTACCAAACCGTCAGAGTCTCTTTATTGACAATAACCTAGTACTCTTTCTCTGTCTCCCGCTCCCCACCCCCCCTTCCCCCTCAAAAAAAAAACAGAATCTCTATAAGTTCTCTGGAATTATCAACAACAACCTGGACTTATTTCTCCCCTTGCTTGTTTTCTCTAGTTCCTCTAGATATTCTAACTCAACTTGTTATTATCAAATTAAATGGCACGAACCTTCTCTTATGGAGAAATCAGACTACAGTTTTGGTTCATAAACATATCTCTTTGACAATCTTGATGAAACTAACCACCTTATCACCACCCACCAATTTAAATATCGGGTTTCTCATTATCAGCACCCACTAATTTATTTGGATTTTCCATTACAACAAAAATCATTAGCCAATTTTTGGATTAGTCCATGAATATTGAGGTCTGGAACTCATCATGCATCAAATTAAGTTCCATGGCCAAACCTCTATGACATTGAGAGCTACCAAACAAAGATCCATTAGTGACTCTCATACATATAACTCCTAGCAGTCCTGATGTTAACAACAAGTCCATGAACATCTTTATCACTTGCTCTCAGCTTCCAAAGATTGGAGAACTAAATCTATTTCTACTTCAGCACTGATCAATTTTTGGTAGCATGATTACACTTTTGCAAGCAAATTTCTTTATTGCCACTAAACATGGAAGGTTATCAAGGACAAGATCGTAGCTGTGGATTTGGCTCTAGATAGAGATGTCCCAAGCCTCTCATGACACGTACTCCTACTGTTAGTCTTCATGGTTCTCAAACAACTTCTTCCTTTGCAAGCATGACCATATTGCTCTCCAGTATTATAACTGACTTAACTGGGGACATGAAATAATTTGCCACCATTTCTTGTAAGGACACATGAACTTGCCAGGTTATCCAGGATTTGTGATCTTGCCATCATGCCAGTTGCATCTTCTTTGATAGCTTATGGAACCTAAAGACTTGGGCTTCTCATCACATCCGATAAATGCACCTAGGTGTTTTTTGTTAGCTTAATCTATGTCATGAATCATTTAATATCATCCGATACAGCTCATCTTGCTTCCCATATCAGCATAACACATCTCTCAACTAGGTTTGGCATTTATTGTAGCCAATATTTCCCATAAAGAAAAATGACACAACTCATCCCTTTTCCCGAATCAGAGTAATAATGGGATCAACTAGGTTCAGTCATCGGATTTTGCCAAATGATTTCCAAATTCCACACTAATATTTTTCATAATTGACTTAGAGCATTTGCTAATTAATCTTCATATCTTATATGTCTTGTTTGTTCAACAAGTATCCTTGTCACAACGTTTAGCCCACGATAACCTTCTCATACATTTTAGCGAAAGATGATTTTAGGAGAATAAGGGAATTGCTTGGGATCATGGGAAAGCTCAAAAAATGATAAACTCATTGGGGATTGAAGAATAATGTGAAGACAAAAAGGGATTGGGCCAAATGTCTAAAACCTGGTGGTGACACATGAGACACACCCAAGTCCACCCAGCTAAGTCAGTCCAAAGGCAAGCTCAGATAAAAACTCAACCTATTAGAAGCCCGAGTTCATCATAAATTCATAATCCTTGAATGATTGTAAACAACCTGGGCAGAGTAGTCAACCAGCACATGGCCCAAGTAAATGCATTGACCAATTTTGGACTGCCAAAAGGTTATGATGAAGCAGTCCAAGCAACACCCTAGCATGACTTTTTTATAAGGCTTGATTCCTTTATTTAAATATTCCAAAGAGTTATCCATCTCCATTTACATGCACAATGTATAAATATCTTCACTGAGGTAATTTCTATATTATAAAACCAAATGAGTGGCTGAAGACTAAAAGACATATCTACAGTACCTTATGCATTACAATATAATGGAAAATTTAGATTATCCATTTGGGACTGCATATTGTTTAATGCATGCTCTCATTGCTCACACAGACATGTGTGTGTGTGTGGGTGTGTGTGTGGAGAGAGAGAGAAAGAGTTATCCATGATGGCTGGTTGAACCCACATGCTAATGGGCCGAGCCTATTCCCAAATTATTGAACCTTGGATGGCATAAATAAACATCAATATTGTCAGCAATGATGGTGACCTAATTATCACATTATATATTCTTTCTTTGTATGATAGAAATAAGCGCATCCTAGAAAGATGAATGCCACACATATGTCTCAAGCAGGTATGTAATGTCCATACCAAGGTTCAAAAAATGGATTCGAGTGCCTAGGCGGTTTGGGTGCCTGGCTGCCTAGGCGGTTTGGGTGCCAGGCTGCCTAGGCGGTTAGGCGCCCTCCTAGCCCTGACCAAAATCAAACCCCCCCCCCCCACCCCAAACACAAAAAATATAGGAGTTCTTAGGGCTAGTTTATTGCCTTAGGGAGTTTTTAGGGCAATTTTAAAGCCCCAAACTCCTCGTGATTATGAAATAGACAAAAACATAATAGTACAACAATACAATACTACAATGAGTTACTACTAACTTGTAAGCTATAAGACATTAAAATGCTTGAAATCCCAAATGTCATTGTACTGACTTGTAAGTTGTAATCAATTATTTATAAAATAAACTAAAACAAAAAAAATAGAATATCAAAATAAGACACATTGTACAAAAAAGGAATCACTTATTCATAAAAGAATATGATATATGCTCAACTTCATCGTCCAAATGAGAAAAAACCAATAAATCATTAAAAAAATAAATCTTTTTCTTACAAACATGTAAATATATCATAAAAGACAAAAAATAAAAGTAAAAGAAAAAAAACATGATCATAACATATTGTGTTGTAGCAAAATAAAATCAAAACCCTCTTTTAAATATGACAATACTTAAAAAATACCAAAATCAAATCGGTGTCAATGTAAACCTCGACTATTGGGTCGCCAAAAGTACTCAAAATCAACTATTAGAAGCTCCAAATCTACCCATGAACTATTGTCTTCGTTTTGGGAAGAAATCGAAAAAATAAAATGTATCAATCTTTCAATAAATCACAAAATAATAGTTTTTGAGGGGTTTTTCTCACCCTAAATGCCACGGATTGTATATTGGGGGTTTAGAATAACTCCAAAAAGCCTTTTCCCCCCTTTTTAGGGGGGGGGGAAATTATGTATTTTACCCTCACTGGAGGGTTTTGGGGGTTTAGAATACCCCCAAAAACCCTTTTCGCCCCTTTTTAGGGGGGGAATTTATGTATTTTACCCTCACCAGAGGGTTTTTTTCCGCCGCCCGAAAATTGTCACGGGGCGTCACCTAGGCGGCCGCCTAGAGAATAGCGCCTAGGCTGCGCCCAAACCCTATGTGACTTACATCCTCTCCTGTATTCGATAGCATACCCTATGTGACATTACCGGTCTTCCATTATAGGGCTAACCATCAGACTATATTACAAGGACATAGTTACACGAATACAATAATTAGTGTCTGATTCAGATTCACAGAATCCAACTTACCTAAGTATAATTTGCCCAGTCCAGCACAACATGTCTGTACAAGTTCATACGCACATATGTGCTGGTATATATTGATATATAAATTAATTTGCAACATTTTAATAATAAATTAACTGTTAAGAAAATTAAACATGTGGGTTCAAATCAAACACACGCATTTCCAAAACATGAGACACGTGCACCGATGTGTGTCTTACAAAATGGACATTGCTGAAACGCATTTCTCATTCATCCAATCTATGGACTCACATGTCAGCATGGCACACACCTTTTTTGCATATCCAAAAAAAAAATGAAAATTGCCAGACACGAATATCGACAAAGGTTTCTTGTCTGTATGCTTGTCACCACTTGTGTATTCGATTGCAGCACTGGATTCTCCTAAATGTGCGTGTCATGCATGTCATTGTTACATAGCCATCAGATTATCCAACCTCTTATGTCCTTCTAAATCAAAGCTATAGAAAAGATATCAGAGAATTGTAAGAAACCCAAATCAATGATTTTCACCATTCCCACTATGGTAAATTTCTACTAACAGCAAAATAATATTTTTGCATGATTTTGACATCCCATTTGATCATTCTCATGCAAATCTCATATTATAGTATCGTCCGTCCTAAATAATTTATAGTTCACCATCAAGAAGTGTTTTTCGAGCAATAAAAGGCAGCTTCGTTTCACTTGAAAAGTTAGTTAACAAAAGGTCTTAGTCATGACAAATAGTAAAGAGATATCAGTTAATCTATGACATAAACTGGTTGTAAAATGAGGTTGAAGCAAAGTGCAACTCATTGAAAGTATTGAACAACTGAAAGAATGTCGCAGCCTACAACTAGAAACATCAATGGAACATAAAAGATGTGTGGTGATCTAAAAAATAAATGTGGAAAGACCTTAATAATAGACTAATTAAATGCAACTTATCTAGCTTGCAAGCCAAGCATAGATTGGTACCTTCCCAATAGATCCTTCACCTAAATAAGTTGAATGATCAAAGTTCCTTGTCGCCTCTTCTAACTCTTCTAACAAAAACGATCGGTACACAGGCAATCCCTGGGCACCAAGTTTCATTGTTTGAGATATAAATCCTGCTAAGAGACAATAATAACCAACATATCATACTGATAGCTATCGAATGTCCATCAAATGGTCAATGTTTCTAGATCTAGGACATGCCAAGCACCATCTTACAAATCACTTCCACGAAACATAAAGGGAAGGCACGAGTTTCTCATGCACAATTGCAATAGAAAATGAAACAAGCTAGAAACTCATTATCCTTCCTTTAAGACTTGGAATTAACCATATCTGAAACTGTCAAAACTTGCCTTCTTTATCTTCTACTTTGGACTTTCCAATTCGTCACTAACCGACATAATTCCGTAAAGGTTATAAAAATACATTGAAAAATAGTTGTGTTCCATCAACATATGTATGTGTTGTGTGCATTAAACTTGAAATGGCTATGGCTACAAAATTGGACGAAGATGTTCTAAGTTCAACAGTTGGCTGGTGTGACCTGGAGATTCCTTATCTAAAAGTATGTATGTATATTTTGTGTGTGTGTGTATATATATATATATATATATATGGGTTATGTTAGGGTGCTCACACTAAAGAACATTTTATAATTGTACTCAACAAATTTTGGACACTTAGATACCCTTGTTTTGTACACATAGATACCCTTGTTTTGTACATTGAGATTTTTTTTAATAAGGGTATCTTTGGTCTTTAGGAGAGGTACGACATCATCCACATGGGGTGTGACATCGCCCACATTACTCTATGTGAGTGATGTCACACCCCATGTGGATGATGTCACAACTCTTCTAATGACCAAAAATAGCCTTACTAAAAAAATGTTCAGTATACAAAACAAGGGTATATAAGCATCTAAAATTTGTTGAGTACAATTATAAAATGCTCTATAATGTGAGTACCCTAAATGTGTATATATATATATACACACACACACACACACACACAACAAATGCCCAATGGCCCAGATTGAATCTGGGCAATCTAATAGTCACAATTGTATGTCGTATTTAAATTTTAATTTTTTTATACAAATCTAAATCACTTGAAAATTGGTACGTACATTATTACGAAATAGGTGAATCTAATAAAAATATCAAAAGAATAATTCAGAAAAATTAAATTGACCAAAATTCCTCTAAAACTTTCAAGGGTATTTTAGTCAATTTATTTTTGCAGATAATTATTTTAATATTCTTATTTAGTGCACCTTGATGAGAAAAATGGACGCCCCCAATTTCATGTGATTTGTATTTGTAGAAAAAATTTAAAATTAAAATACAAAATGCAGTTATGATCATCCGATCGGCCCAGATTAAGGGCTTACACTATTCCATCAGCCCATGAGCTGACAGAATCTTTTCCCTATATGTGTGTGTGTGTGTGTGTTTGTATGAATTATGTTAGGGTACTCATACATATAAGTATTTACTTATTGTACTCATCATTTTTAGACATTCAATACCCTTACTCCACCATGTAGTAACTATTTTTCTTAGGGGTATTTTAGGCAATTGAATAAGGGTAAAATTGAAATTCTTAATAGAAAGAAGAGCATTTATTACCTATATTGGAGGATGACATCACCCCCATGGAGCAATGATTGCTTTTTAACCACTAATAAATGCCATTACTTTCATATAGAAATATATATCCTACCCCTCCTATTTACAAAAAGTGCCCTTACTAAAAAAATATTTGTATTACAAAACAAGTGTATATGAGTGTCCAAAAAAGTTGAGTGTATTAAGGGAATACTCATATATATGAGTATGCTAACATAATTTTATATATATATATACGGACGAGACTACAACGCCTATGGGCGAAAATGAATAGTGTTTTTCGCCCATAGGTTCATCACTGCCCAAAAAAATCCGACGGTCTGCGTTTTTCGACTGCCACAACAGACATGCTAGGTCCATGACGGTCAAAAATTCACGCAAACCGCAACAGACAACCGTTACGGGTCCGTTCAATGAACCGCCACAGACATAGCAAGTCCGTGGCGGTGGCGAAACACTATAGCACTTTGCCTGTAGGGGTTTTTTAGGTTTTCCTATATATATATATATATATATATATATATATATATATATATAGGAGAAAAATTTTCATTTGCCCTAAACAGACTGCTACAATGGTGTTCCCTCCCCATTTTGTAGGATCTAACCCCAAAATGTTTCCACACATCCTCTTCATCCTGGCAAAGATCATGAAAAAGAAAAAAGGAAAATTTATCAAAATGCACCTAAGATATTAACTATATAACATTTTAGTTTCTTTTCTAGGATTATCTCAAAATCTATTTTCATATCTAATTATAAAATTTTAAATTCCAAAAATAGTTCAAATCAAGTAGATCTATAAACATATGAATATGTTGAAATGGACGGTCTAGATAATGTGTTTCAAAATGCATTATTTTTGGGACTCAATTTTATTTTATTTTTTCGTACTCATACATCTCATTGTTAAGAAGATCAATTAGAGGGTTTTTCAACATTAAAACAACCTTTCTTAATGGATTTTTTATGGGCATCTGTAATTCTACATTTTAAGATTGGAACTTTCTATAAGTGTTTTCCATATATATATATATATATATATATATATAAGCAAAAGTTTATATAGAGCAGAGGCTCTAAACAATCAAATTTGAGCCTATCTCAAAAATTTCACTAAAAGAGGTTGTTTTGACGTTCAAATATCTTCAAATTGATCATCTCGACATCAAGAAGCATAGACATGAGAAAAAAAAAAGTTTTCAAGTTTTGGAAATAGTGTATTTTGTAACACATTTTTCGACCGTCAATTTTCAAGATTTTCTAGATTTCAAAGATCTATCGATCTACTCTATTTTTTAAGCTTTAAACTTTATAAATAAATATAAAAGATATTTTAAGGCAATCACAAAGATTTCCAATATTGAAACCACATTTCTCGATACCATTTGAAGGTAGGCTCTAATTTGATTGTTTAGAGCCTAGGCTCAGAATAGTTGAAAATGGGTAAAATGTCAAACAGTTGATAAGCTAGGTGTATTTTGATAAATTTCCAAAAAAAAATGGAAAATGGGTTTTATGAGTAAGGAGAAAATGCAATGAATATGGGCTGTCTCTAAATAAAATGCAATGAATATGGGTTGTCCAATTTAGAGAAGAAATGACATGTTTAGATCGATGCTCTAGGCTTAATTAAGACCAAATTTTGTAGATGACCTAATCTTCACCAGATATGAAATGAGCAGCCAGCACTCATCAAGTTCCAAAAAGCAAATTTTTACATTTTTTTTTCGGAATGTTTGATGTGCGTCTCCAAATCTAGGGCAGCAAAAATTCCCATATGCCCCTAAAATGGGGGAGGGCACACCATTGTAGCAGTCCAACCAAGGAAATATGAAATGTCTTCCCTATATATATATATATATATATAGGGTGTGGTTTCTATAAGGTTGCAACCTTAAACAATCGAATTAAGGCGTACCCCGAAATTTTATCATAATATGTAATTTTGGTGTAAAAATTTTCTAGGATTATCTCAAAATCTATTTTCATATCTAATTAAAAAATTTTCAATTCCAAAAATAGTTCAAATCAAGTAGATCTATAAACATATGAATATTTTGAAATGTACGGTCAAGATAATGTGTTTCAAAATGCATTATTTCTGGGACTCAATTTTATTTTATTTTTTGGTATTCATACATCTTGTTTTTAAGATGATCAATTAAATGGTTTTTCAACATTAAAACAACCTTTTCTGATGGATTTTTGAGGTGCATCTGTAATTCTACATTTTAAGATTGGAACTCTATATAAACTTTTTCCATATATAAATAAATAAATAAATATATATATATATATATATATATATATATATATATATATATATATATATATATATATATATATATGAATTGTATATAATGAGACCATTTACCTTTTTTACAAAGAGGTCACAATTACTTACTACCATTTGATGTGAAATCTAATAGCTTAGATTTGTTACAAAGTTTGAGAAAATTTCTTTTGAATTTTGAGTTTGGTCAATAAAATAAATGCAACCATCCAATTTCACATCCAACGGTCAAGATTAATTGTGACCACCTCGTACCAAATACGAAATACAATTGTGACTAATGGATCGGCCCAAATTCAATCTGGACCATTGGGCATTTACTGTAGCTGTCAGCTAGGGGGCTGACCTTAGACTCTCATATATATATATATATATATATATATATAGGGAATGGATTATTTCATTCAATGGGCTGATAGCTACAGTGTCAGCCAACGGTCTAGATTCAATCAGGGCCGATCTGACAGTTACAACCTCATTTTGTATATGAATTTTTATTTTTTTTCTACAAATCCAAATCACTTAAAATTTTAATGTTCCAAAAAACGATTCGCCCGGCGCCTAGAAAAATATTTCCGCACGCCTCGACCTGGGCGCCCTAACACAGGCTGCTGTACCTGGGCGAGTGCCCAGGCAAGCTAGGCGGGCACCCAGGGCCCAAGAAAGTTGACATTTTTTTTTTTTTTTAACGTCGCTCAAAAGGGCAAAGGGGATCATTTTGACCCCCAAGTTTGTATGAAATAAGTTTTGGGGTTTATTTTTAAACCCCAAAGTGAAACAAAACAAGAAACCCTCAATCTTAAACTTATTTATGAGAATCTAAAGTAATTTCAGAGAATCGAAAGTACTTTTTGTGGATTGAAAAAGATTGTTTTTCTGATTGAAATTATTTGGTATTATAAGACTTTTCTGTTGATTCGTAGCTCGATTGAGGTAACCAACATCGAAGATCAGAAATTGGGTAGAAAAGGTCAGTTTGTAATCTTTATTTGAGTTATATTTTTTCAATTTGAGATGTCTTTGGCGGGGTCTACTAGGGGTGGAGATCTGGGATGGAAATATTGTGTTAACCCTGATAAGAATGACAAATAAAATTATGTGCAATTTTTGTGGACATTTTTCTAATGCCGGCATAAATAGATTTAAGATACATCTTGCCGGCATTAGAGGTGATGTTGCCCCATGTAAGAAAGTCCCAGATCTTGTAAAGAAAGAAATTTTGGAGTACATTGAAGTTGAAAAGAGTAAAAAGTTGCAAAATAAAAGGATATAACAGAATTAAAGTCTGGGATCCATATTTTTTATGATAATATTGACACTAAAGAAGAGGATGAAGAGGGGGAAGAACAGGTAGCCATGATTGATACTCAGAGCTCTAAGACCAAGAGGGTTTTTAGGTCTAAGAAGGCTCGTACGAGAGGGCCTATAGATAGATTTTTTACACCTAGCCCTGAGACAGTAATTGAGAAAGGCAAGGGAGGAAAAAGGAAAAACAAAGTGACAATTGAAAATAGGTTTAAGAAGAAAGATAGAGTCAGGGTGATTCAGTATATTGCTCGGTGGTTTTACCATTCGGGCATTTCTTTTAAAACTGCTCGCTTGAATAGCTTCCATACAATATTGGAAACAATTGGGCAATTTGGGCTAGGTTTGAAAGTTCCAATTCCTTATGAGATTGGAGAGCCACTACTGAAGAAAAAAGTTGAATACGATAACAAATATCTCAAGACTCATAAGAAGGGATGGGCTAAATTTGGGGTTTAATGACAGATATGTGGAGTGATAGGAGGAGGAGAAGTAACATGAATTTATTAGTAAATTGTACCACGGGTACAGTTTTTTTATGCTCAATCGATACTTTCAATGATGTTCATGATGCGCATTATATAATTTCTTTCATTGATAAGGGCATTGAGGAGGTTGGGCAGGAACTTGTAATTCAAGTGGTCAAAGATAATGCTGCTCCCAATCTAGCTGCAGGTCATTTGCTTCGACAGAAGAGGTCTCACATATTTTGGACTCCTTGTATTGCACATTGCATAGATCTTACGCTTGAAACAATTGGTGAATTGCCTACTGTTAAAGGAATTATTTTTAAGGCTAAGGAGATTACAATCTTCATATACAGTCACATACTTATCCTTCGCATAATGCGCAAGTTTACAAAAAAGAGAGAGCTAGTGAGGCCTTGGGTCACTAGATTTGTCACTGCCTACCTTAGTCTACAAAGCATGTATAGAAGGATAATCGCATTAAGATCTATATTTACTTCAGAGGAGTAGAGCAGGTGTAAGTGGTCTAGAGATGCTAAGGGAAAGAAGGCACGAGATATTGCTCTTTCAAAATATTTTTGGCGTGGGGTGAAGCATGCGATATTAGTATTTCTTCCCTTGATGAAGGTCTGGCGCTTGGTTGATTCTGATAAGTCTTTCAAGGGCTTTATATATGATGTAATGGAAAGGGCTAAGAATGAAATTGCAGAGAATTTGGGCAATGATGCAGCGAAGTATGCCCCAATTTGGGAGATTATAGATAACAAATGGGATAGGCAGCTCCATACACCATTGTATGCAGACATATCCAAGATAAGATATCAACTGAAGAGCTAATTTTGTACAAGTGTTCTTTGATGTCATTTGGGAAAGATATGGCATTAAGACAAAGAAACAAAGAAGAACCAGGTACTATTCTTTTGACTTTGTTTTATAAAATATAAATTTATAATTTTCTTTCAAGTTATAATAATGTTAAATACCTAAATTAATTATAAAAGTTGCCCACATATTGTGGCCCAATGGTGGAGACAACATGGGTGTAGCGCTCCAAACCTCCAAAAGATGGCTATACGGATATTGAGTTTGATAACCACCTCTTCTGGTTGTGAGCGCAATTGGAGTTTGTTTGAGATGGTGTTTTACTATTTTATAATTTATATGCTTTTTTTGTTTATACGTTCATTTTGTTATATAGATTCATAAAAGGTAAGAAGATCATAGACTCGTAGTAGTTACTTATGTATTATTTTTCCTTATAGGTGCATACAAAGAGAAGAAATAGGCTTGAGCAAAAGAAGCACAATGACTTGGTTTTTGTTAGAGAGAATAAAAGGCTCAAGGAGAAGAAAAACCAACCAAAGAAGACCCTATCTCTTCGAAAGACATGGAGAATGCTTCAGATTGGCTAGTTAGTGACCCTGGTACTGAGGAGGTCTTCCCTGGAGACATGGGAAATGGTCGAGGGAGCTTCGGGGCAAGCTTTTGATCCTAAGAGGGCCACTGGAGCAACTTCTTATGCTCGTACTTCACGGAGGGAGATAGAGAAAGAGGAGGCAGATTCAGAAGAAACTTTGGAAGAAGAGGAATATGTTAAAGAGGGTGATAATTCTGATGATGAAGGCCTCAATTCTAATGCAGATGAAAGCAATGAAGATGATGATTCTGATTCTTATTGATGTCTTGATTGTCTTCTCTCTTCTTTTGAAGTAACTTTAATACTTTATTGCACCATCTTGGTTTGGGCTTTAGACATTTGGACGATTTTTATTTAGTTGTGGTTTGTAATTTTTTTGCCTTTTCGGACTATTTTGTTGTGTAGTTTACTGATTTTTTTATAGTTTTGGAAGTCAGTTTGTTGATGACTTGGAGAGTTGGAGACTTGGATGTTATTATGGTTTATTTTATGGATATGGAATATGGAGAATATGAGAGTTGGAGAGCTTACCATAGCGTATTAGACTTTTAAATGTTTTGTATGGTTCAAAATTTTGAATAAGTTTATTCTCAACCTGATTACCTTAGAGGCTGAGACATGTGATATGTTTGTATATAAAAACGTATGTTGCGAACTTGCGATATTTCCAATTTTCAAATGGAATAAATTACAAAATTTGACACAAATATATGCATATATGTGTATTTGGATAGCAAATATATAAAAAAAAACTAAGAATTTGCACCACAGGGCGCCCAAGGTTCTGGGCGCCCGCCTAAGCGCTGGGTGCTGGGCGCCAGGCAAGCTGCCTAGCATTTTTTGAAACCTTGTGAAATTTTAGGAGTTCATTCTTCTCATCAAGGCACACTTAATAAAAATATTAAAAAAATAATTCGTAAAATAAAAACTTACCAAAATACCCCTAAAACATTTCAAGGGTATTTTGATTAATTTATATTTTGTGAATTACTTTTTTTATATTTTTATTAGATTCTCCTATTTTTGAAGAATAGACGTTCAAAATTTCAAATGATTTGGATTTTTACATGAAATGAGGTTGTGACTATTGGATCGGGCCCAGATTCAATATGGGCCATTGGCTGACACTATAGCTGTTAGCCCGTGGGCTGACATGATCCTTTTCCATATATATATATATATATATATATATATATATATATAAAAAAAAATACTACAAAATACCTATAAGTGAATTTCTACAAAACTTCACCTACGGCTTTATCACTATTCAAAGTTTATCACACAGTCACAGATATCAGATAGTTTTTTAATTTTAATAGTTTTTTTACAAATCATAGTGATCTAAAATTTTGTAAGTGTGTGCACCTTCATGAGATGCACATAACTAATATATAAAACAAATAATTATGATAAAAGTTACGCAAAATATCCCTATAAAGTTTTAAAGGTAATTTCATCATTTTACTTTATGGCTATTATTTTTTAAACATTTAATTTTGGTGCGACTTGATCATATGCACACGTTCCAAATTTTAGATAAATCTGATTAGTACAATAATTATAAAAATTCAAATACTACCAGACAACTGCGATCGTGTGTTGAACTTTGGACGGTGATGAGGTGTAGGTGAAGTACTATAGAACTTCACCTATAGGCGTTTTGTAGATGCTTATATATATATATATATATATATATATATATATATATATATATATATATATATATATATATATATATATATATATATATATATATATATATATATATATATATATATATATATATATATATATATATATATATATATATATATATATATATATATAGGAAAACACTACGCAACGACTATAAGCGAAAATGAACAGTGATTTCGTTATGCTTATCATCGCCAAAGTTCATCGCACGGTCACGGTTGTCCGGTAGCGTTTCATTTTTCATTTTTTTTCTACATATCGGAATGATCTGAAATTTGGAACCTGTGTTCATCAAAAATAATAAAATCTAATAAAAATATAAAAAAATAAAAATATAAATTGATCAAAATACCCCTGAAAATTTGCAGGGGTATTTTGGTCAAATTATATTTACGAAATTGTTTTTTTCATATTTTTGTTAGGTGCGCCTTACTAAGATGTACATACCCTCCAAATTTCAGATCATTCCATTTATAGAAAAAAAAAGAAAAATGAAACACTACTGGACAATCATGATCGTACGATGAACTACAGATGGTGATGAGCATAGGTGAAATCACTGTTCATTTTCGCTTATAGGCATTGGGAAGAATTTTCCATATATATATAGTAAGTAAAGGAATGAGATGGCTGACTGTATCGGCAAAAGAAGTTTTAAGAGAATCTAGAAAAAGAAATTTGGTGGTGGAAATTCCGAGAAAGAAACTTGGTGGTGGAGTGATGAGGTCCATAAGACCATTAGTGAAAAATGATCATGTTAGTGTAATAGAAACGATCAAAGGTTAGAAGACTACAAAATTGTTAAGAAAAACTCTAAACAAATAGTAAGTAAAGCGAAAATTAAAACATATGATAATCTATACAATAAATTGGGAATAAGAGAAGGTGAAAAAGATATCTTCAAATTAGCAAAAATAAGAGAGAAAAAGTGTAGGGATCTAAACCATATTAAATACATTAAGAATGAAGATCAAAGGGTCTAACGAGGTCAACGAAAGGTGGAGAGTTTAGTTTAAAAAAATTATTAAATGACGAACACAATGGAAACATAGTAATAGAAGCAATTGTTGGTATAAATGAGGGCAGAGGTCATAAATACAATCGTAGGATAAGGATGTCAGAAGTGAAAGAAACTTTGTAAAGAATGAAGATAGGAAAGGCTCTAGGACCAGATGTTATCCCCATAGAGGTTTGAAAGTGTGACTAATTGACGAAGTTGTTTAACAAGGTGCTGAGAACAAAAAACATGCCAGACGAATGGAGGAAAAGTATTGCGGTATCTATTTACAAGAACAAATGAGACATACAAAATTGTGTGAACTATCAAGGGATCAAACTTATGAGCCATACTATGAAGCTCTGGGAGAGAGTGATTGAGCAATGACTAAGGCATGAAACGAGTGCATATGAAAACCAATTTGGTTTTATGCCAGGAAGGTCAACAACCAAGGTATTTTCCTACTTAAGAAACTGATTAAGAAGTTTATGGCGAAGGGAAAAGACCTCCACAAGGTCTTCATTGACCTAGAGAAAGCTTATGATAAAGTACCTCAAGATTTGATTTGGAGGGTGCTGAAAAAGAAAATAGCATTTAGACACTACATCGACTTGATGAGAGATGTACGATGGTGCACTAACTAGTGTGCAAACAACTAGGGGAGAGACGAGTGAGTTTTCAATGACAATAGGTCTACACAAGGGTCAGCATTGAGCCCGTACCTCTTTATCTTAGTTATGAACGACTTAACTAGGTATCGTGGTGCATGTTGTTCGCAGGTGACATAGTTTTGATCAATGAGACCCAAAAAGGCGTCAACACAAAGTTAGAACTTTAGCGGGATGTTTTAGACTCCAAAGGTTTTAAAATTAGCCGAACTAAGACAGAGTATATGGAATGTAAGTTGAATAATAATAAGAGTAGAGACGAGGAAGTAGTTAAGATTGATGACCAGGACATACAAAAATGACCGCACTTTCGATACTTTGGGTCAATAATCCAAGAAAATGGAGAGATTGAGGAAGATGTCACACACAAAATTAGAGCTGAGCGAGCGAAGTGGAGATATGCAACTGGAATTTTATGTGATCGCCATATACCAATGAAGCTGAAGGGTAAGTTCTATAGGATAGTTGTGAGACCAGCTTTGTTTTATGGGACAGAATGTTGGACGAACAAAAAACAATACACCCATAAAAAAAGTGTAGCAGAGATGAGGAAGTTGAGATTGATGAGTGGCAAAACAAGAAGGGATAGAATTCGAAATGAATCCATTGGGGAAAGTTCAGGTGTGGCACCAATAGGATATAAGATGAGAGAGAGAAAACTTATGTGGGCTAGCCATGTGTGGCATTGAACCAATACAGCACCTGTTAGGAGGTACGAGTTAGTTCAAGTGGAAGGACTGAAAAGGGCAAGGGGTCGACCCAAAAGAACGTGGATGAAAGTAGTCCAAATAGATATGGGGATCTATGGCCTCAGAAATGGCCTTAAATAAAGCAGAATGGCGGATCAAGATTCGTGTAGCCGACCTCAATTAATTGGGAAAAGACTATGATGATGATATATATATGTTGGCTGTTAATAACATATTTGAGTGGTTTTTCCGTACTTTTTATTTTATTTTTCCGACCTGCCTGACCAATGATAAGGCCTGTTTAACAAACTGGAATGGTGCCCTTATGGTTTTACCATAACAAAAATGGACTGACCATATGGCTTTTATTTTTTTTATGAAGTGACTGATCATATGGCTTACATGTTGAGATATATACCACATAATGATCTGATAGCAACATTGTAAAATATCACTAGGACAAGTGATGCAGACAGATATTGAGTACGATGCCTCAAAACACACAAGTGAGCAACAAAAGATAATAGTAGGTATTTTGTTCTGGAACTCTATCCGTCAACTTAAGTCTGCAATTAGATATTAGAATCACATAAATGTGTAAGATAATGTCATTAGTCTTGATTCTCCATTGCACAACACGCAAAAGGACACTTCAATCACTCTTATACTTTGATATACAATACCATACTTCCTATTTTTATTGTCCATAATTTGAAAGGTGAATAATTCCTTTCTAAAAGCTACACTTCCAACAACAGAACATCTCACACTTCAATACATGCCAACAAACACCGAACTACAGATAGCACTCAAAAGACATTCCTTTACAAGAATCATTTCAGTTGTCTACTACTTTTTTGGGTAAAAAAATAATAGTATTTATAAATAACTGAAATCAATAAAAAGTAAGTACTCTCTTTTTCTTTCCTTGTTTGGGGGGGGTAGGTCAAATTTCAATTGTTTATATTCCAAAACCAAGAATTATTTGTAAGGGGATTAATATTGTGAATAGAGCTCATAACTCTAGTTTGCACCAGCAACATCATAGTCGTTGGGTAGGAGAACGGGAATGGTTCTGGGATCAGGGGCAGGATCGATGGAGCGAAGCTATATTGAAGATCCCTGTGTTAGTGATCAATTATTATATAAAGGTGCAGGATCCTGTATGTAAGTAACGAATTTTCCAAGGACATGTTTTGGAGTTTCTTAATTCAGGGAGCGCATTATTAAAAGCGATCCAAAATATTACGGAGCGAGGAATAACTTTTATAGGAGCGAGCTCTATTTTCTTAGATTACGAGTTCCTCGTGTGGGTAATAAACTTTAAAATGTAGCTTCCAACGTTGTTAACCAATAACATGTAGGCGTAGTCCTTCTATGAAATAAATATGGAACTTTAAAGTGATCCCATATTGGTGGGATCTGGATGCCATATATGCCGATGCTTGTATTCCCTTATTTTGGAATCTACATTCCAATGCACTCTAGAGCGCAAACCATAAGACTAGGGATCTATATCCTGTAATGTTTAGGAACGCGAAATTATACTGTAAGAAACTCATTCTCTTATGAGATGGAGCGAGATCCCGAAAACACTAAATTGAGTTTCAAATGAGATCCACTCCAGAATCGAGAGAATTGAGGTTCTGCAAGGGATCGCCAAGCAAGGGCGGAGATCCCGGTAACTATGAGCAACATACAAAAAACCAAAAGATAGCAGATTCTTATGACCATAATGAACAAAATCACAACAGAGTTCAGCAAATGTGGCTTCTGCGATGAAAACTTAGTGTCTTCTCACCAATGTAGACTATATTCAAAGCGAGTTCAGACAAATGTGGCTTCTGCAATGAAAATCTAGTGTCTTCTCACCAATGTAGACTATATTCGAAGCTCAAACGTACTTTTTTTTTTTTGGCCATTTAGCGAGCTCAAATGCCCAAGGTCAAGCTTGTCACACACATGCACCTTCCTGTTGAAAAAGGGCTCATCAAACACTCAAAGCCAGCCTTTCAAATGCTTGAGATACAGACTTTTTAAGGATGATATTTTTAATGCGGGAAGTTTTTTTATCAGACACAAGCAAAGCACCTTACTGATAAAGGCAGTGTCATTAGGAAGAAAAATATAACATGAGGGGGATGCACTGGTTATAATGCCAATGCAGATGCGAGAGATTTACAAGCATAATTTGCAAATTAATTAAGGTTCAGAAGTCAATGAACGTCTTACTTCCTTATGGACCTATCATTAGTGCTATAAATATACAGTTTCCACAATAAATTTTTGACAAAGAATCCACTTCTAACAAAGAGAGTTTGCTCATGAAGCTAGTTATAGAAATCTTAAGCTTGTCAACAAAGGACACATCTATGGTTCATTTCTCATGCGTCAGTCTCAGAGGATCAGTGCAGAAGTTTCATAAGAGAAATGTAGATAATAATACAAATTGGACCACTTACTTGCATTAGCGAGCAGCTCAGTGGAGAAACCTGTCGGAGAGTTTTCAGTTGTTGTCTTTGGGATTAGATTCTGCTCTGATATCTCTCTTTTACAGCATCTTTTGCAGAGAATCAGGGCCACAAAAACAAGCACAAGAAGAAATAGAGCAATCCCTCCAATGATGCCAATTAATATACCTAAGCTTATAACCACAGTTTGTTCAGTTGATTTGCCAAAGCCTTGACAATAAGAAGCCTGGTGCTGGTGCTGAGAATTTACATATAAACAGTTCCCAGCAAACTTGACCACCCTTTTCTCTGCCTCTGAGCCCAAGCAAGAGGGCAAAGCTCCACTCAATCGATTTGAAGATACATCAACAAATCCAAGTGAGCTACTGCATCTCAGAGAACCAGGGAGAGCTCCACTGAGAGAATTTGAAGCGAGATTCACGTAAGTGATATTGGGCAATGAGAAAATCATAGGTGGTGGAACCCCATCAACGAAATTGAATGAGAGGTCAAGATGTTGGAGATTGTCTAACTCACCATATTCTGGAGGGACCTCACTCGAAAACAGATTCTTACTCAAAAGAACAGTGATTACCCCAGCAGGAAGCTCTGGTAAGTGAGGCCCCAATCTGTTACCCCTCAAATCAAGAGATTGAAGCCCTGTTAAACCTTTTAATTCGGGCAAATTGCCTGAAAGACTGTTCTCTGACAATGCAAGGACTTGAAGAGTCTTGATTTTGGCCATGGAAGGAGGCACTGGTCCCTTAAACCTATTCTTGTTCAAACTCAATACCGATAAGTTCTGAAATGAATCGAACCAATTGGGCAGGGTATCATTAAAGAAATTGTTGTCAAGTTTCAAAGTTTGGATTCTTTCCATGTTGGAAATCTTCTGAGGAACACTACCAAACAAGAAATTCGACCCAAAATCAAGAATTTCGATCGAACTAAGCCTATGAATCTTGTCAGAGAGAGGACCCCAAATCCCCAAAGAAACCATGCTCACCACCCTCAAGCTGTTAAGCCTACACAGAGTAATGATGAAAGAATCCATTGAGAACTGGTCTGATAGGGTCTGGCCAGAGATTGGGAAGCCATCAAACTCCACATACTTTACTGGTTTTTCGCCAACAATTCTGAGTTCGATGACTGAGTCATCTTTGCAGACAATGCTTACCTTTGACGAGGAAGGCGAGTAGCAGAGATCAGTAGTGATGTTCCAGGCATTCAATGCTTGTGGGTATTCAAGATGCCTCCTCAGCTGCTGAAGGATTTGGGTTTGAGAGGACGGTAGTGGCTGCGAAATGGGAAAGAAGAAAACCCATGAAAACAGAAGCAAGACCACTGCAAGGAAAGGTGCCATGCGTGAGTTTTTGCAGGAACAGAGTTGATTTAGAGAGAGAGAGAGAAGAGAAAGAGAAAGAGAGAGAGAGAGAGAGAGTTGTAAGGCTTCTGTAATGAGGTTTAGAAGGGAAAGAGAGAAGCATGCAGACTACTCTGTTAGTGGGTTTTTGGATTCAGTGGTATTCTGAAGCAGAGAGAGAGAGAGAGAGTTCCCAAATGCTTCTGGTTTCAATTGAAACTAAGAGATCCTCTGCAATGAGTTTAGAGAGAGTTAGCAGCCAAGCTAAGTAGCCTTTCTTAGTGGAAAATGTAAGTTTTTCTCAGTAAGTATAGAGGGAATGCCGCCCACCTAAGCATCCCATTTTCAGAAGAAAATGAGACTTTGCCTGAAATGAATTTGGTGCTTGAGCTGAGTTCTAGAGAGAGAGATCACAACAGTTGGCACATGGAGTGTATTGATTTGGATGTAGATTGGTTGATTGCTGGCATTAATGGAGGTAGTTGCCCGCACCACAGAAATGTAGAGAGAGAAAGAGACATACGGCACCACACAAATGTAGAGAGAGAAACAGAGAGAGGGTCCAGCGATAGTAGACTGGTAATCAAGTCAGGAACCGGTCTTTGTCTGAAGTGGGCTCTACGATGCGTCTTTTCTGATACCCACAGTATTTATGTAATTATTTTAGGGTGCGGTTTGTATAAAGCATGGGCTCTAAACAATGAAATTAGAGCCTACCTTCAAATAGCGTGGAGAAATGTAATTTCAATCTTAAAAATCTTTGTGATAATATATGTCACACCCCAAAAATTTACAATACTGTTATTCTTGAGATGTGACAGACAAAACATATATACATCTATTGATAAGACAAATTTACAGTGGCGAGGTCTTATAAAGTAAATAAAGAAAGTTAGCACAACAACAGTATCTTCCAAGGTTGATCTTGACTAGCACTCAAAATGAATCCGCAGTTATCCTGAAAAATGTTTACCATAGTTTGATGAGTTTGGCTACTCAGTAAGTGATCATCATAATCCTAAAAATAATCATGATTGAAAGAGATCAATATTTTCTAAAATGAGATCTATTAATAGAAATGCATCATCAGTTTCACTTTCAATAAATGCATAATTAAGTATAATCCGAGTAATTGAAATGCTTATAACACTTTTAACGGCAGTACATAATTCAAAGGATTTCACAAAATACCCTACTGGCGTCCCAAGTAGGTCACCTATATACCCCATCAACGTCCTGATGGGTCCACTTAATCCCTATCAGCGTCCCAGATAGGTCCACTTAATCCCTGCAGGTCCACTTATACCTCACCGGCGTACCGGATGAGTCCACTTGATCCCTACCGGCATCCCAGATAGGTCTACTTATACCTCACCGGCGAACCGGATGAGTTCACTTGCATACTTAAATTATTTCTAAATCTCTTTAAACATTCGAAAGCAGCAATATCATGTACTCAACATATTACTGAAATCATTAATATGAATTTCACTTAAACCATTAATAACAGTCACTCTCTATAACATTTCAAAAATAACCAATCAAATATTTTGAGCTCAAATTTAGAAAGGTAGCAGTTTGTAAAGGCATTCTAGCATAATTGCCAATTTAATATGTATAGAAAAACTCTTACAGAAATTCAAGAATACGGAATTATCACAATTTATGGGATATCAATCCACAAATAAACATTTCACAACAATATTATAATCAATTGTAAAAATGTCAATTTTTAAATAATAAGGCAGTCATTTGCACATGAATTTTTTCAATGTCTAAATATTCAAAACAGTAGAAGGAAATATCACAATTTTTTTACTAAAAGCAGAAATATCACATTTATTTCTAACAATAAACAAGAAAAATAAATAAATTTATTTTTCTAATTTACAGCATTCAAAATTTCTAACACAGATAAAATATCACAATTTTTATCAAAAAGATTATTTTTCAAGATAATGAGGTCACGTGCGCATAAAATTTATCGCGCCTAAAATTCATGATAATAAGCAGAAATAATTATTCATTTCATTTTTAAAAAGAATGGATTATTTTTCGAGACAATGGGGTCACTTACACATAAAACTTATAAAATAAAGATCCTGGACGAAATATCACTATTTATTAAAAGAGACTATTTTTCAGAAAGACGATGTCACTTACTCCCAAATATTTGAGAGGGAGCTTCCGATAAAAATTCGGTTCGAGAGAGGAGTTCACTGTGTTTCGACCAGAGAGAGAGAGATCTCAAAATTTTCTAAGGTGGGAGTGCTCACCCTCCCCTATTTAAATTCTTATAACGTATTATTATAATATTTTATTACGCTTACCTCATACCTGAGGTGTCGCGTTAAGCGTCTGCTTTTAACATACGAAAACCACGTCCGCTAAAGGACGTTGCCAGCTGCAAGCAGCAAGCAAAAGCAAGCAAGCAAAAGCAGGCAAGCAAAAGTTAAACCAAGTAAAACTTTTTGAAAATAGTGATGGTCCCCAATGACCATCATACTCAAACAGACCATCACCTATTTAAAAGCATCTTTTCTCTTCTTTTTTTTTTTTTTTTTTTTTTTGAAATTTTAGGATTGTTACATTCTTCCCCCCTTAAAGAAATTTAGTCCTCTAAATTTGTGTACCTGATTACTGAAAAAAGATAGGGGTATTTTTCTCTGATTTCGTCTTCTCGTTCCCAAGTCGACTCTTCTCTTGAATGGTACTGCCATAATACACGGACCAAAGGAATCTCCTTGTTACGCAACACTTGCACCCTTTTATCCAATATCAAAATTGGCTGCTCAATGAAGGATAGGTCCTTCCTGATCTGTAAAGGTTCATATTTTAAGATATGGGATGGGTCGGGCTGATATTTTCGTAGTGAAGATACATGAAAGACATTATGGACATTTGCCAATTCGGGTGGTAAGGCAAGTCTATAAGCGACACCTCCGATTCTTTCCAGGATTTCAAATGGTCCGATGTAACATGGGCTCAACTTTCCTTTCTTGCCGAATCTCATAATGCCCTTTATTGGTGAGATTTTTAGGAAAACTCGATCACTTTCCTCAAATTCAAGATCTCTCCTTCGGTTATCGGCATAACTTTTTTGCCGACACTGAGCTGTCCTGAGCCTTTCACGAATTAATGCTATTTTATCTGTGGTTATCTGGACAATTTCTGGTCCCAAAAGCTTTCTTTCACCAACCTCGTCCCAACATATGGGTGACCTGCATTTCCTTCCATACAGGGCTTCATATGGTGCCATCTGAATACTGGCTTGGAAGCTATTATTATAAGCAAACTCAATCAGGGGTAAATGGTCATCCCAGCTTCCTGTAAGGTTCATAACACAGGCCCTCAGCATATCTTCCAAGGTTTGGATGGTCCTCTCCGATTGTCCATCAGTTTGGGGGTGAAAGGCAGTACTAAAGGTGAGTCTCGTCCCCATGGCTGACTGTAGTCTAGCCCAAATTTTAGAAGTAAACCGCGTATCCCTGTCCGATACAATACTGACAGGAACTCCATGCAATCGCACTATTTCGTTAATGTACAACTGAGCCAGTCGATCCAAAGTGTACGTCGTGCGAATCGGTAGAAAGTGGGCAGCTTTGGTTAACCTGTCCACAATGACCCAAATGCTATCATGTCCTGAATTTGTTCTAGGCAAGCTAGAGACAAAATCCATAGAGATGTGCTCCCATTTCCATTTTGGCACAGGTAAAGGCTGCAACAACCCAGCGGGCCTTTGATGTTCAGCTTTTACTTGCTGGCATGTTAGGCATTTAGACACAAATAGTGCTACCTCTTTTTTCATATTATTCCACCAAAGGGTTTTCTTCAGATCCTGATACATTTTAATACTTCCGGGATGTGTCGTATAACGAGAATGATGTGCTTCTTCTAAGATAGCTTTCTTTGCACTCTTATCATTCGGGACACAAATCCGACCTTCGAATCTTAGCAAATCCTCACTACATATAGAGAATTCATCTATCTTTCCTTGCTTCACCTTTTTTATAATTGTTATAAGCTGAGGGTCTTTCTTTTGTGCCAATCGAATCTGTTGGATTAATTGGGGTTAATCATACTTACCACACCATTAATGGACGGAGTTGGATGCCAATCCACTATTTCCTCTAACAATCGCATTTCTTGGATCATTAGATGAGCTAAGACCGTAGATTTTCTACTTAGAGCGTCGGCCACAACGTTAGCTTTTCCTGAATGATAATGGATTGTACAATCATAATCTTTTAAGAAATCCATCCATCTTATCTGCCGCATATTTAATCCTTCTGAGAGAAACGGTATTTCAAACTCTTATGATCCGTGTATATTACAAATTGCTCACCATATAGATAATGCCTCCATATTTTCAAAGCGAATACTATTGCGGCTAGCTCCAAATCATGAATTGGATATTTTTTCTCTTATTCTTTCAACTGTCTAGATGCATATGCCACTACTTTCCCATATTGCATTAATACACAGCCCAAACCTTTATGTGAAGCATCAATATAAATCACAAATCCCCCACTCCCCTTAGGAATAGTTAAAATAGGTGCTGAAGTTAACCGAACTTTTAGTTCTTGAAAACTCTCCTCACATTCACTTGTCCACTCAAATTTGACATTTTTCTGTGTCAATCGAGTCAATGGGATTGCGATTCGAGAAAATCCTTCTACAAATTTTCTATAATATCCTGTCAATCCCAAAAAGCTTCGAACTTCAGTCACATTGCTTGGTTGTTTCCAATTAACAACGGCTTCAACCTTTGAAGGATCAACTGATAGACCTTCTTTTGATATGACATGTCCTAAAAATGTCACTTGTTCAAGCCAAAATTCACATTTACTAAGTTTGGCATACAATCTCTTCTCTCTTAATATTTGCAATACTATTCTTACATGCTGCTCATGTTCCTTCTGATTCTTGGAATAAATTAAAATATCATCGGTGAATACCACAATAAATTTATCCAAAAAGGGCTTAAAGATCCGATTCATCAAATCCATAAATGCAGCTGGTGCATTGGTTAATCCAAAAAGCATGACTAAAAATTCATAATGGCCATACCTTGTTCTGAAAGCTGTCTTGAGTACATCTTCACTTTTAATCTTAAGCTGATGGTATCCAGATCTAAGATCAATTTTTGAAAACACTTGTGATCCTTGTAATTGATCAAATAAATCATCAATTCTAGGTAATGGATACTTATTTTTCACTGTCACTTGGTTCAACTGTCTATAATCAATACACAATCTCATAGTCCCATCTCTCTTTTTGACAAACAATACTGGAGCACCCCAAGGTGACACACTAGGCCTAATAAAACCTTTATCTAATAATTCTTCCAATTGTTGTTTCAGTTCTTTAAGTTCTGCAGGAGCCATTCTGTAAGGTGCCTTAGAAATTGGTGCTACCCCTGGCAATAATTCAATGGAGAATTCAATTTCCCTGTCAGGCGGTAATCCTGGCAATTCTTTAGAAAAATCGTCGGGAAATTCTCGGATAACCGGAGTGGTATCCAAATTTATTTCTTCCTTCCTATCTTCTTTGATATAGGCAAGAAAGCCTTGACACCCTTTTCGAAGGAGGCGATTAGCTCGAATACAAGAGATTAAATATGATGGGGAGTCTTCTTTGACACCATTGAAGTAAAATACCGGTTGATTCGGAATACTAAAGGTAACAATTTTCTTATAACAATCAATACTTGCATGGTATGCAGAAAGTCAATCCATGCCTAAGATTACATCAAAATCTTGAATTTCCAAGAGTATTAAATCAACCAACAGTTCCTTTTCTTCTATCTTTATTACACATGATTTGTACATTATATTGGTGTTAATTGAATCTCTCATCGGTGTGGCTACCTCTAGAATGTATTCTAATTGTTCTGGTTCTACCTTTAAGTGGCATGCAAAGTGCTGTGACACAAATGAATGAGTAGATCCAGGATCAATCAAAACATGAGCTACTTTTTGGAAGATAGTAAGAGTACCTTGGATCACTGATTTGGAGGCCTGAGCGTCTTGCTCGGTAATCGCAAATACTCTTCCCTTCATCTGAGGCTTTGGAGCTATCTCTCCCTGTTTTGGAAGCTGTTGTGTCTGTAAGCTAGGACATTGTTTAATCTGGTGTCCCAATTTTCCACATTTAAAACAGGTTCCAGTATTCCCATAACAAGGGCTTGATCCATGATTTTTCCCACATTTTCTACATGGTTCTATTGGGTTTGAAATGGCGAGGGCCTTGGCTTCTTGTTTGGCCTTTCAAACTGTTGTCGATTAGATGATGTAGGTCTAACATGACTGTTCTGATTTTTCGTCTTTTGGTAATCTTCAAAATCTTTTTCGACAATTTGAGCACGATCCACTATTTCAGCATAAGTTCTTAATTTCAAGACTGATATTTTGCTTCTAATAGCTGGCCTGAGACCCCTTTCAAATTTCTTCACCTTTCTTGCCTCATTGTTAATCATATGTGGTGCAAACCTGGCCAATTCAGTAAACTTGGCCTCGTACTGTGCTACTGTCTTATTTCCTTGGATTAATTCTAGAAATTCCATTTCTTTTTGGTCTCGAATAAAATCTGAGAAATATTTTTCATTAAATGTTTCTAGAAATACTTCCCAAGTCAAGGTTTTATTTTCTTTGACCAATACTCCTTTTGCCATTCGCCACCAGTGTT
Organism: Amborella trichopoda; assembly: GCF_054954075.1. Classification (NCBI taxonomy): domain Eukaryota; kingdom Viridiplantae; phylum Streptophyta; class Magnoliopsida; order Amborellales; family Amborellaceae; genus Amborella; species Amborella trichopoda. Next base: position 34,123,184 of record NC_142341.1, read on the forward strand.
GTGCCTCACCTTCTAACATAAAAACTGCCAAGGCCACCTTCCTATCATCAGGACGTTCCATAACCTCGAATATTTTTTCCAATTGCATAATCCATCCCTCGGCTTCCAGTGGGTTTACAGCACCCTTAAAAGAAGGTGGGTTTAGTTTCTTAAATTGTTCGATATTACTCCCACCATTTCCTGTAACTGACTGCCTGGGTGGATTGTTGTTTTCCATCTGATGTTGCATTAGAGCAACCATATTTTCCAAGGCTTTGTGAATTCCTTCCATATTGGCTTTAGCTAATCTGGATCTTGACTTTATCCCGGTCTGTACATACAATAAATGTGATTTTAAGTACATTCTTTTTAAATTTCCTAAGGATCTTAAACCTATTGCTCTGATACCATAATTGTCACACCCCAAGAATTTACAATACTGTTATTCCTGAGATGTGACAGACAAAACATATATACATCTATTGATAGGACAAATTTACAGTGGAGAGGTCTTACAAAGTAAATAAAGAAAGCTAGCACAACAACAGTATCTTCCAAGGTTGATCTTGACTAGCACTCAAAATGAATCCGCAGTTATTCTGAAAAATGTTTACCATAGTTTGATGAGTTTTGCTACTCAGTAAGTGATCATCATAATCCTAAAAATAATCATGAATGAAAGATATCAATATTTTCCAAAATGAGATCTATTAACAAAAATGCATCATCAGTTTCACTTTCAATAAATGTATAATTAAGTATAATCCGAGTAATTGAAATGCTTATAACACTTTTAACGGTAGTACATAATTCAAAGGATTTCACAAAATACCCTACTGGCGTCCCAAGTAGGTCACCTATATACCCCATCAACGTCTTGATGGGTCCACTTAATCCCTATCGGCGTCTCAGATAGGTCCACTTAATCCCTGCAGGTCCACTTATACCTCACCGGCATACCGGATGAGTCCACTTAATCCCTACCGGCGTCCCAGATAGGTCCACTTATACCTCACCGGTGAACCGGATGAGTCCACTTGCATACTTAAATTATTTCTAAATCTCTTTAAACATTCGAAAGCAGCAATATCATGTACTCAACATATTACTGAAATCATTAATATGAATTTCACTTAAACCATTAATAACAGTCACTCTCTATAACATTTCAAAAATAACCAATCAAATATTTTGGGCTCAAATTTAGAAAGGTAGCAGTTTGTAAAGGCATTCTAGCATAATTTCCAATTTAATATGTATAGAAAAACTCTTACAGAAATTCAAGAATACGGAATTATCACAATTTATGGGATATCAATCCACAAATAAACATTTAACAACAATAGTATAATCAATTACAAAAATGTCAATTTTTAAATAATAAGGCAGTCATTTGCACATGAATTTTTTTCAATGTCTAAATATTCAAAACAGTAGAGGGAAATATCACAATTTTTTTACTAAAAGCAGAAATATCACATTTATTTCTAACAATAAACAAGAGAAATAAATAAATTTATTTTTCTAATTTACAGCATTCAAAATTTCTAACATAGATAAAATATCACAATTTTTATCAAAAAGATTATTTTTCAAGATAATGAGGTCACGTGTGCATAAAATTTATCGCGCCTAAAATTCATGATAATAAGCAGAAATAATTATTTCATTTCATTTTTAAAAAGAATGGATTATTTTTCAAGACAATGGAGTCACTTACACACAAAACTTATAAAATAAAGATCCTGGATCGAAATATCACTATTTATTAAAAATAGACTATTTTTCAGAAAGACGATGTCACTTACTCACAAATATTTGAGAGGGAGCTTCCGATAAAAATTCGGTTCGAGAGAGGAGTTCACTGTGTTTCGACCAGAGAGAGAGAGATCTCAAAATTTTCTAGGGTGGGAGTGCTGACCTTCCCTATTTAAATTCTTATAACGTATTATTATAATATTTTATTACGCTCTACCTCATACCTGATATGTCGCGTTAAGCGTCTGCTTTTAACATACGAAAACCACGTCCACTAAAGGACGTTGCCAGCAGCAAGCAGCAAGCAGCAAGCAAAAGCAAGCAAGCAAAAGCAGAAAAGCAAAAGTTAAACCAAGTAAAACTTTTTTAAAATAGTGATGGTCCCCAAGGACCATCATATTCAAACAGACCATCACCTATTTAAAAGCATCTTTTATCTTCTTCTTCTTCTTTTTTTCTTTTTTTTTGAATTTTTAGGATTGTTACATTATATTTTCATCTTTATTTATAAAGTTTAAAGATTAAAAAATAGTGTAGATCGACATATATATATGAAACCTTGAAAATTGACAATCCAAAAATGAGTTACAAGATGTACTATTTCAAAAGTTGAAATCCATTGTTTTCTCATGTCCATGCATGTTGATGTTAAGATGATCAATTTGAGGATATTTGGACATCAAAACAACCTCTTCTAGTGAAATTTTTTAGATGAGCTCCAATTTGATTGTTTAGAGCATCGGTGCTATATAAACTTTTTCCTTTATTGTAATTATTTTAATTATTTTATTGAGACCTTAGGCTACTCCACATATATGTTTTCAGTAAAAGAAATCCCTTTTTATGTATGGGTGCGGTTTGTAAGATGTACCATATTTGATAGTTCAAACTTTTTTTTTTCTTTTTTTTTTACATTCATACATCTTGAAGTCGACATAATTAATTAAAAACAAATTTACCATCAAAACAACCTGTTTCAATAGATATTAGGAGGGATGCCCTTTTTTATACGTTACAACCATATACAAACCTTTTTCATATTTAATAAAAGGAAAAGTTTCCATGAGTCAGGGAGTGCAAGAGCCCGCTGACTCACTAACGTCCATCATAGAGATGGACATTGTAAAAAAAAACTCCTATGGAGTTAAAACGAATTTGGACGGTGTAAAAAAATAAATAAACATATTAACCCAGATCATAAATCCCTGAATTTTTGGTTTAAAAATCTGTTTATAGCATATGTTTAAGTGGGGCCAGCATTTATATAGTACGAGTCGGCTGAGTCATAGAAACCCATCCTTAATAAAATGAATAGGAAACCACACTAAAAGCATGCAAACCTTTTGAATTGATTTGAATCGACAAGATTCCCCTCCTATGCTCACCCCCTTTTATCTACATACGGCTGATACTAGGCTGATGTTCCTGGACCGTTAGATTTTGATCCAGCTTAAATGCACGGCTCTTGATTCATCGTTATTATTATTGGTAAAGATGTGGGGATATGTTTTGTTTGCACTTTCTTTTTCACTGAGAACAAGGTGAATGAAGATGGGCATATGGACCCCATTAAGTAACACGTAATAATTTGCCCTCCGTTTTGCTCTCACCTCATTTGGTAATAATTGAGTAAAAAGCAATAATATCAAATAAAGATATTATAATGTGGGCACGGCTCTTGATTCATCGTTATATTATTGGTAAAGATGTGGGGATATGTTTTGTTTGCACTTTCTTTTTCACTGAGAACAAGGTGAATGAAGATGGGCATATGGACCCCATTAAGTAACACGTAATAATTTGCCCTCCGTTTTGCTCTCACTTCATTTGGTAATAATTGAGTAAAAAGCAATAATATCAAATAAAGATATTATAATGTGGACAAAAGAATTATGGGGACATCTTAATTATATGACCTCATTCTTATATTATTGAATTTCATCATGGTTTCTCTCTCTTTTGCAGAAAACGATGGTCCTTGCACAATGAGACCTCATTTTGACCATAGGATACAGAAAGCGAGAGGAGATTGTATTTTATGCTCCCTATAGAGCAATAGGGCACATCTACTCCCTCGCTCAAAACACTTAGGAAGCCCTAAAATTATGGGAACCATATAAGGATTACTAGATTCTTATTTTCGAAAGAAAAAAATGTGGATTTTTAGGGGTGAGGTTTGTATAAAGTTCCAACTTTATACTATTAAAGTAAGGTACAACTCAAAACTATGCTGAAAATGTAGTTTCGGTGCAGCAAAGCCTTGTGATGATATGAAAATCGATTGTTGCCTCGATTATAAAATTTAAAGTTTTAGAAATGGTGGCGATCAAGCAAATTTATAAACACTTGAAAATCTTGAAAATGGATGGTCTATATAATGTGTAAGAAGATGAATTATTTTTGGGGCTAGAAATCCCCTATTTTCATGTGTATGAATCTCGAGGTCAAGATGATCAATTTGAGGGTTTTCCGGCATAAGAACAACTTTTTTTAGTGGGTTTTTTAAGTGCGCATTCCCTGTACAGTATAAGGTTGACACATTTTATAGACTTTTTCTTTTTTGGAGAAACTTACATTTAGCCCTTCAAAAATTGGAGGCCCCTATTCAATCTTCAGACATTAATTTTTTTACTACATAGAGAGATTATTTCTCAAATTTTTTTTATTAAGATTAGTCTATGGGTAATAGAGATATCCCCAAAATTTGAGACGTAAAAAAAATCATTACATGTACCTTACCCGAAGGAATAAATCAAGAGTATGATTGCGTGAGTAGAAAATCTTTTAGGGGAGAAACAAGGTCGAGACAAAGAAATATCTGCAAAAAAAAAAAAAAAAAAGAGGTTACTTTTACCTAACCTTCCTTCTCCCAATAATTTTCCCAACGCTCGCTTTAGTAAAATGGTCAAGTCAACATCATTACATGCGTTGCACAAAAATTTGACCAATGTCCCTCTGTCCCTGCATATGGAAACCACAGAGAGGATTGGACACAAAACGCCTTTTTCTAATAAAGGTTCCTGTACAATGAGATAGCGTACTTAAGTTTTCTACAGTATTATAACACCACTTGAGCCACCAGATGTAAAAAGCTGATGGATAGGATCCGTTGCTGCGTTGGTTCAAGCCCATCAAAATTTGATGGAGTTTAAGCAGTGGATTGATAAGCAATATGTGGTGGATAGGGTCCGCTATCTTGCGACTCGCCCGAGTCAGGGGCAACTCGCCCGAGTAACTTGGCCTCACCATTGTGGCGAGGCGAGTTGGGGTGACTTGGATGCCCAACTCGCTTGGCCCAAAAACTAGCAAAATAGTACAAAACGAATGTCAAAAAATTATAAAAAATTAGATAATATTAGGGTGCGGTTTGTATAAGGTTGAGACCCTCAACAATCAAAGTAAGGTGTACCTTGAAATAGTATCGAAAGTTGTTGTTTTAGTACTAAAATTGTTTGTAGTGACTTAAAAATTTATTTCCATCCCTAATTGAAAATTTTAAAGCTTAAAAAATAGTGTAGATCGAGTATATCCATGCACATTTGAAAACCTTGAAAATTGACAATCAAGAATATGCATTATAAGATGCACTATTTCGAAGACTTGAAATTTATTTTTTTCTAATGTAAATATATCTTAAGGTCGAGAGATCGATTGGAAGATTTTTGGGCATTGAAACAACCTCTGCTAGTGAATTTTTGAAGTACGTGTTAATTTGATTGTTTAGGGCCTCACCCTTGTATAAACTTTTTTCATAATACTAATATATTACTATTATGTTTTTGGATAATTTTCATAATTTTTAAAATTATTTGGGAAATTTTATGTTTTCCCTTTCTCTCTTTTTTTTTTTTTTAATATTCAAGATACAAATCAAGCATTTCAAAATTCAACTTTTATAGATATTTTATAAAATATTTCTCTTTAAGTAAATACTATTTTCATTTTTCTCTTTTCCTTTTGTATTTTTGGTTAATAACTTATATTTTTGGTTAGTAAATATATTAAAAATATATAATTATTAATCCAATAAATGGTAAAAAAGTATTTTATTAACCTATATAATTTTCATTTTGAGCTTTTATTTTTATTTTTCTATTAAAAAATGAAGAAAACCAAAAGAAATTATAGTTTCCATAACATGTCATATAAATAAAAAATATATAGTTATAATACTTTAAGGTAAATAATTATATCATCATCATTGAGTTTTATCCGAACTATTTTGATTGGGTACACGAATCATGTTTTGCCATTCAGCTCTTGATTGGGTACACGAATCATGTTTTGCCATTCAGCTCTATCAAAAGTAGTATTGTTAGTCAGACGACAAGTCACCTATCTCTTCTCACCCTTCTCCTTGCTTTAAGGTAATAATATTTTGTTAAATATACTTGTTGATAATTATAAGATTTTAATTGAATAATTTATTTGTCAACTATATTTTACGTATTGTGTCACTTTTTAGATAATTCTTATTAAAAAATATATCGCTTACTAATATGAATTACATTTATGATAATCCCTATCTTTATTCTTAGCATGCGCCTGAAATTACATTTAAAATCCCAAAAATAATTTTTAATCATCAAAATTAATTTTTAGCCAAAAGAAAAAGGACAAAACCAAAACAACCCATACTACATACTTTTTCCTTTTCTTTTTTGACAAGCGTACAAGATTTTTATTGCTTAAACCTGCTTGCAAACATATTACAAAGGTGAGAAAATAAAAGCAGTTTCTTAAAGATATACTCGCCCTTTTTGTTAAGTTATTTATTAGCAGTGGCTTCCCTGCACGGGCCTGAGAAAGTATAGAAGATTTGCGCACTTGAGTTTGTGATCAACCCTCCAACTCCTGCTGGACCAGGATTTCCAAGTGAGCTTCCATCGAAGTTCAACTTCATACTTCCTTGGATAGGTGGAACCCAGCAACTATACGGCCTAGAATTTAGGATGCTTTGGATAATTAGAGTCTATAAATTTTGATTCACATCCACCTTCAATATGCCATATCCCTCCTTAGTATTTGAATACCTATGGATTATTTTCTCATTAACTCTAGGCATATCATAACCAATCCCATCAAATATGGGATGATTTCTTTCCATACAGATTTCCCAAACTACCGAACCCCTAAAAATATTCCATGTGATATTTTCTTTTTTCGGTATATTTGGTAAGCTCATATGTGAAATTTTCTCCTTATGCGATGCCGGCAATAGCATCGCAATCTCCAATAGACTAAAAGCCCAATGCCATAAATGAGTAGCTAAAAAACAATACAAAAACATATGATGGCTTGTTTCTTCATCCTCTTTGCGGAAAATACAAATGTTTATAATCACCTTACCTCTAATTCTCAAGTTATCAATTGTTAACACCTTATTCTGAGATAAGATCCAGGAAAACACTTGCACTTATGTGGAATGCTCCATTTCCAAATTTTATTGAGCTTCGGATGGGGCCACCGCAATCTATCATTAAAGAGAAGCTTATATGCTGATTTAACTAAAAATACTCCATCATTTGAAAGTTCCCATATGACTTAATCTCTAACCCATATCACATACTTACCCTATTTACATGCTCTCAAACGTTAATAAATGAAAACCAAAAAATAAATTAATTGAATAAAACGGAAAGGGAAATAAGCGTACCTATTTAGATAGAGAATATAATCACCTCCAATCTTTAGGGCCAAAGAGAATAAAGAAAAGAAAACTCATAATAGTCTATCTCACTTTCTATCACTCTTTAGCTTTTTTCTTATTGAGTGTACTATCACTAGAAGATGCAGCACACACCTCACCCTTTGTCTCTCTTGCAACCCCTCATTCTCTCTTCACATACCACTCTCTCAAGAAATATACCCTTCCCCCCCTCTCTCTCTTCCTTATCCAATCTATATCGTGTATTAATTGGCCATTTATGTGTCTATTAATTTATCATCCATGGCCATGCATACATGGATGGTAATACATGATTTCAGGGGAGGTTAACAAAAAAGAGGAGAAAAAACTGCGGTTTTTAATGGAGAAAAAGAGTTCCAACTCCATGCATGCATGGTCATACTTTGTGAAGCAAATAGAAAATTACATTATCAAAATTTTCTTTTATTTTTCTTTAATGGATTAATTTTGGGGATAGGGTAGTGTGCGAGTTATTTTGGGGATATAGTTGGTTTTACTATTAGGCAAAAGATTACAGTGGTTTTAAAACGATAAATGTTAATTAGGTTCAATTAGGATAAGACCTACTTGAGACAGTTTGATAAGGAAGATGTGAGTTTTGAAGTAGTTTGATAAGAGAAAGATGTACATGATTTTTGGAGGGAGTGTTTATTTTTTATATGTTCTCATTCATTTATTTATTTACTTATTTATTTATTTATTTATTTATTTATTTTTAAATGCATTTAAGGGAAGATGTCCTTCATTGCAAAGAAGAGAGATTAAAATTGAATAAAAAATTGATTTTGTAATAAGATCTTTTTGGGGTAAAATTTCATTCAGACCCAAAAAAAAAAAATATTCTCTCATCTTTTATTATTATTTTTATTTTAATTATTTCTTCCTGCATCACTTTAATACCTAGAAAGTCACAGAGAAAGAACGTTGTGAGGGAGGAGAGAGAAAAATTTGTAGAGAGCAAGAGAGATAGGGTGTGCATATGGGAGAAGGGGTAAGAGAGATCGAGGGAAAAAAAAATATTCATTTAATATAGGAGAGATACATGGTCATACTTGACAAATGGGCGGTTACCACAAAAAAAAAAAAGCGTTGAGAAAGAAGAGGGAGAATCCATAGCGAGAGAGAATACATTGAGATAGAGAAAGAGATTTTTCTTTTACTTCAAGTGAGATAAAGATCACCGAGATAATCCATAGAGTGGGGGAGAAAGAAAGTAAATTTGAAAATATTTGTTAATAAATATAGAAAAAAGAAAAAAAGAAAAATACGAGAGAATAAGGGGGAGAATCCGTTGAGAGAGAGAGAGTATGGATAAATGATAGAGGTGAGGTGAGGTGAGGTGGGGTGGGGTGGGGTGGCGTGGGGTGTGGGTGTGGGTGTGGGTGGGAGTGGGGGTGGGGAAAGGGAGGTGAGGGTGAGGGTGGGGTGGGGTTGGGTTTGGGGGAATTAATGTTATATAAGTATAGGTGAGAGAAAAAGAGGTGGGGTTGGGTTTGGGGGGAATTAATGTTATATAAGTATAGATGAGAGAAAAAGAGGTAATTTAGCGGTTATACCTTCATATATTGGTTTTTATTAAATAATAAAATTTTAAACCAGTGATTTAAAAATCGTTGAGTCAACACGGATTCGGGCGAGTCGACACGGAAATCGATCATATCATATCGATTCCAATAAAAAATGTTGTACCACCCGGTTATAGAGAAGAATTGGCGATTCTGTACATTGAACCGCCCGCCAATGTACAAAATCAGTAGGTGACATCATTTCTACACAGTATGACATCATATATCAACGAGTTTCGCTAGAAAACCGGACACGTCAACGAGTTTAGCTAGAAAACCGGGACACGTCACCGTATCTCAACATTACATTTGTTTCCAATTTTTTGTAAGGGCAATTGGGATATTTTTTTCAAAATAAAAGAACTTTACCATCAGCTCTGTTTTCAATTTTTTGCAAGGGCAATTGGGATATTTTTTTGAAAATAAAAAAACTTTACCATGCTGAGCTGATGCCACCATACAGACAATCATACAACCCCCTATCCCATTCATTCATCACCAAGTAATATGTTGGTCCTAGGTCTTTTATAGATGTGAAATCCCATTGAAGTTTTCGATGTAGGACAATTCTCGCTATAGCAGCGTGAGAACAAACATATTAGCGTGCAAACTGTTAATAGCAATGAACCTATATACTTATAACCATTAGCTCTTATGGAATTCACTTTATTATAAAAAATGTTTATTAAATTAATAAAATAAATATTTTAATAATTATGTTTATTATAAAAATATTTATTTAATAGAGCGAGCCTTTTATAATAAATTACGTTTATTATAAAAAATATGCAAGCAATTCAAAATATACATATAAAAGCCATCTTGTTTTTTGAATCACGTTTAGTATAATATTATAATTAATAATTATACTAATTACATCAATAACCAAATCTTACATGTTCTTTATTAATATATTTTTCTTATAAATTATATAATTTAATATCTTTTGCTACAGTTGTAAATTAGATTTTAAAATTAGATGATATTACAAGACAAATTTCAAATTTATTCTTATTTGACTAGTAAAATTATTATAAAGTATAAACCAGTAATTTCAATTTCAATATATAATATTATTGTTAGTTACGTTGTGATAATTGTGGACGAGTAATGAGAATTAATAAATATTTAATCTTATACTAATTTCACTTTATATGGGATAATATTATTTTTAATTGTATAAAAAAATGAAAGTTCTTAATGTTACACTCATTTCTTATTGAATTCCCAAAACACAACATTTATAATGATTTTTAATAATTTTTGTGGATCTTTTTTAAGGCCGAATCCAACCGATTCGGCCAATTCCCAATCCGAAACGTCCATTCACCTATCCGGATGAGTTTTTGGAGTACCCGATCCGGGGCACCGATTCGTTTTTTAAACCATTGATTTAAACATAGTTTTCAAATTAGTTTAGACTTTTGGAAAATACAAAAAGTGGGGATAAATAATATAAAAATTAAAAAGAAAAAAAAAAGTAATGAAGAAAGAAAATTAGAGAAATAATTTTTTTTTTTTTACATTTTCAAGTAATTATTTATCCATAAATATTTATTTCTTGCTAATAAACTAGAATTTCAATTATATTATTTACTTATCAAAGTATGTATTATCAATTAATTTTTTAGCTTTTCTTTTTTTATATTTTTATATTTTAAATTATATTATGTAATACTATAAAAATTATAGTATATTATTTTTATTTTTATTAAAAAATACATTATTTATTTATAAGTAAATATTATTCTAATTATTGAGGGATCAAGCTCATGAGTCATAATATGAAGCTTTGGGAGAGAGTAATTTAGCAACGACTAAGGCATTAAACAAGTGTATCTTAAAACCAATTTGGTTTTATGCCATGAAAGTTAACAACTGAGGCTATTTTCCTACTTAGGCAACCGATTGAGAAGTTTTAGGTGAAGGGAAAAGACGTCTACACAATCTTTATTGATCTAGAGAAGGCTTATGGTAGAGTACCTTAATATTTGATTTAATGGGTGGTAGAAAAGAAATGAGTCTCTAGATACTTCATCGACTTGGTGAGAGATATGTACAATGTAGCACTAACTAGTATACGAATAATTAAGGGAGAGACGAGTTTTCAATAACAATAGTTCTACATCAAGGGTCAACATTTAGCTTGTACCACTTTGTTTTAGTTATAGACGACTTAACTAGGCACCTATAAGATGAGGTACAATAGTGCATATTTTTCACAAATAACATAGTTTTGATTGATAAGACCCAAATTGACATTAACACAAAATTAGAGCTTTGGAAGGATGATCTAGAATCCAAAGGTTTTAAAATTAGCCAGACTAAAACAGAGTATATGGAATGCAAGTTTAGTAATAGTAGGGGTAGAGACGAGGAAGTAGTTAAGATCGGCGGCTAGGAAATACAAAAAAAACTGCACTTTCGATATCTTGGGTGGGTTAGCCATGTGTGAACTTAGGTGGGTTAGCCATGTGTGACGCCGACCGAGTACAACACCTGTTAGGAAATGCGAGTTAGTTCAAGTAGAAAGACTGAAAAGAACAATGTGTAGACCCAAAAGGACATAGTTTGAAGTAGTATGAAAAGATATGGGGACTTATGGCCTCAGTGAGAGTATGATCTTTAATAGATCAGAATGACGGACTAGGATTCGTGTAGCCGAGCTCAATTAATTGGAAAAAGACTATGATGATGATGAAGAAGAAGAAGTAAATATTATTCTAAAAAGTATAGTAAATATTCATAGAAATTTTTTAGGAAAATAAAAAAAAAGGAATGAATATTATATTTTTTCAATAAAATTATAGTTTCCATAACATGTCCTCATAATATAAAAATATAAGTACTAAACGTAATAAAAATATAATTATTATTAAATATAATGACAATGTTGAAAAGCCTTCTAATTGTTCATCTTGATATTGAGATGTATGAATATATAAATAAATAAATAAAGATTTTTAGTCCCATAAATAGTGCATCTTGCGGCACATTATTTAAACCATCGATTTTCAAGATTTTTATATGTTTATATATTTACTTGATTTTAACTATTTTTGGAGTTTAAAATTTTATAATTAGATATAAAAATAGATTTTCAAATAATCCTCAGATTTTTTTACAACAAAATTACATGTTATGATAAAATTTGGAGGTGCACCTCAATTGGATTGTTTAAAGATGCAACCTTATAAAAACCATACCTTTTATTTAATAGTAATAATTTTTATATTATAGATAACATAATATTATCATTATTAAATTATAGAATTTTTACATTATTTTGTAGCAATTTTATTTACAAAGATAAAAAATACAAAAAAAAAAAAAAAAAGAGAAAAAATAACCATCTAACCATCCATGATAATTGTAGCTACAGGATTCCTCACACTCTATCCCTCTGTTATTCGTCTTCTTGGGATCTTTCTCTCGCTCTATCTCTCATTCCTGTGTTTTCTCTCACTCTTTTTCTCAGACTCCCCCTCAATAAACCAGTCAAGCTCTTCCCTCCTTGTTTTTCTTTCCGTCTCCCCATCAATAAACTTGTCTAGCTCTTCCCTCCTTGTTTTCTCCTCTCTCAACGATTCTGAATCAGTGGATTTTGGACTTCTATTAAGACATGAGAGGAACCATAGCTCCTCGAAATATTGTATCAGGCTTCGAATGTTTAAAATCTGCAAAGCCGTAAGTGGTTTCCATCTGGTTCCCTCAGAGATTCTAGTGTTTTGAAACCCTATTCTTTAGCTTCTTTGGGATGTGATGGTCCCATTCAACGCTTTCTACTTCACAATGTATGACTATCCATATTGATTGCCATGTTCTCTCTTTCTTTTGCATATCTCAGTCTTTGTTTATTTCATGCCCAAAATTTGCGCATATATTATGCCTATTTTGTTTATACGCTATGCCCATTTTGTCGAGTCCTTGTTTTACTTGTAATGGATCGGGTTCTAGTGTTTTGTTACCTTATGTGATGCGTGTTATGCCTTCCTATTTGGATGTGTTGTTTTGTCTATTTATTTTTAGGTTGATAAGTTGAACACTCTTGTATTTATGAGGTCGGAAAGTTGAAGTTCATGTTTTGCTTTTAGAAAAATTTGATTGTTTTATGATTATTTTTGTGATCTATAGATTCTGAATTTTCTTAATAAAAAAATATAGGGTTTTTAATTTTTATTTTTTAGGAAAGGTTAACTTTTATAAATGAAAAAAAAAAATACATCAAACTAAACTATAGGGGTTCCTTTTACAACTGAAGTTTGCATCTATTTGCTTTATTTAAATGATTTCCAATTGTAATGTTTGAAGATTGAGGGCTTTTATTTATAATATGCTTTTTTTATTCCTGAAATTCGTAATAAAATTTGATTAATTAATTTGAACTTTCGGACTATGAAAATAGCCTGATTTCTTTCCTCTTCTTTTTATAATTAATCAATAAGATTTTTTCCATTTATTTTAGGATGGGATGTACTATTTCTATTTCGTGTTTGAGATCTAAAATTTTTTCACAATCCTTTCCTAATTTCTTGATTTCTAAGATTTTATTTGGTTTTTCTCCTAAGATGAATTCTAGGGCTTCTCTTAGCAAGTCCAATCCTAGGGTTTTCTTTACCTAGTCACCCTCCATGTCGACCCTTTTAATGATCAGTATCTGAGCTTTATGTAATATTCATGCAAGCAGTTATGGTGGAATGTGCACTCTGCTGTTTAAATTTACCTCATTTTCCTTAAGGACACAGAAAGCAAATGATCTATGCATGCAACACCTCCTTGCTAATTTCTTATGTCTCGAATTCATAATATTGGTAACTTATTTTATATGTTTGTTAATTCTTTACTGGAAGCATGCTTCCTTTTTTGAGTAGATTGTTCCCTCATGCCTATGCCAATGGCTGTGGAGAAGGAGGTCATGAAAGGACCTTTTGCATAAGTTGTTAGTTCTCTATAAGGCCATGTATGTGCTTGCTGATTCTTTTCTTGATTTGGGAAGAATAAAGGCTTGAAGGACATTAGATAACATCGATCCATTACACTTGCTAAACAAACTAGAAATCCTCACGAGGCCCATGGTCTACTGGGTAGTTCGTTTACTTAGCTGCCTAAATGGGCTTAAAACAGTCAGGAAATAGTTGAACGAAGAACAGGTAAATATTTTCCATGTCTATAGTTCATGATTAACTTAGTATTCCTTATTTAAGGGCATGATAGATGTAAAGACAATAACCTCGATGATGCAATTGAGTATGACGAACTTTGGAACCTTTTCTCAATAGTCGTAAAAAAAGTCCTCAATGAACCCAACCATGTTATCCCCTTATGTACTTAGAAAAACACAACACCTTCATCTCTCTCTCCCTCTCATAATTATTGGAGATAACCTAAATTGCTTAATTAATGGCACAATACTTATGTTTTGTTGTTTTCCCCTTCTTGAACCTTATCTATATTGCTCATCCATGGGCATGAAATTGATTGCCTTGTCTAAAGCGTGGTAATGTTATACCTATGCTTCCTTTTATGCTTCTCTCTCTATAGGTTTTTGTGTTTGAAGATATTTTTCAGCACCTTGGTTCCTGATGCGGAATAAAAGAGGAAGCCGATCAATAAAGGGTCGACATACAGTAAAATTGTCAACAGTCTCATAATTTCCCTAGAATGGGTCAGAGTCTTCCTAAGCACTCCAAAAGGCCATCTGCCAATTTTCGTCACAATCCGACATGTCTAAGGCAGTGCAAACAAAGAAACAATTTCGAAAAAATCAGCCTCTAGCATCCTAAAACAGACCCCGTAATTAGAACTATATTTTTGGTACATCAAACAGCTATGGGACCACCACCATGAGATTCGACACGGTCGAAAACCCCTATGGGTCAAGTTTCGACTTAATTGGGCACTCAAGGATGAAGTTATGGGTAAAAGACCAAAAAGGGGTAGGCCGCACACTATTCCCGTGCGCCCTCCCTGCACCAAATCACTTTCTGGATTCATATCTCACTTGCTCTGAGTCGGATCGCTCTCAAATTTTGTGAGAGTGTTCATCTTATCAAGACGAACGTTTTTCTATTAGCACGCCTCGTGACAATACCCGAGCAGGGTGAAATATTGGAGAGAAGTTAATGATTTGTGAAGATAATTGCAGAAAATTCAGCAACAGCACGTCTCACTCGAGCAGCCAAATCAAGACACTCATGTACCTGATCAACTCGAAACTAATTGCATTATGTGCGTAAGGTTCGAGGCTATCTCCGATCCGATCCCCACATACGATGAACGGTTTGATTTCACACACGGAGGTTTCAAAACTGCTATAAATTTCGGCAGTCGGATTTCTAGATTCTGGCAAAAAACTCAAAACGAAGAAATCTTCGGCCGGACACGAAATCAAGATGCATTTATTGGAACGTGATCGTGACGGCATGCTTAGTGTGATCCAACGAAGAAATCACGAAAAAACATCAAGGAACAAGCACACTATTGATCCAAAGTTTTCAAGATTCATCCAAATTTCAAGTTACATGATCGTAGCCCAAAAACGCGATCTGTGGCTTGACATTGTTATCAAATTAATCGTCATGCCGAGCCCGATAAGACGTACATCGGAGTAACCTCGAATCATCCATGGAAGATCACGCAAGTTCTAGGGCAGCAACAGGGATTGTTTTGAAATTTTATGTATTGTTGGGCAGGGGCAAAATAGTCCTTTTACACCCAATTTTAGAATTTATTTTATTTTAATTAAATTGTAATTATCATCAA
This sequence comes from Amborella trichopoda, assembly GCF_054954075.1. Classification (NCBI taxonomy): domain Eukaryota; kingdom Viridiplantae; phylum Streptophyta; class Magnoliopsida; order Amborellales; family Amborellaceae; genus Amborella; species Amborella trichopoda. Next base: position 34,138,937 of record NC_142341.1, read on the forward strand.
TTTAGGTAGTTTTTGAGCATACACTCATGTTTGGGCCCAATTCTATAAGTACATGTTAAACACAATTGTTATGGGACCCCTTGATTTTTCAATACTCATTAATAAAATTTGAGAGTTTTCACGTTCAAATTGTAGGCATGTCTTGGAGAGAGAGAGAGAGAGAGGAGAGAGAATAAAAGGTCCAATACTCTTTAGTGAACGTAACTACCTCTCTCCTCCTCTCATCTTCTCTTTCTCTCTCCTCTCGTCTATATCTTTCCTTCCTATTTTTTGTCTGATTTTCTTTATGCACTTTCCTTCTTTTTCTTTATCTTTCCTTTCTCTTTCTTCTCTTTCCTACCCTCTCTCTGTTCTCTCTCCTTTGTCTCTGTTCATGCATGGCGGAGTCCATCTCTTAGCATGATGTCTTCTTGCGTCAGGGACACGAACAGTGAGCCAGGCTTTAACCCGAGTGGCGGGCCGGGCCTCTGTCAAAGTCTCCTTATCTTCCCTTCTGTCATGGATGGTGGAAGCACTTCACCGTCCATGTTCTCTCTCTTTTCTTAATTTTTTTTCATGGACGACAGAAAAGCATCACCGCCCATGTTTCATCTCCCTTCTCATTCCCCTGCCATTGACGGCGGAAGCACATCATCGTCCATATTCTCTCTCTTTTCTTTATTCTCTGTCATGGTTGGCAGAAGCACATCGCCGCCCATGTTTTCACTCTCCTCTTAATCTTTTGTCATGGACAGCAAAAGCATATCGCCGCCCATGTTTTCTCTCTCCTCTCATTCTTGTGTCATGGACAACGGAAGCTCATAGCCGTCCATATCTTCTCTCTCTTCTCCCACTCCCTTGTCATGGATGGTAGATGCTCATCGCCGTCCATGTTCTCTCTTTCTTATTACTCATCTGTCATGAATGGCGGAAGCTCATCACCGTCCATGTCTTCTCCCTCTTTTTTCATTCCTCTATCATGGACGGCATAAGCTCATTGTCGTCTATATTTTCTTTCCTTTCTTGATTGTCTGTCATGGACGGCGGAAGCTGATCGTCGTCCACATCTTCTCTCTCTTTGTTATTAATCATCTGTCATTGACGTTAGAAGCTCACCGCCATCCATGTCTTCTCTCTCTTCTTATTCCTCTGTCATGGGCAGCGGAGGCTCATTGTCGCCCATGTTTTCTCTCTTCTTACCCTTCTGTCTTAAACGGTAGGAGCTCATCGCCGTCCATGTTGTTTCCTATCTTTTCTCTCATCGCCGCCCATGTTCCCTTGCTCTCTTCTCTCTCTTTCTTCTTTATTCTTTTCCTCCTCTCTTTCCAATCTCCCTTTTTCCTTTTCTCCCTCATTGCTCATCTCGTCTTCTTCTCACATGCACGATATCAATAGTGCTGTGCATGTCTCTCTTTCTCTCTCTTCTTTCTTTTCTCTCTCTCTCGTTTCACCAAGAGAGGCTGAGACAAACATTGCCATGGTAGTCTTGTCGTCTAGCAGTATTGTCGCTGAGCCAGTCTTAGTTACCGTGCCCACCTTACTGCCACGATAGGCTAGCTATTGTGCTAGGTTGGCCAAAGATCGTTTTGACGTCTAGTAGTATTTTTGTTGTGCCGGTCTAGTTACCATGCCCATCTTGCTACCACGTCGAGTCAATCACTTGTTGATCTAGCTGTTGTGTTAGTCTCGCTACCTAGTCAAAATTCCTCTAATCTACCCCTGTCTTCTTCTTTCACTTATCCTCTTACCCTTTCTTCTTTTGAATGTGCACATCCGTGTACATTCACTCACAGACAAGGTGGGGTCTCTTTCAACCCACTTGTCTCGTAAAATTAACCATGTGTGTGTGTTTGCAGAAACAGGAGAATACGTGTCAAGGGAGGCAATTCCAAACCAGTTCTTTGACTGGGGGGCTTTCTTCATGATCTAAGAGGGTGCCCACGTGAGCCAGCCCAAGTAAGTCCTGAACCCACCTTAAATTCCTTTCTCATCGATTGGTATACCTGCTCTCGCTCTTGAGAGAGGTTCCTGAGATAACGATCTTAAAGTCTAGGGTTCTCATGAAACCCGAGACGCGTGTCTCCCGATCATCTAGATCCGGAAGGCGAGATCGAGGCACCTAACCAGCTTGACAACTCCACTGGGGACTTACTACCCCTTCGTCGGATCATTCTTGTTTGGCTAGTTTTTCTTTTGTTTTTTTGTTTTCACACATCACATGGTTGCTGGGTTTCTTAACTCGTTTATTCGAATCAGGGATTTTTTGATCCCTGCATTCGTGAGCGTTCCCCCAGGACAAGTTCTTCGAACTTTGTTTCCAACCTTCCTTTTGAGCAAAGACCCTGTGTCTAGCTCTCAGGTCTTAACCTAGATAGGCATGAGGAGGGACTTAAAGGTCCCTAACTCCCCCTCTCCTAGCTATGGTGGGACTTCTGCTAAGACACCCTGCATTGGTAGCACATCTGATGTCACTCACATCATGCACTCTGTCACCGGTAAGTCACTTGTCGGTCGTATTGCCGAGGTATGGCGGAAGGCTGCCCTGTCCCTTTCTGCAAAAGGCAAGCAAGTTGTGGTTGCTTTTGTGGGTCCTCACAAGGCTACCCCCCACATTCCTACACCACCACGAGTCTCTACCCTTAGAGGGCCGACACATCGAGGAGGAGACCACAAGGCCTCCACCTCTCGCACACACCTTAAGGCTTGTAGATCATCAACTTGAGCCATAGCTCATTGCAACCTTTATGTTACTTCCAGTCAACGTGCAGAATCAAGCTTCCTAAGGCTAGGCCCTACACACGTTATGCATGGGCATCCCACCACTCAGAGCAATGTCGTCATTGCGCAAACCCAAGTATATTGGAGACGACTCCCTCATCCTCTGATTCAGCACACACTAGCGCACCCTGTAAGGGGTAGGCTTCCACTTGCTCTCTTACATATACATGCTCGCAGTTCTCGGCCTCCTAAGGTCAGAACACTTGCTCGAGCCTGGGTTGACCCCAAGGTCACACGTGATCCTTCTTCAAGGGGAGCACACATGTCACCGTCACAGATAGCCTCTCGCTCCTGACTCAATCGTCGACATGAGTCAACCCTTCTCCTGCCTGCCCCTCCTCCTTTGGGCAAGCACCTTCATCCTTAGTACTCGAAGAGCTTCCCCAAGAGTACCATCTTGAACCAGCCCCGTCATCTTGGTCATGCCTCTGGAGCTCACAAGAGAGTTCGAGGCAAAGACTCGATGAGAGATCAAGTCCTTCATCCTCCCCGGCCCAAGATGACCTCAGTTCCTAGCCCGCATCCATTGCAACTCTTTCTTGCACAAGGAGGGCCGACCAGTCACAGTCTAGATCGCAATTCTGGCAAGAGGTCTATCAAAACCTCAGAGCTAAACGTGATAGGGGTCTGTAAATTTTGACTAGGAAAGCTACCAAGACGGTCGCGGCAACCAGCTCTGACAACCCTCTCTATTTGAACCCCTTCTACCTCTTCAGATGACAACGCCTGAAGACGAAATCCATGAACTCTGCACTGTTGTTAGTGTAGTAGAAGATGACCCAGCTACTCAACAGCCACGGTCCCAAGACCATCGAGAACCAGTCCCTCACGTGATCGGTATACAAGAATTGAGTTCAGTTTGGGCATGCTGACCCCATGTTGACTGATCTGCCACATGCGACCCATCAAGCTCAGAGGCCCTCTACTGCAGCTAAAGCTGACCTCCCTGGGATATAGTCAGCGTAATGGTTGCAATTGAGCCTGACGACTCTCAGAAAGAGCGTATGAATAAGTTCGACGGCATGGTGCGCACAATAATGGAGAAGATTGATCGCATAAATGCCGCAAGACAATCGACTAACCATGAGGTCAATTCCCATCATTCAGATGATGCACCTTCAAGGCAACCTCTTCCCTCTGCCTCACAGGACAATTATGTCCCTCACCCCATCTCACAGGAAGACATCGATGATATGGTGACCCATAGCTTAAAAAGCAGACAGATTCCGAGTATGCAAGGAGTAACGCTTTACCAAAAGCTGTACCCTTCATACATTGATCAGGTGTCGTTTCCCTCAGACTACAAGAAATGGAAGTTTCCCCTGTTCAATGGCACAACCTCCCCACATCAGCATATCACCCACTTCCAAGAAGCGTGTCGAGAGACAGTGGCTGAGAGGAGACTCCTTCTCTGTCAGTTTGTTGATACCCTTGATGGCCCAGTTTTTCAATGATATGCTCGAATTCCCCCAAACTCAGTACATCCTTGGGAAGAGATGGAGAAATTATTCCACCAACGCTTCTATGAGGTCGAGAGAGAGGCTCAAACCATCGAGCTTCTCAAGTTGACCCAAGATCTCGATGAACCCATTGATCACTTCATATCAAAGTGGAGAGCCTTGGTCGCTCGCCATACCAATCCCATACCTGAGAAGGAAGCGGTTCAAACTTGTGTGCGAAACATGGACCTAAAATTGCTCTATATGTTGAGGCTTCCAATCCGACCTCCATGTCAGAGCTGATCTCCAAGTCAGTCCACATAGAAATTCTGTCACGCCACTATGGAGGGTCACGACAACAGTCTGCAAGCTTAGGAAACAATCGGGGCAATGGTCTCTCTTGGACTAATACCCGGGGCAACCAACCAAAAGGAGTGATCAGCGCGGCCGTCACTGTAAGCGATCCAAAGAAAGCTCCCTACCAAACTTTGGACATCTCCAAAGGGGTAAGCACAGCTAAGACAACACCTCAGGCAGGCAAGCAACAACAGTCGTACAAATGAGTACCCCTACCCGTGAACCTTAATCGAGATGATTGTTGGACGAGGAATAGGAACAAGGTCTACCCCTTTGAAAAAGAATGGGTCCCTACACTACTCCCATTGTTACTGGAACAGAACATGATCGAGCTCCCAAAAACCAAGTTCCCTGACCAAGCCGGACTCGATACCCACACGAATCATTGTGCTTATCATCAGAGGATAAACCACCCCATAGAGGACTGTTATACGTTAAAAGACATTATTGAAGCCCTAATCCAGAAAGGTCAGATAAAACTTGAAGAGCTAAAGAAGGCATTTGGGGCAGCAGAGGCCTCCCACTCAGTGACAGTCCAAGAGGAAGACAAAGCGCCTAATCTCCTTCTCACCTTGTTCGTTATGATGCTTCAAGAAGGTCTCATCACACTAAAACTGACACGACAGCCTCAACGCCTTGCTCAGGGAACTGAGAACCAATGGTGCCCGTACCATCAGATATAGGGCCATGACCTAAGCGAATGCTCCAGTTTTCATGATATAATCGTGAAGAAAATACAGGGATGCCAAGAGTCTTACAACATTCAAGAAAGAGATCCCTAAACCACTGCTCCACCGGTACGAGAGGACCTCCTGACATAAGTCCTGAGTAATGATGATTCAGATCCTGCCCTCGACCTCCCAGCTATGGATAGTTCATCACCGGCGAAGCAGACTCAAGTCCTTAAAGCGAGAAGTAGTTCGCCAAGCTAAGGTTGTTCATAAGCCTAGCGGCACAAATCAAGTGCTTTTGATAAAAACCAAGAGAGGGTGGGCTCCAAGGGCTGCTCAATGGATAAACAAGACGACTCAACCACCAATTGAGTAGAAATTTCTTAGGCCTCTTCCCCCACTACCTACTTTACTAGACTTTATCCCTGACGCTATCATCCTTCCTTCCTCATCCCATCAAGAAGATGTCCCCGCGCCATCCTCTCCTCAGAGCACGTCCAATGAGGGTAACGACGTTAAAAGCGCTCCCTAATGGTCGAAGCAGGGGAAATACCTAAAAGATTCCCTGCACATGTCCAACTCTAGTGATAACGCAAAAAGCTGCCTAGATCGGTCCAATGAGGGGAACGACCTTAAAAGTACCTCACTTATTGACCTTTATCCTCCTTCTTCTTCTTTTTCTCATCCTTTCTCTTCTATGTCTCCTGCAGGTACAACCTTGAAATGTCCAGACTTCGAGGCTCTTGATAGAGAAATTGAAGGAACCAATATAAGCAGGACGCAACAGAGGCTGTTGAAAAAGACACTGGCCCAGGCAGCTGGATTCTTAACAATTGCTAATGCCCTGGTAGCTAGAGCCAAGGCAGAGCCATCTTCTTCAAAGAAGCACAAGATGTCAAAACCAAAGAAACCCCAGTGGGCCCTTAAGTCTGACCTTGAGCAGAGACTGAGAGAATCAAGAGACCAAAACTTCTATTCTCAGGAAGCTTGCCACATGGTACAAGTATATGAAGTGTCAGCCAGCGTAGAGAAAAAACTGCAGACACTTCTGCAAAGACCGTGTGATTCATATGAGGGAGTTTCTTGTCCCACAATCGTTGAATCTCAACTTCCTTGTAACCTTCAAATTAAACTCCCACAACTGGATACGGCGTCCATATTCGAAGTCGATCCTTTTGTGCCTCAGTTCGAAAAAGATGCATAAATCATGACCTACCCTGGAGCTCTATTAGAGGCGGAGATGTCAGGATTATGGGTATTTGCACTTGAGATTAATGAGAAGACCTCTTAAGCCAATGATGAGGAATTGCAGGAGGCCCCAGAAGAATGGGAAGAAAGTGGACAAGCCACAGCTAATGAGTTCGAGGAGATAAATCTAAGAGATGAAGCTGACCCCATACCCACTTTCATCTCTTCAAATATGTCGTTGGAAGAGAAGGAGAACTTTATTGTCTTCTTACGAGCAAACCAAGATGTCTTTGCCTGGAATTACCATGAGATGCCTGGTTTAGATCCTCAAGTTGCGATTCACCGTCTCAGCATCGTACCTCTGTCAAGCTCGTCAAACAGAAATCAAGGAGGTTCAAGCTTGACCTCGAAATACAGATAGATATTGAGGTGACCAAACTCAGGCAAGCAGGCTTCATTCATGAAGTCAAGTACCCAAATGGCTAGCAAATGTTGTCTCAGTCAAGAAGAAGAAGAACCAAATTAGAGTTTGCATTGACTTTCGCGACCTGAATACAGCTTGTCCCAAGGATGACTTCCCGTTGTCGTTCACCGAGATGCTCATTGATTCTATGGCTCACTGCCAAATCTTATCTTTCATGGATGGATACTCTGGGTATAATCAGATACGAATGGCACCAGAAGATGAGGAAGCCACCGCGTTCTTGACTCCAAAAGGGGTCTTCTGCTACACAATGATGCCTTTTGGATTGAAGAATGCTAGTGCCACATATCAGAGAGCAATGACGACCATCTTCAAAGACATGATGCACAAAGAGGTGGAATCTTACGTAGATGACTTGGTGGTAAAATTCGAAGAGAAAGACACTCACATGAGAGACCTTGAAAAGGTGTTCGAGCGATAACGCTTGCATCAACTCAAAATGAACCCGCTGAAGTGTGCTTTTGGCATGCATTCAGGAAAGTTCTTAGGGTTCATTGTTAGACACCGAGGATTGGAAGTTGAGCCAGTCAAGATCAAGGTGATCCAGGAAATGACGCCACCAACTACATTGTGATTTCTCCAAGAACACCTGGCTTATATCCGCAGGTTCATTCAAACCTCTCAAGTCGATGTAAACACTTTACGCACATGTTAAAGAAGGATACCCCATTCATCTCGGATGAAGCATGTCCAGCAGCCCTTAATGACATCAAGCATCATTTACTCAATCCTCCAGTGCTCCCAATACCAGTGTTAGGAAACCCCTCATCCTGTATGTGACCGCTCTCAACGAATCGCTCAGGGCATTGTTGGCGCAGAACAATGACGAAGGGAAAGAAATCGCACAGTAATATCTCAGCCACAGGATGCAAGGGCCCGAGAAGAATTATCCCTTATAGAGAATATGTGCTTGGCCCTAATCTTCACGATACAAAAGCTCCGCCACTACTTGCTCGGTCATGAAGTAAAACTTATATTGAAGCCAGATCCCGTAAAGTTTGTCATGACATGCCCATGCTTGTCAGGACGCCTTTCTAGGTGAGCATGCACAAAAGGCCATCAAGGGCCAAGCCTTGGCTGATTTTCTCGCAGCACACCCGGTACTGATAGAATCTCCTTTATCAAGTGACCTCCCCGATGAAGAAGTATTTTGTGCAGAACTTGCTTATGCATGGGAGATGTATTTCGATGGAGCCTTCCAATCTGATCGAGGATGCACCAGAGTGGTATTCCTGACTCCAAAAGGAGGAGTATTGCCACTTTCTTTCTCTCTCGCCGATGCTGGTTCTCATAACGAGGCAGAATACCTGGCCCTTATAATTGGATTCGAGATAGCCTTTGATCTAGACTTGGAGCAGCTCAAGATCTATGGCGACTCTGAGTTGGTCATTCGCCAGCTTAAAGGGATCTAGGATGTAAGAAAGGACACTTTTAAGCCCTATCTAGGATGTATCCTCTAGCCACATCCCTAGGAGGTTAAACTCGCAGACCAATGCACTCGCAAAACTTGGAGCTACAATTCAATTATCCTCGTCAGGGCCCACGCCTGTCTAGGTGGCAGAGTGGAGACGTATTGAACTAAGAACCGAGGAAGACTTAGATAATGAGAGAAATATCTTCCCCTAGTGCCCTCCTTGTCCATTCGGAGCACTTCTATCAACTAAAGAAGTTATCAAGACTGAACATGAAATGGCACGGGGTCAGGGAGCTAAGGCTCAAAACCAAGTACTAGAGTTCTTCGACCGAATATGCACATAAATCGAGCAGATAGAAGATTGGAGAGAGCCCATCATTAATTTTTAAAGACATGGTAGACTCCCGGAGGATGGTGCCGAGCGCAACAATGTACGTCGAATGTCTACCAAGTATACCCTCCTTAGAGAGATGCTCTCTTCGAATGATCATTTGACGGTATTCTTCTTAGATGTGTGGACGCGCAAGTAACAAATAAGGTCCTAGAAGAAGTACACTCAGGCATCTGTGGATTGCATCAGTTTGGTCCCAAGCTCTATGAACAGATACGCAGATTGGAGTACTATTGGCCTTCGATGATTGTTGATTCCTTAAACTATGCTAAGAAGTGCTAGGTGTGCCAAATACATTCGAGCTTTGTTCATCAGCCTCCAGAGCCCTTACACCCTACAGTGGTATCATGGCCCTTCTCACAATGGGGTACGGACATTGTAGAGCTTATTGACCCTCGTTCGGTAATGGGTCATGTCTTTATTCTAGTTGCAACAGATTACTTCTCCAATTGGGCTGAAGCGATCCCCCTTAAGAAAGTCCCTAGGACCACAATGGCTAATTTCATTCGACATCATATCATATACCGTTTTGGAGTGCCTGATCGGATTATATCTGAGAATGACCCTCAGTTCAAAAGTCATCACATCGATCGCTTGGTTAACCAGTTCGGTTTCGAATGGAAGTACTCGACTATGTACCACCCTTGAGCCAACGGATTAGCTGAAGCTTTCAATAAGACCCTGTGCAACGTTTTAAGGAAATCGATATCGAAGACGAAGAAGAACTAGCATGAGAAGCTTCATGAAGCCTTGTGGGCTTATCACAATACCACACGAAATGCCACCGATTCCAGTCCTTATTCCCTAGTCTATGGGGGTGAAGCAGTTTTACCTCTTAAATTCAAATCTCTTTATTACGTGTCACTGTGCACTAAGGACTAACCAATGATGACAGGGTCAAACTTCGATATCAAGAGTTGGATGCGATTGATGAAAAGTGGTTGGAAGATCAACAGAACCTCGAACTCAACTAGGGTAGAATGAAGAGAGCCTTTGACAAGTCAATCAAAGTCTGCTCATTCGCCCATGGGGATCTTGTTCTACCCTTCAAGAGGCCGATTGTTATGCATGGGTGGCGCCAAGGGAAGTTTAAACCCAAGTGTGAGGGTCCTTTTATAGTAAAAAACGTCTCGTTAAATGGAGCTTACATACTTGCACATCTTAATGGAGAGGAGGAAATGGCCACTATCAATGGGCGATACTTAAAAAAATACTACCCATGATGCATACTAAAAAAGACTCTATGAGCAACAACAAAGAGTTAAAAGTGTTGGCTATGTGGCCTTTCAAGGCCTTAAAGCCATTACTCTTACGCTTAGTGGGAGTTAAAGAGCGACCGAATCTGGGTGCTTGGTGCACTGAGACCCAGATTCATATAACCCGAGTATTTGAGGCATTAAGAGTATACGTTTTGAGAGTGTGAACTCTCAGGGAAGTGTGAGGGTCACTTCCCAGTCAGGACTATATTGATTAGAATGCCTCATAGTTGATGTGATAAGCCAGGGCTTAGAGAATCCAATCGAGAATAATAGAACCCGAGTATTTAAAAGGGTATTCACCCTGTATGGAATGCTCGACTCATGAGAGATGAGCCCATATCCTAACAAGAGACCGTTCCATAGCATGTGAACCCACAGTCGTATGGGGAAGCCACTCTTCTATAGTATTATCTGACTTAGAAGAGCTAGTGCGCATGTGCTTTGAGAGGACCCCTGTATTTGAGTAAGAACATGTCCCACAGGCGTACACTAGTAATCCATTGAACCCCTGGTGACGGGAAGCTCTAGCTGTAACAATCCTAAACTTTCAAAAATATATGTATATAATAATAATAATAATATGAAGGTTGTCAACAGAAATAAATACAAAAAAAAAAAAAAATAATAAGTATATATGCGTAATGATAATCATAATAATAATACTAATATACAGTTAGGATATTGTTGCTTTTATATTAATAATAAATAAAAGATATTATTGTTAATATATTTGAGGGTTCAATTTTACTTGGGTGGACCTTAGGTCCACCACCTTAAAGGTTTATAAGAACACTCATTTAAACGACACCTTGCATTGAGGTGTTTCTTTTTTATACGTCTTTTTCTCTCTCTCTCCTATGCACATCTCTTTTAACAAATTTTTTCCCACCCTCTCTCTAACTACAAAAGTGGCTAGGATCAATAGTGATTGATGGCGGCAAGAACCTGTGAATCGCGTTAATGGCGTTCCATCCTACAAATTGAAATCAGTGGATAGAAAATCATTTGGGTTCTTTCCTTTTTCTCTGAATTTGAAATATGATCAATAGTAGAAAAGCCCCATTCAAAAAAAAAACAGAAGACCGGTTTTCTTAGTTCTATCTGCTTCCCCAGTTTCGAAGTTAAGGTAAGTGACATTATCTTCCTGAAAAATAGTCTGTTTTTAATAAATAGTGATAATTCTGTCTAGGATCTTTATTTTATAAGTTTTGTGTGTAAGTGACCTCATTGTCTCGAAAAATAATCCACTCTTTTTAAAAATAAAACGAAATAATTATTTCTGCTTATTATCATGAATTTTAGGCACGATAAATTTTATGCGCAGGTGACCTCATTATCTTGAAAAATAATCTTTTTAATAAAAATTGTGATATTTTATCTATGTTAGAAATTTTGAATGCTGTAAATTAGAAAAATAAATTTATTTATTTTTCTTGTCTATTGTTAGAAATAAATGTGATATTTCTGCTTTTAGTAAAATTGTGATATTTCTTTCTACTGTTTTGAATATTTAGACATTGTAAAATTCATGTGCAAATGACTGTCTTATTATTTAAATGACATTTTTGCAATTGATTATACTATTGTTGTGAAATGTTTATTTGTGGATTGATATCCCATAAATTGTGATAATTCCGTATTCTTGAATTTCTATAAGAGTTTTTTTTTTGTATATATATTAAATTGGCAATTATGTTAGAATGCCTTTACAAACTGCTACCTTTCTAAATTTGAGCCCAAAATATTTGATTGGTTATTTTTGAAATGTTACAGAGAGTGACTGTTATTAATGGTTTAAGTGAAATTCATATTAATGATTTCAGTGATATGTTGAGTACATGATATTGCTGCTTTCGAATGTTTAAAGAGATTTAGAAATAATTTAAGTATGCAAGTGGACTCATCCGGTTCGCCGGTGAGGTATAAGTGGACCTATCTGGGACGCGGGTAGAGATTAAGTGGACTCATCCGGTATGCCGGTGAGGTATAAGTGGACCTGCAGGGATTAAGTGGACCTATTTGGGACGCCGATAGGGATTAAGTGGACCCATCAGGACGCTGATGGGGTATATAGGTGACCTACTTGGGACACCAATAGGGTATTTTGTGAAATCCTTTGAATTATGTACTACCGTTAAAAGTGTTATAAGCATTTCAATTACTCGGATTATACTTAATTATGCATTTATTGAAAGTGAAACTGATGATGCATTTCTGTTAATTGATCTCATTTTGGAAAATATTGATATCTTTCAATCATGATTATTTTTAGGATTATGATGATCACTTACTGAGTAGCCAAACTCATCAAACTATGGTAAACATTTTTCAGGATAACTGCAGATTCATTTTGAGTGCTAGTCAAGATCAACCTTGGAAGATACTGTTGTTGTGCTAGCTTTTTTTATTTACTTTGTAAGACCTCGCCACTGTAAATTTGTCCTATCAATAGATGTATATATGTTTTGTCTGTCACATCTCAAGAATAACAGTATTGTAAATTCTTGGGGTGTGACAATTATGGTATCAGAGCAATAGGTTTAAGATTCTTTAGAATGGAAATTTAAAAAGAATGTACTTAAAATCACATTTATTGTGTATACAGATCGGGATAAAGTCAAGATCCAGAATAGCTGAAGCAAATATGAAAGGAATTCACAAAGCCTTGGAAAATATGGTTGCTCTAATGCAACATCAAATGGAAAACAACAATCCACCCAGGCAGTCAGTTATAGGAAATGGTGGGAGTAATATTGAACAATTTAAGAAATTAAACCCACCTTCTTTTAAGGGTGCTGTAAACCCACTAGAAGCCGAGGGATGGATTATGCAATTGGAAAAAATATTCGAGGTTATGGAATGTCCTGATGATAGGAAGGTGGCCTTGGCAGTTTTTATGTTAGAAGGTGAGGCACAACACTGGTGGCGAATGGCCAAAGGAGTATTTTTGACTTGGGAAGTATTTCTAGAGGCATTTAATGAAAAGTATTTCCAAGATTTTATTCGAGACCAAAAAGAAATGGAATTTCTAGAATTAATCCAAGGAAATAGGACAGTAGCACAGTACAAGGCCAAGTTTACTGAATTGGCCAGGTTTGCACCACATATGATTAACAATGAGGCAAGAAAGGTGAAGAAATTTGAAAGGGGTCTGAGGCCAGCTAGTAGAAGCAGAATATCAGTCTTAAAATTAAGAACTTATGCTGAAATAGTGGATCGTGCCCAAATTGTCGAAAAAGATTTTGAAGATTACCAAAAGACGAAAAATCAGAACAGTCATGTTAGACCTACATCATCTAATCGACAACAGTTTGAAAGGCCAAACAAGAAGCCAAGGCCCTCGCCATTTCAAACCCAATAGAACCATGTAGAAAATGTGGGAAAAATCATGGATCAAGCCCTTGTTATTGGAATACCGGAGCCTGTTTTAAATGTGGAAAATTGGAACACCAGATTAGACAATGTCTTAGCTTACAGACACAACAGCTTCCAAAGCAAGGAGAGATAGCTCCAAAGCCTCTGATGAAGGGAAGAGTATTTGTGATTACCGAGCAAGACGCTCAAGCCTCAAAATCAGTTATCCAAGGTACTCTTACTATCTTTCAAATAGTAGCTCATGTTTTGATTGATCCTGGATCTACTCATTCATTTGTGTCACAACACTTTGCATGCCACTTAAAGGTAGAACCAGAACAATTAGAATACATTCTAGAGGTAGCCACACCGATGGGAAATTCAATTAACACCAATATAGTGTACAAATCATGTGGAATAAAGATAGAAGAAAAGGAACTGTTGGTTGATTTAATACTCCTGGAAATTCAAGATTTTGATGTAATCTTAGGCATGGATTGGCTTTCTGCATACCATGCAAGTATTGATTGTTATAAGAAAATTGTTACCTTTAGTATTCCGAATCAATCAGTATTTTACTTCAATGGTGTCAAAGAAGACTCCCCATCATATTTAATCTCTTATATTTGAGCTAATCGCCTCCTTCGAAAAGGGTGTCAAGGCTTTCTTGCCTATATCAAATAAGATAGGAAGGAAGAAATAAATTTTGATACCACTCCGGTTATCCGAGAATTTCCCAACGTTTTTCCAGAAGAATTGCCAAGATTACCGCCTGACAAGGAAATTGAATTCTGCATTGAATTATTGTCAGGGCTAGCACCAATTTTTAAGGCACCTTACAGAATGGCTCCTGCAGAACTTAAGGAACTGAAACAACAATTAGAAAAATTATTAGATAAAGGTTTTATCAGGCCCAGTGTGTCACCTTGGGGTGCTTCAGTACTGTTTGTCAAAAAGAGAGATGGGACTATGAGATTGTGTATTGATTATAGACAGTTGAACCAAGTGACAGTGAAAAATAAGTATCCATTACCTAGAATTGATGATTTATTTGATCAATTACTAGGATCACAAGTGTTTTCAAAAATTGATCTTAGATCTGGATACCATCAGCTTAAGATTAAAAGCGAAGATGTACTTAAGATCGCTTTCAGAACAAGGTATGGCCATTATGAATTTTTAGTCATGCCTTTTGGATTAACCAATGCACCAGCTGCATTTATGGATTTGAAGAATCGGATCATTAAGCCCTTTTTGGATAAATTTATTGTGGTATTCATCAATGATATTTTAATTTATTCCAAGAATCAGAAGGAACATGAGCAGCATGTAAGAATGGTATTGCAAATATTAAGAGAAAAAAAATTGTATGCCAAACTTAGTAAATGTGAATTTTAGCTTGAAAAAGTGACATTTTTAGGACATGTCATATCAAAGGAAGGTCTATCAGTTGATCCTTCAAAGGTTGAAGCCGTTGTTAATTGGAAACAACCAAGTAATGTGACTGAAGTTCGAAGCTTTTTAGGATTGGCAGGATATTACAGAAAATTTGTAGAAGGATTTTCTCGAATCGCAATCCCATTGACTCGATTGACACAGAAAAATGTCAAATGTGAGTGGACAAGTGAATGTGAGGAGAGTTTTCAAGAACTAAAAGTTCGATTAACTTCAGCACCTATTTTAACTATTCCTGAGGGGAGTGGGGGATTTGTGATTTATAGTGATGCTTCACATAAAGGTTTGGGCTGTGTATTAATGTAATATGGGAAAGTAGTGGCATATGCATCCAGACAGTTGAAAGAATATGAGAAAAAATATCCAATTCATGATTTGGAGCTAGCTGCAATAGTATTCGCTTTGAAAATATGGAGGCATTATCTATATGGTGAGCAATTCGTAATATACACGGATCATAAGAGTTTGAAATACCTTTTCTCTCAGAAGGATTTAAATATGTGGCAGATAAGATGGATGGATTTCTTAAAAGATTATGATTGTACAATCCATTATCATTCAGGAAAAGCTAACATTGTGGCCGACGCTCTAAGTAGAAAATCTACGGGAGTCTTAGCTCATCTAATGATCCAAGAAATGCGATTGTTAGAGGAAATAGCCGATTGGCATCCAACTCCGTCCATTGATGGTGTGGTAAGTACGACTGCCAACATTAAGGCGGAACCCCAATTAATCCAACAGATTCGATTGGCACAAAAGAAAGACCCTCAGCTTATAACAATTATAGAAGAGGTGAAGCAAGGAAAGAGAGATGAATTCTCTATATGTAGTGAGGATTTGCTTAGATTCAAAGGTCGGGTTTGTATCCCGAATGATAAGAGTGTAAAGAAAGCTATCTTAGAAGAAGCACATCATTCTCGTTATACGATACATCCCGGAAGTATTAAAATGTATCAGGACCTAAAGAAACCTTTTGGTGGAATAATATGAAAAAAGAGATAGCACTATTTGTGTCTAAATGCCTAACATGGCAGCAAGTAAAACTTGAACATCAAAGGCCCGCTGGGTTGTTGCAGCCTTTACTCGTGCCAGAATGGAAGTGGGAGCACATCTCTATGGATTTTGTCTCTGGCTTGCCTAGAACAAATTCAGGACATGATAGCATTTGGGTCATTGTGGACCGGTTGACTAAAGCGGCCCACTTTCTACCGATTCACACGACATACACTTTGGATCGACTGGCTCAGTTGTACATTAAGGAAATAGTGCGGTTGCATGGAGTTCCTGTCAGTATTGTATCGGACAGGGATACTCGGTTTACTCCTAAATTTTGGGCTAGACTACAGTTAGCCATTGGGACGAGACTCACCTTTAGTACTGCCTTTCACCCTCAACTGATGGACAATCGGAGAGGACCATCCAAACCTTGGAAGATATGCCGAGGGCCTGTGTTATTGACCTTACAGGAAGCTGGGATGACCATTTATCCCTGATTGAGTTTGCTTATAATAATAGCTTCCAAGCCAGTATTCAGATGGCACCATATGAAGCCCTGTATGGAAGGAAATGCAGGTCACCCATATGTTGGGACGAGGTTGGTGAAAGAAAGCTTTTGGGGCCAGAAATTGTCCAGATAACCACAGATAAAATAGCATTAATTCGTGAAAGGCTCAGGACAGCTCAATGTCGGCAAAAGAGTTATGCCGATAACCGAAGGAGAGACCTTGAATTTGAGGAAGGTGATCGAGTTTTCCTAAAAATCTCACCAATAAAGGGCATTATGAGATTCGACAAGAAAGGAAAGTTGAGCCCACGTTACATCGGACCATTTGAAATCCTGGAAAGAATCGGAGGTGTCGCTTATAGACTTGCCTTACCACCCGAATTGGAAACGTCCATAATGTCTTTCATGTATCTACACTACGAAAATATCAGCCCGACCCATCCCATATCTTAAAATATGAACCTTTACCGATCAGGAAGGACCTATCTTTCATTGAGCAGCCAATTTTGATACTGGATAGAAGGGTGCAAGTGTTTCGTAACAAGAAGATTCCTTTGGTCCGTGTACTATGGCAGTACCATTCAAGAGAAGAGTCGACTTGGGAACGAGAAGACGAAATCAGAGAAGAATACCCCTATCTTTTTCAGTAATCAGGTACATGAATTTAGAGGACTAAATTTCTTTAAGGGCGGAAGAATGTAACAATCCTAAACTTTCAAAAATATATGTATATAATAATAATAATAATATTAAGGTTGTTAACAGAAATAAATACAAAAATTAAATAAAATAATAAGTATATATGAGTAATGATAATCATAATAATAATACTAATATACCGTTAGGATATTGTTGCTTTTATATTAATAATAAATAAAAGATATTATTGTTAATATATTTGAGGGTTCAATTTTAGTGGACCTTAAGTCCACCACCTTAAAGGTTTATAAGAACACTCATTTAAACGACACCTTGCATTGAGGTGTTTCTTTTTTATACGTCTTTTTCTCTCTCTCTCCTATGCACATCTCTTTTAACAAATTTTTTCCCACCCTCTCTCTAAATACAAAAGTGGCTAGGATCAATAGTGATTGATGGCGGCAAGAACCTGTGAATCGCGTTAATGGCGTTCCATCCTACAAATTGAAATCAGTGGATAGAAAATCATTTGGGTTCTTTCCTTTTTCTCTGAATTTGAAGTATGATCAATCGTAGAAAAGCCCCATAAAAAAAAAAAACAGAAGACTGGTTTTCTTAGTTCTATCTGCTTCCCCAGTTTCGAAGTTAAGGTAAGTGACATTATCTTCCTGAAAAATAGTCTGTTTTTAATAAATAGTGATAATTCTGTCTAGGATCTTTATTTTATAAGTTTTGTGTGTAAGTGACCTCATTGTCTCGAAAAATAATCCATTCTTTTTAAAAATAAAATGAAATAATTATTTCTGCTTATTATCATGAATTTTAGGCACGATAAATTTTATGCGCACGTGACCTCATTATCTTGAAAAATAATTTTTTTAATAAAAATTGTGATATTTTATCTATGTTAGAAATTTTGAATGCTGTAAATTAAAAAAATAAATTTATTTATTTTTCTTGTCTATTGTTAGAAATAAATGTGATATTTCTGCTTTTAGTAAAATTGTGATATTTCTTTCTACTGTTTTGAATATTTAGACATTGTAAAATTCATGTGCAAATGACTGCCTTATTATTTAAAAATTGACATTTTTGCAATTAATTATAGTATTGTTGTAAAATGTTTATTTGTGGATTGATATCCCATAAATTGTGATAATTCCGTATTCTTGAATTTCTATAAGAGTTTTTTTTTTCTATACATATTAAATTGACAATTATGCTAGAATGCCTTTACAAACTGCTACCTTTCTAAATTTGAGCCCAAAATATTTGATTGGTTATTTTTGAAATGTTACAGAGAGTGACTGTTATTAATGGTTTAAGTGAAATTCATATTAATGATTTCAGTGATATGTTGAGTACATGATATTGCTGCTTTCGAATGTTTAAAGAGATTTAGAAATAATTTAAGTATGCAAGTGGACTCATCCGGTTTGCCGGTGAGGTATAAGTAGACCTATCTGGGACCCCGGTAGGGATTAAGTGGACTCATTCGGTACTCCGGTGAGGTATAAGTGGACCTGCAGGGATTAAGTGGACCTATCTGGGACGCCGATAGGGATTAAGTGGACCCATCAGGACGCTGATGGGGTATATAGGTGACCTACTTGGGACGCCAGTAGGGTATTTTGTGAAAGCCTTTGAATTATGCACTGCCGTTAAAAGTGTTATAAGCATTTCAATTACTCGGATTATACTTAATTATGCATTTATTGAACGTGAAACTGTTGATGCATTTTTGTTAATAGATCTCCTTTTGGAAAATATTGATATCTTTCAATCAAGATTATTTTTAGGATTATGATGATCACTTACTGAGTAGCCAAACTCATCAAACTATGGTAAACATTTTTTCAGGGTAACTGCGGATTCATTTTGAGTGCTAGTCAAGATCAACCTTGGAAGATATTGTTGTTGTGCTAGCTTTCTTTTGTTACTTTGTAAGACCTCGCCACTGTAAATTTGTCCTATCAATAGATGTATATATGTTTTATCTGTCACATCTCAGGAATAACAGTATTGTAAATTCTTGGGGTGTGACACTAGCTCAGTGACTTTGATGCGAGCAATTATGTGTCTCTGCCATAGATTGTGGAGGATATGTACATTGGGTTGGCTTGAGACACCAGTGAAACATCATTCAAGTTAGCCCAATGGAAGAATCTGACTAGTGTTATAAGTCTAGATATCTCATTTACCTTTGGCCCATATTAATCTAAAATTGATGAGAAAATATTTTATATTGATGAAAAATAGTGTTATAATATTGAGAAATTATTTAGAGAATTTTTGGGATTTTGGCAGATTTTTTCAATTTTTTTTTAAATAATAAAATGTGATTTTCAAAATTGTTTGACATAAATACCAAACAAAGACATTCTATGGGGATGCCACATGGATCCCAAGTGGCCATAGGGATGCCACGTGGCACCCCCACCTCCCCACTCGTGGATGACATCATGCTGATGTCATATCTATTTGGGGACCTATTTGTCATTATTTTTTTGTTGGTATTATGTTATAACATGTTATCTTGTTATTTAAAGTGATATATTGTTATGACTTAAGTTTGGTTTAAGTCACATGTTTTTTTTTCTCATATGTGCCATTTTTGACATGTGTAAAGTCAAGGAATTTTGAGAAATAATTTAATTCATATTATTATCCACATATGATTTTGTAGCATGTGAGTATATCTTATGTGGCATCACCTTACGTGCTTGATATGAAACTTTAGTATTGTTAAAATCCTATTGGTGGTGTCATAAGATATTTTCTTCACATGTGTGGATGTCTCATATCACCTTTATGTCCATGTCCTTGTATTTTATTGACTATCATAAATTATTCAAAAACCATGGGCATAAATGTAAACATGAATTTCGACTTAATGAGAAATAAAACATGGAGTTAAGGGCTTCAAGGTAAAATGACTTAGACCTAGGTTTTAAGGAGTGAAAGGTGTCAAAAGCTCATCAATTGATATTGGTAACAAGATATGGATGAGTGGCTTGGATCAAGGCCGTTCATGTGCCATTGATCTAAGGCATCAAGGATCAAGATCAAATCCATCTTTATGATCTCAGTATAAAAGTAACTTATGAGATCAATTATAACCTTAACTTGAGTATTCACTTCAAAGAGAGAGAGAGAGAGAGTCATTGACAAAAATGTGGTCACCCATGAGACTATCTTCTTCCTTGAGCTTTCATTTGAAACCTTTCCATGGAGTAGTCCATCATTTATATGATCAAGCCCATACTATTACTTCTTTAAGATATTGATTTTTCTTCTCATATTTTTAATTCCTACCTCATTTTCGTTATCAAAGCTTGTTGTAATTCTTAATTTACAGTAGCTTGCTTCATTTTTTGTCATGAAAACTTGATATTTTAAGTGTCCCAAAGCAATAGTGTAGTCTATACACATAATATATGTAGACTAGCTTGCTTACTCTATGATCTTGAGTAGTTTCAACTTGATTTCTTGATCTTATTTTCTGAAATTTTTACTGATAATATACAACTTATGAGAGATTAATTTCATCATATTTGAGCATAAGAAATAGTCCATTGAGTTCCCTTTTTAATGTTGCAAAGTTGGTATGGTCCCTTATAGACCACATAGTGTAGTTTCACCATAACTTCCTTATTTTATATGGTATCTCTCTCAAAATTTGAAGGGCCATTTTGATACATGTTTCTCTCATGATTTGATCCCCATTAAATGAAATAAATATGATCATTTACTTCCCATTGAATTGATCTCCTTGAATTATTATTATCACCTGTGCCTTAAACAATGAGACAAAATTAAGTCATCAAAAGGCCCTTTTGTGGCCCGGGCACAAGGGGTTCGAACCATAGTTTCCCCATAGATGTTTGCATGTTAATTTGATGTATTTAAAGTTATTAAATGGATTCATGATAGGTTAAATTGAGTATGTTATGTGAATATTATGATTATTTTTTAATCTTGCGATATGAGCTTTAATGCTATGCATTATTGTTTATGTGAATTGAAATCTTATTGAATTATTATGATCAAGTGTATGATGTGTATGAGATATTATGATATATGATGAGGATGAAAAATGAAGATGAAATTATCAAATAATTTTGATATAATGAGGAATTATGAGTGCAAGTCATGTAATATGTTGTAGAGATGTACAATGTGCATATTTGAATATTGTATTCAGTTTAATTGAATTTTTTAGTAAGGGATTTGCAAGGGACCTATTAGGGTTGAATTTTATTATTCAAATATGTATAAACCATGTTTGTAGGCTGGAATATATGTATTATGGTTTTGTATTGAGATATTCATGCATTTAAACCCTTGAGTTTTTATACTATGGAAATTGTTTAAAAGAATGCATTTCTAGCCCATTGGTCTTATACCACCAACAAATGGTATCAGAGCAGGGCTCTAATATGGTCCCTTAGTCCTCCTATATCGTGTATAATTTAGTTTTTAAATTGCATAAACACTTGATCATGATTGCCATGATGTATTTGCTTTGAATTTGAGAATTGATTGTATCATTGGCATGAGAACTGTGAACGAATATTTTTTAGAAGTATTGTATATTTGTGAGAGAATGGTAGGGCATTCAATACTTTATATAAGAGAATAATATTTGGTAGTATTTTGTGTTATTGAGTGTATTTTCATATGGAAAAAGTCTCATGATCATATTGTGTATATTTTGGAAGTTATTGACCGTTTATTAAAGTGTGTCAGATCTGAGAAGACATTTCTAGAAACTTTATACCTTTTTCAGTAGGGCTTTTAATCATTCAAAACTTATGGGAATGAGTTAGTACCACTTTGTACTTTTGAGGAATCAAGTCTAGTTTAAATGTACGTTTGGGCTCATAGGAAAATTCCCCATATTTGGAAAATTATGGTCGTTTTACTTGAGGGGTATCATACTGTAACTTCTGTTACATAAAGGAGAAATTGACCCTATGGGAATCATGTTACTTGATCCACTTCAGACCATTATGCTATGCTACTTTCTAAATGAAAGTTGTCTAATTTTGAGTTTATTTTATCTGAAAATAAGTCTCATGATAAATGATGTATAAATTTAAAGTTATGTCTATTGAATTGTACCGTACTCATCTTGGAAAACCAGAAAAAACATTATTTCCTATATCCAATGTGTGAAAAGGGCATTGATACTTTATATTTTTTTGTTATCTCACTATGAAGTATAAGTTGTTGAAAGTCCTTGTGAGTTCTTAGGGTGTTGTAAATCAGTGGGAGAGTTATATAAATCCCATCGAATCGTGAGTGTTAAGTTTTAATACCCGAGTCTTGGTCTAGATCCGGACTAGTCCCAGATAGTGTGTGATGAAGTTAACAACAAGACTAAAGACACATGTGGATGGATGAGATAATGACCATATTTATAAAAGAGAGAAATAAAGGGTGAAACCAAATCACAGATCGAAACAAAGGTATTGGTACATTATTACTTGGTCACTTTAAAACCATAAGGTACGACTTCTTTCTACTTATGAGCATGATTTCTATAATATTGAGAAGTCATTTATTAGAGAACAACCATTTTGGTTTTATGACATCACGTGAGTAATTATTGGTAGAATATCTTGGTGTATTATATGAGTTTAATAATTAGAAGGCTTGGACTCGTCACATAAGCTATAAACTTGAATTAGGCCGGTACTTACATATTGAGATTTTGAATGCTTGTGTCCACTCTTATATAAGCTTAAGATATATAGAATATGCTTAAGTAATTTGATTCTAAATCTATGATCTATGATTCAAGTTACCGATTACTGATTCTATAAATATGGCTAATTCAAGATGTATGGCATGTGTAAGGATTGTACTTGTGATTGCTTGAGAATTATGAGATATGAGAAATGTTTATTATTTGTGAGTTGCTTCATGATTTGAGAACTCATGAGATGCATCATGAATATGACATTGACTAATCCTTATGGTACCTCAAGCTACATGCTTCATTATTTTGAGCTTTCCTAAATGATGAGATAATGTAATGTATTACATTATCATATTGTGAGTACTTAGTGATGCATGATCCCACCATAATTCTTATGTGAATAAGTGAATGTGGTATTATGTTATGAATGTCATATGAGGATTATTACATGGCACGTTACGCTCAATGGTCGTGAAAAATGATTTTCATGTATGAGATAACATTTTCCTTTATAGTAGCATGTTATTCACTATTTTGGAAATTGAGATCAATTGAACCAAAATGTATCTTACGTATGGATTGTAATAATTAAAAAAATGCGATGAAAGAGATTTTATCTTAAACATTTGTTCTTCTGAACGAGGATTTCTATATTTAAAATTTTTTAGCACAAGAGGATATTAGAAACTATAAAAGGGATTCGACCCCTATTTTGTGTATTGCTATTTTGTATTGTCTTTCTATTAAAGAGTTATGACTATGCTAAACTCCATGCTTCTTCCATTTTGGAAGATCACCTTAAAGAAGTCCTTTTAACATTATGGTATGGCCTCATAACCATTTGTCATAATATTTTGGAGTATCTCATAGTCATCAACCTTTGAATAAAGTCATTTATTAAACCTTTGAGTTTTTACTTAAAAGTAAACTGCTTTCTTAGACATTAATTCAAGTTATTTTGAAAGGCAACTTTGTTGGTTTCAGTAGGGCATCTTTAATAAGTCTAAATAGTAAAATCATATCATCCTCAAAGAGAGAACCTTGGTATTGATTTTGAAAACACTTATATCTCAAATTAATTTAACTTATGAGAAAATTGGAAGAGGCATTGAATTAAAATGATTTGTAAATAAAAGCCGAAAGGAGTGTTTGACCTCTTATTTGAAAATTGAGCATTTTATGAACCCATGGGCCGTTTTCTTCCGCTGCATTATAAGTATTATTGTTTTCATTTAGTGCCATAGTGAGAAGTTTTAAATCATATAGAGACATGTCACTTGTTAGAGTTATGAGGCATCTCTTTGATAGACTTTTGAATTTTCAATGATTAATTGTGTGACATTATGGTAACAGATCATCACTTGTCTATACATGCATTTCATGCCATGGTGATCATATGCATTCACTTTCACATAGATGATCCACTAGATAGCTTCTACTGGTATCTAAAAGGCTAGTAAGACTTTTAGTGGAGTACGCATAACCCACTTGAAATTGTTTTTAATAGTATGTGAGACTTTATGTACAGCTGCATATTTATATGTCGATTATGATATAATTATCTGATGATAAGAACAACTCATTTTGTGGGCTAGTCACACTGATAGTGACTATCTATGCATGGACTATATGCATGGGACTTAATGCAATTGGTTGTTTATCATGAGATAATTTGTGAGATTAAATGTGAGAGAAATCAAATAAACTTTGATAAGTCCCACATTACATGAGATGTTGTCCTAATTGATTCGAACTTGTAATGTGTTTGGTCACTCGGACATGTATAATTGAACCTCTCTTGATCTTGGGATTGGATCTAATTAATAGGTTCATGATGACACCTGCTAGCCGTCTAATCCGAGTGCAATATCAATATGAGATTGAATATATTGAATGGTGAAATGCTTGAAAGTCCAAGCACTATTCCCACACCTTGGTTTTGAATGGATAAAGTACCAGTTCGTGATTAAGTAAACTTTGAGAACAATACATGAGATTAAAGCATGATTTTAATAAACTTTTGTTTGAGTAAAAATCTGTGTTACTTGAGAATTGATATGTATATAGAGTTGTGAACTTTTGAGCACATGAATAAATGTTGAGAGAGCAATTAAGAAGATAGATGTGAACATATATGTCAATCTTCATGAGCATAAATTGTCATAAACATGCACATAAAAGTATTGTACTCTTTGTCATACCATATGTTCCTATATTTCTTTTCCTTTAGGGATACCGATTGCATTATTAGAATATGTTATTGTTGAAGATGATAATTACTACCGCAATTAGCACCTAGTAGATTAGTATGTCAAGCATTGGTGTGGTATGATGTGATATGTTGACACATAAAGTACATGATAGTTGATTAAATATGTGGATGAAGGAGATCGAAGATGATATTAAATTGTGATTTGTGGTTTATGTGACATACATTAGACGTAGAAAGAGATCTTGACAATTTGCTCTTGCGATTGCATCTGTTTGACCACACTTGCTTTTATCAGTTCATAACTATTGATTATGTTATTGGAACATGTTGATTGACTATGCTTATAGAGCATACAATGATTTATGCTCATGCATGATATAGATTGAGAGAGTTAACTTGGTTATTGATACTTGTCCCTTTGTTTGATATGAGTATTGCTTTTATGGTAGAGAATGAATGTTTTAAATTATATCATTGTGTATAAGAATGAGAGAGATGATCGTTTATAAGGCTTCAAAAGGCCAAGTGAGAGAATGTTGGCTATGTGGCTTTTCAAGGTCTTAAAGCCAATAGTTTTACACTCAGTGGGAGTTAGAGAGAGACTGAATTTGGGTGCTTCGCGCACTGAGGCCTAGATTCATATACCCTGAGTATTTGAGGCATTGAGAGTATACGTTTTGAGAGTGTTAACTCTCAGGGAGGTGTGAGGGTCACCTCCCAGTTATGACTATATTGATTAAAATGCCTCATAATTGATGTGATATGCCAGAGCTTGGAGAATCCAATAGAGAATAATAGAACCTAAGGATTTAAAAGAGTATTCACCCTGTATAGAATGATCGGTTCATGGGAGATGAGCCCGTATCCTGACACGAGACCGTTCCATAGTATGTGCACCCACAGTCGTATGGGGAAGCCACTCTTCTATAGTATCATCCGACTTAGAAGAGCTAGTGTGTATGTGTTTTGAGAGGACCCTTGTGTTTAAGTAAGAGTATGTCCCACAGGGGTGCACCAATAATCCATTGAACCCCTGGTGATGGGAAGCTCTGGCTCAGCGATTTTGATGTGACCAATTATGTGTCCCTGCCATAGACTGTGGAGCATAGGTCAATTAGGTCGGCTTGAGACATAGGTGGAACGCCATTCAGGTTAGCCCATTGGAAGACTTTGACTAGTGTTAGAAGTCTAGATATCTCATTTACCTTTAGCCCATATTAATCTAAAATTGATGAAAACATATTTTATATTGATGAAAAATTATGTATAATAATATTGAGAAATATTTTATATTGATGAAAAATAGTGTAATAATATCGAGCAGGCCATCTTTATTTTCAATTTTTTTTTTAAACAATAAAATGTGATTTTAAAATTTGTTTGACATAAATACCAAACAAGGACATTCTATGGGGATACCACATGGATCTCAAGTGGCCATAGGGATGCCACGTGGCACCCTCTCCTCCCCACTCTTGGATGACATCATGATGATGTCATATCTATGTGCGGACCTATTTGTCATTAATTATGTTATAACATGTTATCTTGCTATTTAAAGTGTTATATATTGTTATAACTTAAGTTTGACTTAAATCACATGTTTTTTTTTGCTTATATGTGCTATTTTTGGTGTGTGTAAAGTCATGAAATTTTGAGAATTAATTTAATTCATTTTATTATGCACATATGATTTTATAGCATGTGAGTATATTTTATGGGGCACCACCTTATGGGCTTGACCTATATGAAACTTTAGTGTTGTTAAAATCCTATTGGTGGTGTCATAAGATATTTTATTCACATATGTGGGTATCCCATATTACCTTTATGTCCATATCCTTGTTTTTTATTGACTCTCACAAATTATTCAAAAACGATGGGCATAAGTGTAAACATGAATTTGGACTTAATGTGAAATAAAACATTGAGCTAAGGGCTTCAAGGTAAAATGACTTAAACCTAAGTTTTAAGAAGTGAAAGGTGTCAAAAGCTCATCCATTAATATTGGTGATAAGATATGGATGAGTGGCTTGGATAAAAGCCTCTCATGTGCCACATTAAGGATCAAGATCAAATCCATCTTCATGGTCTAAGTATAAAAATAACTTATGGGATCAATTATAACCCTAACTTGAGTATTCTGTTCAAAGAGAGAGAGAAAGAGAGAGAGAGATAGTGAGAGAGAGAGATAGTGAGAGAGAGAGAGAGAGTGAGAGAGAGAGAGAGAGCCCTTGACAAAAATGTGGTCACCCATGAAACTATCTTCTTCCTTGATCTTTCATTTGAAACCTTTCCATAGCTTTCTTCATTTTTGGTCACTAAAACTTGATATTTGAAGAGTCCCAAAGCAATAGTGTGGTCCATACACATAGTATGTGCAGACTAGTTTTCTTACTCCATGATCTTGAGTAGTTTCAACTTGATTTCTTGATCTTATTTTTCTGTAATTTTTACTGAGAATATACAACTTACGAGTGGTTTATTTCATCATATTTGAGCATAAGAAATTGTCCATTGTGTTCCTTTTTTAGTGTTGAAAAGTTAGTGTGGTCCCTTATGGACCACATAGTGTAGTTTCACCATAACTTCCTTGTTTTGTGTAGTATCTCTCTCAAACTTTGAAGGGCTATTTTGATACATATCTCTCTCATGATTTGATCCCCATTAAATGAAATAAATGTGATCATTTTCTTCCCATTGGATTGATCTCCTTGAGTTATTATTATCACCCGTGCCTTAGACAATGGGACAAAATTAAGTCCTCAAAATGCCCTTTCATGGCCCGAACACAAGGGGTTCGAACCATGGTTTCCCCATGTATGTTTGCGTGTTAATTTGATGTATTTACAGTTATTAAATGTATTCATGATTGGTTAAATTGAGTATGTTGTGTGAATAGTGAGATTGTTTTTTAATCTTGCGGTATGAACTTTAATGCTATGCATTATTGTTTATGCGAATTGAAATCTTATTGAATTGTTATGATCAAGTGTATGATGTGTATGAGATATTATGACATATGATGAGGATGAAGAATGAAGATGAAATTATCATATAATTTTGATGTAATGAGGAATTGCGAGTGCAAGTTATGCAATATGTTATTGAGATGTACAATGTGCATATTCAAATAGTGTATTCAATTTAATTGAATTTTTGAGTAAAGGATTTATAAGGGACCTATTAGGGTTGAATTTTATTATTCAAATGTGTATAAAGTATGTCTGTAGGCTAAAATATATGTATTATAATTTTGTATTGAGATATTCATGCATTTAAACCCTTGAGTTTTTATACTATGGAAATTTTTTAAAAGAATGCATTTCTAACCCATTGGTCTTATACCACCAACAAAAAGGGAGGTAAAGAAAAAAAAACAAGACAGTTCAAATAAGGTTTAACTCTTGTATTTCATTAGAAGGAGTTACAAGCCAAAAAACCCATTATTAGGGAGGTTACAAATCTCTTGCATCTGAGGAAAAGAGGATAGTTGACGCCAAAGCGTTGCTCTTGCATATGAGAATAAGAGGACGATTACGAGCCCAAACCCGTAGTGCTGCTCTTGCATCTAAAGATAAGAGGATGATTACAAGCCAAAACCCGCAGTGCTGCTCTTGCATCTAAGGATAAGAGGATGGTTACATGCCAAAAAGTGAGGCTTGCATCATGAAAAAGAAGCAAAACCACTTGCAAGTTTGCTTCAATTCATCTGCCGAGTGCTCTCAAAGAGGATGGTTACAGGCCAAAAGAAGAAGCCAACTATTTCTGAGTCAACCTCAATTATTCTAATGAGCATATCAAATATACAAAGCAGACTCCTTTAGCAAGGAACTAGCCTATGATGGAGAGCATATCCTGCTCACAATGAGGGCCCTTCTACAGAACAACACGGAGTTCACAATTGTGCTGGAGGACTTGGCTTCCAACAGGCGTCGCAACACATGCCCCACCAGCCCTTTGCCAACCCCATTCATCGCCTTGCACGATCACAGCAGAACACGATTCATCATCGTTCATCAAAGGGCGCACGACTAACTTCTGGCGCATCATGTCCCTAGCCACGTGAGACCAAGGCACTAGCACCGTGTGAGATTTGCGTCGGCGGTGTTTCAGAGACCCGGTGCTGACTGTGTATTCTATAGCTAGCGCTGACTATGTCTTGGAGGCCCAGCACCGGCTGCGTGTCCTAAAGCTAGCGCCGGCTGTGTTTCTGAGGCCCAGTGTCTACTGGTTATCCTAAGGTTGGAGTCAGCTGTGTTTTAAGGCCTTGCCACTATGATTGTTCACCTCACGGTGACCCTTCAGGTGCCTAAGACTCTTCGTTTCCCCCATGACTGAACACCTTCCCAAGACCCCATGTTTCTTGCAAGTAACCCTTCATCTTCGAGTGACGGGTTGCCTCTCACAACCTCGCTGTTCCCCGTTGGAAACTCCTCTCTCCCGTCGAAACTCTCAAAAAACCATTGTAAGGCCTTTCCCGTTCCAGCACACTGTCGAAAAACTACTAAAAACATGGCGGATGTCCTCAGGCAGCCCTTTCCTACAACTTTTGCCCCTTTTCCCCTTCTTCAAGACACCCAAAATCATGATCAGAGTCTCTAAAGCTCCCTGGCAAACCCCTTGCTTGCCTCGCTACACTTACCGGTAAACTCCTGCAACTTCACCAAACCGCGGTGTTCTTTCCAGTGCTCTCTCCTGCTTGCCGGTAAACTTCTGCAAAATCTTAATCGAAGTGCCTTGTGCACTCACCGAAAATCCTGTCGGGAGCTCTCTCACTCTCACTACTCAAATGCCTTAGCCATTTTAACCTTTGGTAAAAATGGTAGAAATGGGGTTTACCCCCTTATATAGGCAAAGTTTCCCTGAAGTGTCCCTCACAAGCCAGGAATGCCATTCAAGTCCCTAAAGACTAAGCGGTGATGGGGAAAATCGGGTCAGGCTCAGACTCGAGGCCCGAATGAAAGTTTATCACTTTTCATGAAAACTCTAGACCAAGACCGGGTCGGGCTTGGGCCGAAGGATCGAACACTAACCCGTACCTAGCACCGGCTGTGTTCTTAAAGATCCAATGTCGGCTGTGTTTAAAAGATCTAGTGTTGATTGTGTTCTCAATGAAGCAGCACCGGCCGTGTTCTTCTATGGCCAATGCCGGCTGTGTTCCCAAGTTTACCACCAAGTGTGTCAACACCGCGCACACTAGTGTTGTCGACGTTGCCTCCACCCATGCTAAACACTGTACGTGTCAATGTCTATAGGTGTGTGTTACACTTCTCACAGTAGCGCCACGCATGTTCTAGTGCCACGCGTGCCAGAACTTGGTCATCACTATGTGTATCCTACCGCTATCCCTAGTAGAGTCGCACCCAAACTATGACTCACAGCTGTTCCACTCAGGCCATGACTTGTCATCCCCAATAGAGTCAGGAGCACGCCACTGTCCCTCATCCCCAGTAGAAGCTACACCTTTACTATAGTATATTGATCCCCAGTGGAGTTAGGGTCATTTTTACCACTTCAATCCCTAGTGGGTCTACTTCACACCTGGCTACCTTATTCCCAAGGAGTCAGATTGCCTCCCATAAACCTATGCAGTCTCATTATTCACCCCAGGGAGTCATACTTGTCATCTAATCCCTACTGAAGTCTGTTCTCCATCTAAAACCCCTGCGATCATTTTATCCCCAGGGAGTCAAATTACTATTCACAAACCTATTCTCCATGGAGCTTCACCTACATGGCGACCCACACAATGGTCTGTGCTGCAAGACCTTAAACTGCACAACCTTGGTCTAGGTGTACGACCCTAAACTGCATGGTCCCAACTATATGACCTTAAACTATAGAGGAGGTCTAATTGCACGACCTTAAACTACATGGTCTTAGCTGCAGGACTTTAAACTGCACAGCCCCCGGTCCAAACTATATGACCCTAAACTATAGTCTATGTCCTAGCTGTATGACATTAAAAGGCTTAGCACCATGGTCCGTGCTACATGACCTTAAACTGCATAGCCTTGGTCTAAGTGCACGACCCTAAACTGCATGGTCCAAACTATATGACCTTAAGCTATAGAGAAGGTCTAGTTGCACGACCTTAAACTGCATGGTCTTAGCTGCAGAACTTTAAACTGTACATCCCCGATCCAAACTATATGACCCTAAACTATAGTCTACGTCCAAGCTGCATGACATTAAAAGGCTTAGCACAATGGTCCAAACTATATGACTTTAAAACTGTCGCGGAGGTCAAGTTGCACGACCTTAAACTGCATGGTCCTAGTTGCATGACTCTAAACTGTGGTTCCACAGTCCAAGTTGTATGACCTTAAACTATCGTACACGTCTTAGTTGCATGACGTTAAACTACTTTGCACAGGTCAAGGAGGCATGACCTTAAACTTGCCCCTACAATATGCGCACACGCCCTTTACGTGCATCTTCATGCACGTCTTCCCCAATCGACTCGTTCATACATGCACCACCTTCATTACCTCCCCAGTGAATCCCTTCACTACTATTCATCATTCCCTAGTGAGTCTGACCTATGCTCACAAAATGGCCAGCCATCCCTCCATCCATATTCGCGGTCAGTTAGTGGGTCACCACTTTTCACCTTCCATTCATACGCCTTCCACTTTTCATAAGTAGCCTCGTGCCATCTCTCCAAAGTGAGCCAAAATCACTACCATTCTCACTCCATGGTCTCCACAGACTGCCATCCATCACCATCATGGTTCAACTGTATGACCCTAACCCATAGTGCACATCCTGACCGCATGATGTTAAAAGGCTTGGCACAGGTCCCGAAGGCATGACCATTAAACGCTTTCACCAAAAAAAAGAAAAAAAGGAAAAAATAACGGGCATGGTGTATACCTTGATAAGGGAACGCCATGAGTAAAAATGATGGATGGGCATGGTCACGAAACCATGAGTAAGAGAGTTCCGTGAATAAAAATCCGGGCACGGTGAAAACCCAAAAAGGGCATTGTGAGTAAAAATGGAAAAATAAGGGTGGACATGGCCAAAAGGTCACGGGTAAAAGAGCCTCAAATAAAAGGAAGTTGGTGAAAGCATCTCTACGGCGCCGCTTCCCAAGTTCAAGTGAAAATCTGCAAAAGACGCTTGGACCAATAAACAGGTTGATGTAGCATTTACCTCAACAAGTGGCATCAACCCACACTTAAAGAGAAAAATCCTTGGCATCCGAATACCTTGATATCGGGACCAAAACATATGAGCTTCAAGGAAAAAAAATTTGACAGCCTGAGACCATTCACAATAAGGACTCGAAAGACAGAAAACTCGTCAAGACGGCAATACAAGTCTCATGAAGAAGAGTACTATCCCCACAAGGTCGCTAACACACTTCAAAGATATTGAAGAAGCCCCAAGAAAGCCAAGTCAGCCATGACTTTGGACCTGTGTTGCAGCAATTAAGATTGAATCCTCAGGGGTCGCCTCAGAAGAAGAAGAGAGGTATCTTGATTGTTGAAACTGCAAAATAGTGGGCAGGGGTTATACCCAAAGCCGGTCACCTCGATAAACTGAGGTACCCTGCCCACCAAGGAATAACTGGTGCATAATGCAGATGGACACCAAACAAAGGTCCTTTAGCAGACCATCCTAAACAAACAAAAAACAATCCTCAAAACGTGGACCAACACCAGAGGATACAAAAACCCAGACTAAAATGAGAAAAATGCCCTTCAGCACAGCACTCGACTGCCAGATGGGCCTGATTTTGACTAACAAGGTCTGTACAAAATCCTCAGCTTCAGAATCGCAAACAGTCCACGCGAGGGTGAGGGCTTTGATAGGATCCTTAAAAAAGGTCTCTTCTCCCCCTAAAGTCTCCACGGAAGGACCTGTACATTGCATCCAAATGTCTAAGTATTATAATTACACCATTGCGTAGATCTCCTCGGCATTCACATGATCCTGCGGCTTGGAAGAAAAAATTCATAAAGCCAAAGAAAATTTTCTGAATTTTGTCATTCTCACTTCTCATGAAGCACAACACTCAGTAGGGCAAGCTGTTTGAAGACATTTTAGCACCTTGGTCCCTGATGCGGATAAAAGAGGAATCCAGTCAATAAAGCCTCGACATACAATGAAATTCCCAATAGTCTCAAAATTGCCCCAAAACGGGTTAGAATCATCCTACGCAATCCAAAAGGTCACCAGCCAAGTTTCGTCGCCATCTGACATGTCTAAGGCAATGCAGACAAAGAAACAATTTAGAAAAATCAACCTCTAAGACCCTGAAACGGACCCCTCAATTAGAACTATATTTTCAGTGCATCAAACAGCTGTGGGACTACCGCCATTGGATTCGGCATGGTTGAAACCCCTATAGGTCAAGTTTCGGCTTAATCAAGCACTCCAGGACAAAGTTATGGGTAAAGGACCAAAAAGGGGTGCCGCACACTATTCTCGTGTGCCCTCCCTGCACCAAATCACCATTTAAAAGGATCATTTTGCAGCCTCGCGCATTAACTTTCGAGGTCCATATCTCACTCGTTCTGAGTTGGATCGCTATCAAATTTTATGAGTGTGTTCGTCTTATCAATACAAGCATTTTGATATGTGACACTCCCCGTAACGATACTCGAGCAGGGAGAAAAACTAGTGAGAAATTGATGATTCGTGAAGATAGTTGCAGAAAATTCAATAGCAGCACACCTCACTCGAGCGGCCAAATCACGGTGCTCGCGTTCTCAATTGACGTGAAACCAATTGCATTATGTGCATAAGGTCTGAGGATATCTCTGGTCTGATCCCCGTGTACGATGAACAGTTGGTTTTCACACACGGAAGTGTTGAAGCTGCTGAATTTCCAAATTCCGACCGAAAACTCAAAACTACGAAATATTCTTCCGGACACAAAATCGAGCTATGTTTGCTGCAATGTGATCATGACGACATGCTTAGTGTGATCCAGCAAGGAAATCATGGAAAAATATCAAGGATAAAGCACACTATTGATCTGAAGTTTTCAAGATTCATCCAAATTTCAAGTCGCATGACCGTGGCCCAAAAACGCGATCCGTGACTCGAAGTTAGTATCAAATCGATTGTCATGCCGAGCCTAACAAGAAAGCAATCATCTTTCGGCCAAATGTACGTCGGAGTAACCCTGAATCATCCATCACATAAGTTCTACCTCAACAACATGGACTGTTTTTGAATTTCATGTATTTTTGGGCAGGGGAAAAGCAATCCCTTTGCACCCAATTTTTTAATTTCTTTGAATTCAATTAAATTATAATTATTATCAATTTAGGTAGTTTTTTAGTGTACACCCATGTTTGAGCCCAATTCTATAAGTACATGTTAACCATAATTGTTATGGGACCCATTGATTTTCAATACTCATCAATAAAATTTGAGAGTTATCTTGTTCAAATTGTGGGCATGTCTTGGAGAGAGAGAGAGAGAGAGAGAGAGAGAGAGAGACAGGAGAGAGAAAAAAAGGTCTGGTACTCTTTGATGAAGGTAACTTTCTCTCTCTTCCTTTCATCTATCTCTTTCTCTCTCCTCCTCTCATCTCTCTTTCTCTCTCCTCCTCTCATTGTGTTTGAATGCATTTTTCAGCATCTTAGTCCCTGATGCGGAATATAGAAGGAAGCAAGTCAATAAAGCTTACAAAATAAGTGGAAATTTTGTCAGTCTCATAATGGCCCCAAAATTGGTCAAGACCTTCATCAGTAATTCAAAAGACCACCTACCAAGTTTCATCGTGATCAAACATGTTTAAGGTAGTGAACACAAAGAAATAATTTTGGAAAAATTTACCTCTAGCACCTTGATATGGACCCCGTAACAAGAACTATCCTTTTGGTACATTAAATTGTTGTGAGACCACTGCCATTAGATTCGGCACTGTCGAAAACCTTTATGGGCCAAGTTTCGGCTTAATTCGGAGCTCAAGGACAAAGTTATGGATAAAATACCTACAAGGGCTAGGCTGCACACTATTCCCGTGTGGCCTCCTTACACCAAAACACCACTAAAGGTGGATGTTCTTACAATCACGGACAGTGACTTTGGGGCGCATATCTTATAGTTCTAAGTCGGATCACTCTCAAATTGTGTGAGCATGTTCCTCTCATCAAGACGAGCATTTCGATAGGTGATACGCTCCGTGATGATGCCCAAGTAGGGAGAAAAACTAAAGAGAAGTTGTTGATCCGTGAAGGAAGTTGCAGAAAATTCAGCAGCAGCACACCTCGCTCGAGCGGCCAAATTACGACGTTTGCATACCCAAACAACATGAAACTATTTGCATTATGTGTATAAGGTCGGAGGCTATCTCTGGTCCGAACCTCGAGTGCAATGAACGGTTGGATTTCACATACGGAGGTGTCGAACTTGCTGTAAATTTCGGCTGTTGGATTTCAAGATTCCGGCCAAAATTTAAAGATGACGAAATCTTTATCTGGACACGAAATCAAACTGCATTTGTTGGAACGTGGTCGTGACGGCATGCTCAGTGTGATTCAATGAAGAAATCGTGAAGAAACATCAAGGAACGAGCACACAGTCGGTCCAAAGTTTTCAAGATCCATTCAAAATTAAAGTTTCATGATCATGGCTTAAAAACATGATTCATGGCTTGAAGCTAGTAGCAAATCGATCATCATTCCGAGCCTCGAAATAAAATAATCATCTTTCGATCAAACAGGCATTAGAACAACCCCGGATCAGTCATGGAATATCACGCAAGTTCTCGGGCAGCATCAAGGACTGTTCTGAAATTCCACACATTGTTAGGCATAGGCAAAACAATCCTTTTGCACCTATTTTTAGAATTTATTTTAATTCAATTAAATTGTAATTATCTTCAATTTTAGGTAGTTTCTAGGCGTCTACCCATGTTTGGACCCAATTCTATATAAACATGCTAATCCAAATTATAAAAGGCCCTTGAGTTCATTCTTCAATATTCAATAAAGACTTCAATTTTTGCTTGAGTTTGTGGGTATGTCTTGGAGAGATAGAGGAGAGAGAGAAGAAAGGGCCGATACCCTTTCGGTAAGGTAACCTTCTCTCTTCTCTCTTCTTTCTCTCTCCTCCCCTCTCTCTCCTCTTATTTCTTTCTTCTCTTCTTTATCTCTCTTTCTCTCTCTTCTTATTATCTCTATCTCTCTTTCTCTCTCTTTTTCTCATCTCTATCTCTCTTCTTCTCATTTTTATCTCTCTTTCTTTCTTTTCTTCTCATCTCTATCTCCCTTTCCCTTGCATCTTCTCTCTTTTCTTTGTCTAATACAGTCGGTGAAGCCTAACATCGACTGCATCTTCTCTCTCTTTTCTGTCTAATATAGTTGGCAAAGCCTAGCACCGACTGCATCTTTTTTCTCTTTTCTGTCTAATACAATCGATGAAGCCTAGCGCCGACTGCAGCTTCTCTGTCTTCTCTATCTAATACAGTCGGTGAAGCCTAGCTTCGATTGCATCTTCTCTCTCTTCTCTGTCTAATATAGTCGGTGAAGCCTAACATCGACTGCATCTTCTCTCTCTTCTCTGTCTAATACAGTTGACGAAGGCTAGCATCGACTGCATCTTCTCTGTCTAATACAGTAGGCGAAGCTTAGCGTCGACTGCATCTTCTCTCTTCTATGTCTAATAAGATCAGTGAAACCTAACGCCGACTGCATCTTTTCTCTCTTCTCTATCCAATACAGTCAACGAAGCCTAGTGCCGACTACATCTTCTCTCTCTCTTCTTTGACTAGCACAGCCGACGATGCCCAGCACCGATTGTGTCTTCTTTCTCCTCACTTCTTAAACACAGCCGATGAAGCCTAGCGCCGACTGTGTTTGTAACTCTCTTCTCTTTCCAACCTAGCCGGCGATGCCTAGCGTCGACGGTGTCTTTCCTTCTCTTTCTCTTCCAACACAGTCGGTGATGCCTAGTGCCGACTGTGTCTTTCACCCTCTTTTCTCCTTCCTTCTCTATTCTCTCACACTCGTCTCCTTCTTTCTTTCTCTTCCTCTCTTTCTTTCTCTTCTCTTTCTTATTCTCTTACTTCTTACTCTCTCTTTATGACTTTCATTCTTTCAATTATCCTTTCGTTTGATTAAGAAGGGTTGAGATTAGCCTCTTATGATAGTCCTGTCGTCTAGCCGTAATGTTGTTGTGTCAGAATTATTATGCCCGCTTTATTGCCATGACTGACTAACCATCATGCCTAGTTAGTCAACATCGGTATTGACATTTAGTAGTAATCCTATGAGTCAGTCTGAGTTACCGAGCCCGTTTTACTACTACGTCAGGCTAATTATTCGCCAGCTTAGTCACTACGCTGATCACCTCACTTGGTCAAATTCTTCTTTCCCCCATCTTTCTTCTCTCGTTCTTTCCTTCTTCTTTTGAATGTACACCCCTGTGTACGTTCACCCAAAAGGCCAGGAAAGGTCTACTAATCCACTTGTCTTATAACCTTTGTCATATATGTGTGATTGCAGAAAACAAGAGAATACAAGCCAAGGGAGGTGATTCCAAAATAGGGCGCCCACGCGAGCCAGACTAAGTAAGTCCCGAACCCACCTTAAATTCCTCTCTCATCGGTTAGTAATACCTGCCTTTGTTCTCGAACGAGGTTCCCGAGAGAGTGATCTCAAAAGTCCCGGGTCTCCCCTGAAATCTGAGACGCATGCCACTCGATCGTTTTAGATCTAGAGGGCGAGATCGAGGCACCTAACCAGCTTGGCAACTCCACTGGGGACTTACTACCCCTTAGTCGGATCATTCTTGTTTGGCTGGTTTCTTCTTTTATTATCTGCTTTTATCTTTTCACACATCACTTATGGCTTGCGGGTTTTGTAACCCATTTATCCGAATCGGGGATTTTCTATCCCTACATTTGCGAGTGTCCCTAGGGAACAAGTTCCGTCAACTTCGTTCCCAACCATCCTTTTGAGCAAAGACCCCTTGTCTAGCTTTAACCTGGACTGGTGTGAGGTGGGACTTAAAGGTCCCTCACTCCCCATCTCCTCGCTCTGGTGGAACCTCCACTAAGGCGCCTTGCATCGGCAACACATCTATTGCCCACACATCATGCACTCAGTTATCGGCAAGTCACTTCTTGATCGTATTCTCGAGGTACACCGGAAGGCTGCCCAGTCCCTTTCTGTAAAGGCAAGCAAGTTGCCATTGCTTCTGTGGGTCGTCACATGGCTACGCCCCACATTGCTGCACCACCAGTCTCTACCCCTAGAGGCTCAACACATCGAGGTGGAAGCCCTACGGTCTCCACCCCTCACACACACCACAAGGCTCATGGGTCACCCACTCAAGCCACACCTAGAGGCAACCCTTATGTTACCTCGAGTCTGCATCCAGGATCAGACCTTCTAAGGCCAGGTCCTGTGCACTCTGATCATATACACCTCACTGCTCGGGGTAATGCCGTCATTGCACCAACTCGAGTACACAGGAGACAACCTCCTCGTCCTCCTACTCTGCACACATAAGCGCACCCTGAAGGGGCAGGCCTCCACCTATTCTCTTGTAGACACCTGCTCATAGTTCTAGACCTCTTAAAGCCAGACCACTTGCACGAGCCCAAGTTGACCCCCAAGTCACCCGTAATCCTTCTTCAAGGGGTGCACACTCATCACCATCACAGACGTCCCCTCGCCCTCGACTCACGCCTCCCATGAGTCAACCCTGCTCATGCTTGCTCCTTCTTCGGGCAAGCACCTTCAGCCTTGGTACTCGAAGGTTTTCCCCAAGAGTACCATCCTGAACCAGGCCCCTCACTTTGGTCGTATCTCTGGAGCCCACAAGAGAGCTCGGGGCAATGACCTGATTAAAGATCGAGTCCTTCATCCTCCCTAGCCCAAGATGACTCTAGTCCCTAGCCCTCATCCTTTGTCTCAACTGATGGAGATAGCTCTCTCTTGTGCAAGAAGAGCTGACCAGCCGCAAGATTGCAGTTTTGGTGCAAGGTCCATCAAAGCCTCAAAGCTAAACGTAATAGAGGTCTACGAATTTTGACCAAACAAATGACCAAGGCAATCGGGGTGGCAAGCTCTGATGACCCTCTTCGCCTGAACCCCTTCTACCCTCTTTAGAATACAAGGCCTGAAGAAAAGCTCCATGGGCCTTACACTGTGGTTAATGTTGTAGAAAGTGACCTAGCCCCTCGTAAGCCACGTTCTCAAGACCGTCGAGAACCGGTCCTCACGTGATTGGCATAAAAAAGTGGGGTCCAGTCAGGGCATGCTGATCCTCTGATGACCGATCTACCGTGCACTACCCGTCAAGTTCGCAAGCCCTTAACTGCAACTAACGCTGATCTCCCTAGAGAAACAGTCTGTGTAATGGTTGTAAGCAAGCCTGGTGATGCACAGGAAGAGCGCATGAACAAATTTGAGGAAATGGTGCGCGCGATGTTGGAAATGATTGATCAAATAGACGTCGCAAACCAATCAGCTAACCATGAAGTCAATTCCCATCACTCGATGGTGTACCTCCAAGGAAGTCCCCTCCTTCTGCCTCACAGGACAATTATGTCCCTCACCCCATCTCTCAGGCAGGCATTGACGTTATGGTGACCCATAGTCTAAAGAACAGACAAATCCCAGGGATACATGGTGCAACGCCTTATCAAAGGCTATACCCCACATATATTGACCAGGTCCCGTTTCCCTCATATTAAAAGAAAAGGAAGTTTCCTTTATTCAACGGAACCATGTCTCTGAACTAGCATAGTGCCCACTTCTAGGCAGCATATCTAGAAACAGCGGCTAATGGGAGACTTCTTCTCTGTCCTCGATGGCCCAACATTTCAATGATATGCTCGACTTCCTCCAAACTCAGTGCATACATGGGAAGAAATGGAGAAACTATTTTATCAGTGCTTCTATGAGGTCGAGAGAGAGGTTCAAACTATCGAACTTCTCACCTTGACTCAAGATCCCGATGAGCCCGTGGACCAGTTCATATCAAGATGGAGAAATTTGGCTTCTCGCCATGCTAATCCTATGCCCGGGAAGGAAGCAATCCAAACTTACGTGTGGAACATGCAACCCAAAATTGTTCTACACGTCGAGGCTTCTAATTTGACTACCATGTCAGAGCTGATATCTAAATCAATCCGCATAGAAGTCTATCACACCACCAAGGTGGCTCGCGACGACCGTCTACAAGCCCAACAAACAGTTGGGGCAATGGTAGCTCTCGGAACAACACACGGGGCAGCCAACTGAAAGGAGTAATCAGTGCAGTCGTCACGGTCACTGATCCAAAGAAGGATCCCTCCCAAACTTTAGACCTCTCTAAAGGGGTGAGCACGACAAAGATAACGCCCGAGGCGTACAAGCAACAATAGTAGTACAACCGAGTACCCCTACCGGTCAACCTTGATCGAGGTGATTATTTCACCAGGCATAGGAATAAGGTCTACCCCTTTGAGAAGGAATGGGTCCCTGCACTGTTCCGATTATTATTGGAACAAAATATGATCCAGCTTCCAGAAGCCAAGTTCCCCAAGCAAGCTGACATTGACACTCGGGCGAATTATTATGCCTACCATCGGAGGATCAATCATCCCACAGATGACTGTTACATGCTGCAAGATATTATCGAGGCCCTGATTCATAAGGGTCAGATAAAGCTTGAAGACTTAAGGACGGCCTTCGGGGCAGCCGAGGCCTCCCATGCTATAACCATCTAAGAGGAAGACGAAATGCCTGGTATCCTTTACGTTTTCTTCATTATAATGCTTCAGGAAAGCATAATCACACTAAAGCAGGCAAGGCAACCCCGACGCCTTGCTCAGGGGACTGAGGATCGTTGGTGCCCATACCATCAGATATGGGGTTACTACCTGTGGGAATGCACCAGTTTCTATGATATTTTTGCAAAGAAAATGTGAGAATGTCAAAAGTTTTACAACATCTCAGTAAGTGATCCCCAAGCCACTGCTCCATCGATGCAAGAGGATCTCCCAACATAGGACCTTCCTAATAATGATTCTGGCTCTACTGAACCCTCGACTTCCCAGCCATGGATAGTCCATCATGGGTGAAGTAGACTCAAGTCCTTAAGACGAGAAGCAGTTCCCCAAGCTATGGCTGTTCACAAGCCTAGCGAGACGAATCAAACACCACCTCAGAAAACCAGAAGGAGACGGGCACCAAGGGCTACTCATCGGAGAAACAAGATGCCTCAACCTTCAGTTGAGCAGGAATTT
Source organism: Amborella trichopoda (assembly GCF_054954075.1). NCBI lineage: Eukaryota > Viridiplantae > Streptophyta > Magnoliopsida > Amborellales > Amborellaceae > Amborella > Amborella trichopoda. The sequence continues at coordinate 34,179,972 of NC_142341.1, forward strand.
CTCAGGCCCCTTCCCCCACTGCCAACTTTACTGGACTTTATCCCCAGCACGATCCTTCTTCCTTCTTCATCTTGACAAGAAGATGTTCCCATAACATCTTCCACTCAGAGTACATTTAATGAGAGTGACGACGTTAAAAGCACTCCCCAACGGTCTAAGCATGGGAAAGACCTAAAAGACCCCCTGCACATGTCCGACCCCGATAATGACTCAAAAAGCTACCCAGTTCTGTCTAATGAGGGGATCGACCTTAAAAGTCCCCCACCTTCTAACCCTTCTCCTTCTTCAGCTTCTGCTTCTCATCTTTCTTCTTCTTTGTCTCTTGTAAGTAAAAGCTTGATATGTTCGGATTTCGAGGCTGTCAACACAGAACTTGAAGGGTTCAACATAAGCAGAACGCAACGAAAGCGATTGAAAACGACGCTGGCCCAGAAAGCAGGATTCTTGATCATGCTAAACGCAACAAAATACATTGAATGTCTACTGAATATACCCTCCTTGAAGGAGATTCTCTCTTCAGACGATCGTTTGACGGTATCCTTCTTAGACGTGTGGACGTCCAAGAAGCAAATTAAGTGATAGAAGAAGTCCACTCAGACATTTGTGGACTACACTAGTCTGGTCCTAAGCTCTATGAACGAATATGCAGGTTGGGATACCATTGGTCTTCCATGATTGCCGATTCCTTAAACTATGCTAAAAAGTGCCAAGGGTACCAAATACACTCGAAACTTGTTCACCAGCCTCCAGAGCCCTTACACCCTACAGTTGCATCATGGCCCTTCTCATAATAAGGTATGGACATCGTAGGGCGTATTGACCCTCCTTCGGCAATGGGCCATGTTTTATTCTAGCTGCAACAGACTATTTCTTTAAGTGGGCTAAACCGGTCCTCTTTAAGCAAGTTCCTGGGACAACGGTGGCCCACTCCGTTTGACATCACATCATATATCAGTTTGAAGTGCCCTACCAGATTATATCTGATAATGGTCCTCAATTTAGGAGCCACCACATCGATCGCTTGGTTAACGAGTTCGGTTTTGAATGGAGGTACTCGACTATGTACCACCCTCGGGTGAATGGCTTGGCTAAGGCCTTCAATAAGACTATGTGCAATGTTTTAAGAAAGTATCAAAGACAAGGAAGAACTGGCATGAGAAGCTTCTTGAAGCACTATGGGCCTATCGTACTACTACGTGAAATGCTACTGATTCCACTCCTTACTCTTTGGCCTATGGGGGTGAAGCAGCTTGACCCCTTGAAATTCAAATCCATTCATTGTGAGTTGCTATTCACCAAGGAATAACCGAAGAAGAGAGAGTCAAGCTCCAGTATCAAGAATTGGATGCATTCGATAAAAAGAGGCTAGAGGCTCAGCAAAACCTTGAACTCAACCAAGGGAGAATGAAGAGGGCTTTCGACAAGTCAGTCAAGGTCCACTCATTCACCCATGGCAATCTAGTTCTAGTTGTCAAGAGGCCTATATTATGCATGGCCGGCGTAAAGGGACGTTTGAGCCTAAGTGGGAAGGTCCCTTTATAGTAAAAAAGATCTCACCAAATGGAGCCTACATATTGGCGCATCCTGATGGAGAGGAGGCGATGCCCCCTATCAATGGGCGATACCTAAAGAAATATTATCCGTGATACATATTCAAAGGAAAAAAGACTCAACACAAAAGTATGCAAGATAGTTCAAACAAATTCTAACTCTTTTTATTGCAGTAAAAACGAGTTACAAGTTACAAGCTAAGAAGCCCATTATTAGGGAGGTTACAAATCTCTTCCATCTGAGGATAAGAGGACATTTACAAACCAAAAACGTGCACTGTGTCTTTTGCGTATGAGGATAAGAGAACGGTTATAGGCCCAAAAGAATTGCTCTCTCAGAAGAAGCAAACCCATGAAATAATTACTCTCCTAGAAGAAGCAAACCCACGAAAGAATTGTTCTCTTAGAAGAAGAAAACCCACCAAAGAAAGGCCTTTCTCATGAAGAAGAAGCGAAACCACTTGGAGAGTCAGCTTCAATTCATCTGATGAGCACAGCCATAAGAGGACGGTTACAGGCCAAAAGACGAAGCGAAACCACTTAGAGAAGTTAGCTTCAGTTCATCCGACGTGTATATCAAACATACAGAGCAGGCTGCTCTGGCAAGGAACTGGCCTATGATGGAGAGCTTACCCTGTTCACAGCAGATGCCCTTCCACAGAACAACATGGAATTCACTATTGTGCTGGCGGACTTGGCTTCCACCAGGTATTACAAGTCATGCCTTACCATCATTCACCACCCTTTTCCGGCCCATGAACATCATCGTACGCCGCAGTTCCCACATGTAACTTACTACCACATGTGAGCAGCACTGTGCATGTCATGACGTGCCACATGTGCTGATGAGCGCCGTCCGAAGCCACCGCTGGTTGTGTCCTCCAAAGGCCAGCGCCGGCTGTATACCCAACTCCTAGCGCCAGCTGCCTTTCTTAAGGATCAATGTCGGTTGTGTCAGCGCCAGTTATACTTCTAACCATCAGTGTCGGGTGTGTCAACACTAGTTATACTTCTAACCATCAGCGCTGGTTGTGTCAACATTGGCTCTGTCATGACTGTTCGCCTCCCGAGACTCCTTATTTTCAAAGCCTAAGTTTCTTGACCACTTAATGGTCGCACGATTTCTGAGGGTAACCTTCCACCTCTTGCGATGGGCCACCTCTCGCAACCGTTCGCTTTCCTTATGGCGGTCCACCTCCAGCAACCATTTGTTTCCCTTGACCCTTCGGTTTCTGTCGGAACTCCACTGTCAATCCCAAAAAACCTCTGTTATTTTCCCTAAGTTACTGGGAAACCCTTGGTAACTCTCCCTAATCCCCCAGAAAACTCTCAAGACTCACGAAAATGCCTACTGCTGCACTTCTCGCCTCTTCTACCCTTGAAATATCATGGCCGAAGTACTCCTGCTTCCCGGAAATGCCCACTGCTGCTCCAACCTGCAAAACCTTAGCCCAAAACTCCTTATCCTCCTGAAAAATTCCCTGAAGAACTTTCTTTTCTTGCTCCCTTTTCCTACAACCTCACCAATCTCTGACAGATTTCTACTTGCTGAAGCCTTCCTTACAAAACCCTTGTTGGAATCCCACTGCTTGCCGAAGTTTCTATCGGACACCCTCTGCTCACTGTTAAAATTCTTTGTTTAAGTTTTTACCTACGGTGAAAAGTGAAGGGTTTTACCCCCTTATATAGCCAACACTACCCACAAATGTCCCTCACAAACTAGGAATCCCAGTTGCATCCAAGGAAAGCCAAGCAACAATGAACCGGGTCGCGCTTTGACCCGAGTTCCGATGCAAATCTCATCACCACCTGAAAAATTCCATCAAAAGGGCTGGGTTGGGTTGTGCTCGGGTCATGGCCCAAATATCAATCCATACCCAGTGTCGGCTATGCGATCGAAGTTCCATTGCGCCTGCTGTATTTCACCAACCACAGCACCAACCGTGTGCTCGACAACTCAGCGCCGATTGTCTCCAAGCGATAGCACAACAATAGTTGTGTGTCTAGCAACTCGGCGCCGACCTTGTTTTTAATCCAGTGCCGGCTGACTGGTTAAAAAGCAGTGTTGGCCGTCTTCAGTGCCGGCTGCGAAGACTCATCGCTGGCTGAGCACTTTCAAGAAACAATGGTTGCTGCACCTGGCACCCGCTGTATTTTAAGCAACCTATTGTCGCTTACTCCAGGTTGAAGCCTTGTGTGTCCTATCCCTATCCTCAGTAAAGTTGCACCTTGAATCTACCTATTACCCCTAGTAAAGTGGAACCTAGGTTGATCAAAATCAGGTCATGACTCCTCATCCCTAGTAGAAGAGTCATGCTTGTACCACATACTATTATCCCCAGTAGAGTTAGGGTCATTCTTGCTGTTGCAACCACCAGTGATCTTTAATTCCTATAAAAGACCCACATTTGTCACGTCTTCCCTAATAAGGTTAGCTTTCCTATCTGGACCCCACATCGGTCCTACCTATCTTATTCCCAAGGAGTCAGACTGCTGCCCACAGACCTATTCCCCATGAAGTCTCACCTACATGGCGACCCAAACCATGGTCCGTGCTGCATGACTCTAAACTGCATAGCCTTGGTCCAAACTATATGACCTTAAACTGTAGTCGAGGTCTAGTTGCACGACCTTAAACTGCATGATCCTAGTTGCATGACTTTAAACTGCATAACCATGGTCCAAACTATATGACCTTAAATTGTAAAGGAGGTCTAGTTGGATGACCTTAAACTGCATGGTCCTGGTTGCATGACTCTAAACTGCATAACCTCGGTCCGCGCTGTATGACCTTAAACTGCACAGCCTTGGTCAACTTGTACGACCCCAAAACTGCATGGTCTAAACTATATGACTTTAAACTGTAATAGAGCTCTAGTTGCACGACCTTAAACTGCATGGTCCTAGTTGCATGAATCTAAACTGCATAACATCGATTCGCGCTGTATGACCTTAAACTGCACAGCCTTGGTCTAGTTTCACGACCCCAAAACTGCATGGTCCAAACTATATGACCTTAAACTGTAGCGGCGGTCTAATTGCACGACCTTAAACTACACGGTCCTAGTTGCATGACTCTAAACTGCATAACCGTGGTTCAAAATATATGACCTTAAACTGAGTGAAGGTCTAATTGCACGACCTTAAACTGCATGGTCCTAGTTGTATGACTTTAAACTGCATAACCACGGTCCAACTGTATGACCTTAAACCATAGTGCACGTCCTGGCTGCATGATGTTAAACTATTTTGCACAGGTCTCGGAGGCATGACCTTAAAACTTGTCTCCACATACGTGCACACACCTTTTACATGCATCTTCATGCACGTCTTCCCTAACTGACCTATTTGTGTGTACGCACCACCTTTATTATCTCCCCAGTGAGTTCTTTCCCATCATCATTCTACATCATTCCCCAGTGAGTCTCGCCCGTGCTCACAAAAAGGCGAACCATCCCGCCACCTATACTCATCATAAGCTAGTGGGTTACCATTTTTCACTGACTTTTCATACATCATCCATCTTTCATAGGTAGCCCCTTGCCATCTCCCCAAAAGTGAGCTAGAACCACTACTATACTCACTCCATGGCCCCTACGGACTGTCATTCATCTCTATTATGGTCCAGATGTATGACCTTAAACCATAGTACACGTCCTGGCCGCACGACGATAAAAGGCTTCGCACAGGTCCCGACAGCATGACCTTAAACACGCCTTCACAAAAAAAATGATGAAATAACGGGCATGGTGTATACCTTGGTAAGGGAATACCATGAGTAAAAATGAAGAACGATCGTGGTCACAAAACCATGAGTAAAAGAGTTCCATGAAAAAAAAACCAGGCATGGTGAAAACCCAAAAGGGCATCGTGACTAAAAATCAAAGAATGAGGGTAGATATGGCCGCAAGGTCATGGGTAAAAGAGCCCAAAAATAAAAATAAGTTGGTGAAAACCATCTCTACTGCATCGCTTCCCAAGTTCAAGTGAAAATTAGCAAAAGACGCTTGAACCAATAAACAGGTTGATGTAGCGCTCGCCTCAACAGGCGGCTTCAGCCCTCACTCAAAAAGAAAAAAAATCCCTCGTGTTACAATAACAAAAATATAAACTCTAAGGAAAAGATTCTGACAGCCTGAGTTCAGTTGTAAAATGGACTCGAAAGACATAATACTCGCCTAGACGGCAAGACAAGTCTCATGAAAAAGAGGATCATTCCCACGAAGTTACAAATGTACTCCAAGATGCCGGAGACGCCTTGAGAAGACCAAGTCAGCCATGACTTTGGACCACCTATGTAACGAACTGCATAACAGTAGGTAAGGGTACTTGCACCCAAAGCCGGTCACCTCGATAAACTGAGGTATCCTACGCTCCAAGGAACAACTGGTGCATGATGTAGACGAGCTCCAACAAAAGGCTCTTCGACAAAACCAACAAACAGGAAAGTCTCTCCGACGAACCAAAGATGCCCCAAGAAGGCTAAGTCAGCCATGACTTTGGAGCGGCAATCAGATGATTGTCGTAGCTGCAAAGCAGTGGGTAGGGGTGGTTATACCTAAAGTTGGTTATCTCGATAACTGAGGTACCCTACCTGTCAAGGATCAACTGGTGCACGACGTAGACGAGCTCCGACCAAAAGCTCATTTGTTGTCTATCCAAGACAAAGAAACCCAGACCAAATGGGAACATTGCTAGATGGGCCTTTTGCTTTGCCTTTACTTTTTCCTTTGCTCGCTTTTGCCTCCTGCTGCTTGCAGCTGGCAGCGTCCTTTAGCGGACGTGGTTTTCGTACGATAAAAGTTTGCTTTTAACGCGACACCTCAGGTATGAGGTAGAGCGTAAGAAAATAATATAATAATACGTTATAAGAATTTAAATAGGGGATGTGAGCACTCCCACCCTAAAACAAAACTTTGAGATCTCTCTCTGGTCGAAACACAGTGAACTTCTCTCTCTAACCGAAAATTTTTATCGGAAGCTCCCTCTCAAATAATATTGGGTAAGTGATATCGTCTTCCTGAAAAATAGTATATTTTTAATAAATAGTGATATTTCCGTCTAGGATCTTTATTTTATAAGTTTTGTGTGTAAGTGACATCGTCTTCCTAAAAAATAGTCTGTTTTTAATAAATAGTGATATTTCCGTCCAGGATCTTTATTTTATAAGTTTTGTGTGTAAGTGACATCGTCTTTCTGAAAAATAGTCTATTTTTAATAAATAGTGATATTTCCGTCTAGGATCTTTATTTTATCAGTTTTGTGTGTAAGTGACCTCATTGTCTCGAAAAATAATCCATTCTTTTTTAAAAATAAAATGAAATAATTATTTCTGCTTATTATCATGAATTTTAGGCGCGATAAATTTTATGCGCACGTGACCTCATTATCTTGAAAAATAATCTTTTTAATAAAAATTGTGATATTTTATCTATGTTACAAATTTTGAATGCTGTAAATTAGAAAAATAAATTTATTTATTTTTCTTGTCTATTGTTAGAAAAAAATTGTGATAATTCTGCTTTTAGTAAAATTGTGATATTTCTTTCTACTGTTTTGAATATTTAGACATTGTAAAATTCATGTGCAAATGACTGCCGTATTATTTAAAAATTGGCATTTTTGCAATTGATTATAGTATTGTTGTAAAATGTTTATTTGTGAATTGATATTCCATAAATTGTGATAATTCCGTATTCTTGAATTTTTATAAGAGTTTTTCTATACATATTAAATTGGAAATTATGCTAGAATGCCTTTACAAACTGCTACCTTTCTAAATTTGAGCCCAAAATATTTGATTGGTTATTTTTGAAATGTTATAGAGAGTGACTGTTATTAATGGTTTAAGTGAAATTCATATTAATGGTTTCAGTGATATGTTGAGTACATGATATTGCTGCTTTCGAATGTTTAAAGAGATTTAGAAATAATTTAAGTATGCAAGTGGACTCATCCGGTTCGCCTGTGAGGTATAAGTGGACCTATTTGGGACGCCGGTAGAGTTTAAGTGGACTCATCCGGTACGCCGTTGAGGTATAAGTGGACCTGCAGGGATTAAGTGGACCTATCTGGGACGCCGATAGGGATTAAGTGGACCCATCAGGACGCTGATGGGGTATATAGGTGACCTACTTGGGACGCCAGTAGGGTATTTTGTGAAATCCTTTGAATTATGTACTGCCGTTAAAAGTGTTATAAGCATTTCAATTACTCGGATTATACTTAATTATGCATTTATTGAAAGTAAAATTGTTGATGCATTTTTGTTAATAGATCTCATTTTGGAAAATATTGATATCTTTCAATCATGATTATTTTTAGGATTATGATGATCACTTACTGAGTAGCCAAACTCATCAAACTATGGTAAACATTTTTTCAGGATAACTGCGGATTCATTTTGAGTGATAGTCAAGATCAACCTTGGAAGATACTGTTGTTGTACTAGCTTTCTTTATTTACTTTGTAAGACCTCGCCACTGTAAATTTGTCCTATCAATAGATGTATATATGTTTTGTCTGTCACATCTCAGAAATAACAGTACTGTAAATTCTTGGGGTGTGACAATTATGGTATCAGAGCAATAGGTTTAAGATCCTTAGGAAATTTAAAAAAAAAGAATATACTTAAAAATCACATTTATTGTGTGTACAGACAGGGATAAAGTCAAGATCCAGAATAGCTGAAGCCAATATGGAAGGAATTCACAAAGCCTTGGAAAATATGGTTGCTTTAATGCAACATCAGATGGAAAACAACAATCCACCCAAGCAGTCAGTTACAGGAAATGGTGGGAGCAATATCGAACAATTTAAGAAATTAAACCCACCTTCTTTTAAGGGTGCTGTAAACCCACTGGAAGCCGAGGGATGGATTATGCAATTGGAAAAAATATTCGAGGTTATGGAATGTCCTGATGATAGGAAAGTGGCCTTGGCAGTTTTTATGTTAGAAGGTGAGGCACAACACTGGTGGCGAATGGCAAAAGGAGTATTGGTCAAAGAAAATAAAACCTTGACTTGGGAAGTATTTCTAGAGGCATTTAATGAAAAGTATTTCCCAGATTTTATTCGAGACCAAAAAGAAATGGAATTTCTAGAATTAATCCAAGGAAATAAGACAGTAGCACAGTACGAGGCCAAGTTTACTGAATTGGCCAGGTTTGCACCGCATATGATTAATAATGAGGCAAGAAAGGTGAAGAAATTTGAAAGGGGTCTCAGGCCAGCTATTAGAAGCAGAATATCAGTCTTGAAATTAAGAACTTATGCTGAAATAGTGGATCGTGCCCAAATTGTCGAAAAAGATTTTGAAGATTACCAAAAGACAAAAAATCAGAACAGTCATGTTAGACCTACATCATCTAATCGACAACAGTTTGAAAGGCCAAACAAGAAGCCAAGGCCCTCGCCATTTCAAAACCCAATAGAACCATGTAGAAAATGTAGGAAAATCATGGATCAAGCCCTTGTTATTGGAATACCGGAGCCTGTTTTAAATGTGGAAAATTGGGACATCAGATTAAACAATGTCCTAGCTTACAGACACAACAGCTTCCAAAGCAGGGAGAGATAGCTTCGAAGCCTCAGATGAAGGGAAGAGTATTTGCGATTACCGAGCAAGACGCTCAGGCCTCAAAATCAGTGATCCAAGGTACTCTTACTACCTTCCAAAAAGTAGCTCATGTTTTGATTGATCCTGGATCTACTCATTCATTTGTGTCACAACACTTTGCATGTCACTTAAAGGTAGAACCAGAACAATTAGAATACATTCTAGAGGTAGCCACACCGATGGGAGATTCAATTAACACCAATATAATGTACAAATCATGTGTAATAAAGATAGAAGAAAATGAACTGTTGGTTGATTTAATACTCTTGGAAATTCAAGATTTTGATGTAATCTTAGGCATGGATTGGCTCTCTGCATACCATGCAAGTATTGATTGTTATAAGAAAATTGTTACCTTTAGTAATCCGAATCAACCAGTATTTTACTTCAATGGTGTCAAAGAAGACTCCCCATCATATTTAATCTCTTGTATTCGAGCTAATCGCCTCCTTCGAAAAGGGTGTCAAAGCTTTCTTGCCTATATCAAAGAAGATAGGAAGGAAGAAATAAATTTGGATACCACTCCGGTTATCCGAGAATTTCCCGACGTTTTTTCTAAAGAATTGCCAGGATTACCGCCTGACAGGGAAATTGAATTCTCCATTGAATTATTGCCAGGGGTAGCACCAATTTCTAAGGCACCTTACAGAATGGCTCCTGCAGAACTTAAAGAACTGAAACAACAATTGGAAGAATTATTAGATAAGGTTTTATCAGGCCCAGTGTGTCACCTTGGGGTGCTCCAGTACTGTTTGTCAAAAAGAGAGATGGGACGATGAGATTGTGTATTGATTATAGACAGTTGAACCAAGTGACAGTGAAAAATAAGTATCCATTACCTAGGATTGATGATTTATTTGATCAATTACAAGGATCACAAGTGTTTTCAAAAATTGATCTTAGATCTGGATACCATCAGCTTAAGATTAAAGGTGAAGATATACTCAAGACAGCTTTTAGAACAAGGTATGGCCATTATGAATTTTTAGTTATGCCTTTTGGATTAACTAATGCACCGGCTGCATTTATGGATTTGATGAATCGAATCTTTAGGCCCTTTTTGGATAAATTTATTGTGGTATTCATCGATGATATTTTAATTTATTCCAAGAATCAGAAGGAACATGAGCAGCATGTAAGAATGGTATTGCAAATATTAAGAGAAAATAAATTGTATGCCAAACTTAGTAAATGTGAATTTTGGCTTGAACAAGTGACATTTTTAGGACATGTCACATCAAAGGAAGGTCTATCAGTTGATCCTTCAAAGGTTGAAGCCGTTGTTAATTGGAAACAACCAAGTAATGTAACTGAAGTTCGAAGCTTTTTGGGATTGGCAGGATATTACAGAAAATTTGTAGAAGGATTTTCTCGAATCGCAATCCCATTGACTCGATTGACACAGAAAAATGTCAAATTTGAGTGGACTAGTGAATGTGATGAGAGTTTTCAAGAACTAAAAGTTCGATTAACTTCCGCACCTATTTTAACTATTCCTGAGGGGAGTGGGGGATTTGTGATTTATAGTGATGCTTCACATAAAGGTTTAGGCTGTGTATTAATGCAATATGGGAAAGTAGTGGCATGTGCATCCAGACAGTTGAAAGAATATAAGAAAAAATATCCAATTCATGATTTGGAGCTAGCTGCAATAGTATTCGCTTTGAAAATATGGAGGCATTATCTATATGGTGAGCAATTCGTAATATACACGGATCATAAGAGTTTGAAATACCTTTTCTCTCAAAAGGATTTAAATATGCGGCAGATAAGATGGATGGATTTCTTAAAAGATTATGATTGTACAATCCATTATCATTCAGGAAAAGCTAACGTTGTGGCCGACGCTCTAAGTAGAAAATCTACGGGAGTCTTAGCTCATCTAATGATCCAAGAAATGTGATTGTTAGAGGAAATAGTGGATTGGCATCCAACTCCTTCCATTAATGGTGTGGTAAGTATGATTGCCAACATTAAGGCGGAACCCCAATTAATCCAACAAATTCGATTGGCACAAACGAAAGACCCTCAGCTTATAACAATTATAGAAGAGGTGAAGCAAGGAAAGAGAGATGAATTCTCTATATGTAGTGAGGATTTGCTAAGATTCAAAGGCCGGGTTTGTGTCCCGAATGATAAGAGTGTAAAGAAAGCTATCTTAGAAGAAGCACATCATTCTTGTTATACGATACATCCCGGAAGTATTAAAATGTATCAAGACCTGAAGAAAACCTTTTGGTGGAATAATATGAAAAAAGAGGTAGCACTATTTGTGTCTAAATGCCTAACATGCCAGCAAGTAAAAGCTGAACATCAAAGGCCCGCTGGGTTGTTGCTGCCTTTACCGGTGCCAGAATGGAAATGGGAGCACATCTCTATGGATTTTGTCTCTGGCTTGCCTAGAACAAATTCAGGACATGATAGCATTTGGGTCATTGTGGACCTGTTAACCAAAGCTGCCCACTTTCTACCGACTCGCACGACGTACACTTTGGATCGACTGGCTCAGTTGTACATTAAGGAAATAGTGCGGTTGCATGGAGTTCCTGTCAGTATTGTATCAGACAGGGATACTAGGTTTACTTCTAAATTTTGGGCTAGACTACAGTCAGCCATGGGGACGAGACTCACCTTTAGTACTGCCTTTCACCCCCAAACTGATGGACAATCGGAGAGGACCATCCAAACCTTGGAAGATATGCTGAGGGTCTGTGTTATTAACCTTACAGGAAGCTGGGATGACCATTTACCCCTGATTGAGTTTGCTTATAATAATAGCTTCCAAGCCAGTATTCAGATGGCACCATATGAAGCCTTGTATTGAAGAAAATGCAGGTCACCCATATGTTGGGACGAGGTTGGTGAAAGAAAGCTTTTCGGGCCAGAAATTGTCCAGATAACCACAGATAAAATAGCATTAATTCATGAAAGGCTCAGGACAGCTCAGTGTCGGCAAAAGAGTTATGCCGATAACCGAAGGAGAGATCTTGAATTTGAGGAAGGTGATCGAGTTTTCCTAAAAATCTCACCAATAAAGGGCATTATGAGATTCGACAAGAAAGGAAAGTTGAGCCCACGTTACATCGGACCATTTGAAATCCTGGAAAGAATCGGAGGTGTCGCTTATAGACTTGCCTTACCACCCGAATTGGCAAATGTTCATAATGTCTTTCATGTATCTTCACTACGAAAATATCAGCCCGACCCGTCCCATATCTTAAAATATGAACCTTTACCGATCAGGAAGGACCTATCCTTCATTGAGCAGCCAATTTTGATACTGGATAGAAGGGTGCAAGTGTTGCGTAACAAGGAGATTCCTTTAGTCCGTGTATTATGGCAGTACCATTCAAGAGAAAAGTCGACTTGGGAATGAGAAAACGAAATCAGAGAAAAATACCCCTATCTTTTTCAGTAATCAGGTACACAAATTTAGAGGACTAAATTTTTTTAAGGAGGAAAGAATGTAACAATCCTAAAATTTCAAAAAAAAAAAAAAAAAAAGAAGAGAAAATATGCTTATAAATAAGTGATGTTCTGTTTGAGTATGATGGTCCTTGGGGACCATCACTGTTTTCAAAAAATTTTGCTTTGGATTAACTTTTGCTTTGCCTTTACTTTTTCCTTTGCTCGCTTTTGCCTCCTGCTGCTTGCAGCTGGCAGCGTCCTTTAGCGGACGTGGTTTTCGTACGATAAAAGTTTGCTTTTAACGCGACACCTCAGGTATGAGGTAGAGCGTAAGAAAATAATATAATAATACGTTATAAGAATTTAAATAGGGGATGTGAGCACTCCCACCCTAAAACAAAACTTTGAGATCTCTCTCTGGTCGAAACACAGTGAACTTCTCTCTCTAACCGAAAATTTTTATCGGAAGCTCCCTCTCAAATAATATTGGGTAAGTGATATCGTCTTCCTGAAAAATAGTATATTTTTAATAAATAGTGATATTTCCGTCTAGGATCTTTATTTTATAAGTTTTGTGTGTAAGTGACATCGTCTTCCTAAAAAATAGTCTGTTTTTAATAAATAGTGATATTTCCGTCCAGGATCTTTATTTTATAAGTTTTGTGTGTAAGTGACATCGTCTTTCTGAAAAATAGTCTATTTTTAATAAATAGTGATATTTCCGTCTAGGATCTTTATTTTATCAGTTTTGTGTGTAAGTGACCTCATTGTCTCGAAAAATAATCCATTCTTTTTTAAAAATAAAATGAAATAATTATTTCTGCTTATTATCATGAATTTTAGGCGCGATAAATTTTATGCGCACGTGACCTCATTATCTTGAAAAATAATCTTTTTAATAAAAATTGTGATATTTTATCTATGTTACAAATTTTGAATGCTGTAAATTAGAAAAATAAATTTATTTATTTTTCTTGTCTATTGTTAGAAAAAAATTGTGATAATTCTGCTTTTAGTAAAATTGTGATATTTCTTTCTACTGTTTTGAATATTTAGACATTGTAAAATTCATGTGCAAATGACTGCCGTATTATTTAAAAATTGGCATTTTTGCAATTGATTATAGTATTGTTGTAAAATGTTTATTTGTGAATTGATATTCCATAAATTGTGATAATTCCGTATTCTTGAATTTTTATAAGAGTTTTTCTATACATATTAAATTGGAAATTATGCTAGAATGCCTTTACAAACTGCTACCTTTCTAAATTTGAGCCCAAAATATTTGATTGGTTATTTTTGAAATGTTATAGAGAGTGACTGTTATTAATGATTTAAGTGAAATTCATATTAATGGTTTCAGTGATATGTTGAGTACATGATATTGCTGCTTTCGAATGTTTAAAGAGATTTAGAAATAATTTAAGTATGCAAGTGGACTCATCCGGTTCGCCGGTGAGGTATAAGTGGACCTATCTGAGACGCCGGTAGGGTTTAAGTGGACTCATCCGGTACGCCGATGAGGTATAAGTGGATCTGCAGGGATTAAGTGGACCTATCTGAGACGCCGATAGGGATTAAGTGGACCCATCAGGACGCTGATGGGGTATATAGGTGACCTACTTGGGACGCCAGTAGGGTATTTTGTGAAATCCTTTGAATTATGTACTGCCGTTAAAAGTGTTATAAGCATTTCAATTACTCGGATTATACTTAATTATGCATTTATTGAAAGTAAAACTGTTGATGCATTTCTGTTAATAGATCTCATTTTGGAAAATATTGATATCTTTCAATCATGATTATTTTTAGGATTATGATGATCACTTACTGAGTAGCCCAACTCATCAAACTATGGTAAACATTTTTTCAGGATAACTGCGGATTCATTTTGAGTGATAGCCAAGATCAACCTTGGAAGATACTGTTGTTGTACTAGCTTTCTTTATTTACTTTGTAAGACCTCGCCACTGTAAATTTGTCCTATCAATAGATGTATATATGTTTTGTCTGTCACATCTCAGGAATAACAGTACTGTAAATTCTTGGGGTGTGACACAAGGTCCATACAAAATGTCTCTTCTCCCCCTGAAGTCTCCACGGACGGACCTGCGAACAATGCACCCCTACTTCTAAGCATCCTAGTTACACCATTACATGAATCTCCTCGGCGTTCACGTCGTCATGTGGCTAGGAAGAAAAAAGCAATATAGCCGAAGGAAGTTTTTCGAATGTTGTCCTTCTCTCTTCTCTCGAAGGACAACATTCAACGGGGAAAGTTGTTTTAACGCATTTTTCAACACCTTGGTCGTTGATGCCGAATAAAGAAGGAAGCACATCAATAAAGCCTACAAAATAAGTGGAAATTTTTCCAAAATAACACCTGCCAAGTTTCATCGAGATCAGACATGTTTAAGGCATTAAACACAAAGAAACAATTTCGACAAAATTGGCCTCCATCACCCTGAAATGGACCCCGTAACAAGAACTATCTTTTAGTGCGTCAAATTGTTGTGAGACCACTGCCATTAGATCCGGCACGATCGAAAACCCCTATGGGTCAAGTTTCGACTTAATCGGGCACTCCAGGATAAAGTTATGGGAAAAATACCGAAAAGGGGTAGGCCGCACACTATTCCCGTGTGGCCACTTTACACTGAAAATCCATTAAAGGTGGTTGTTTTTACAGTCACGGGCAGTGGCTATCGAGGCCCATATCTCACTCATTCTAAGTCGGATCGCTCTCAAATTTTGTGAGCATGTTCATTTCATCAAGATGAGCATTTCGATAGGTGGTACGCCCCTTGACGATGAATGAACAGGGAGAAAAATTAGAGAGAAAATGCTGATTTGTGAAAGAAGTTGCAGAAAATTCAGCAGTAGCATGCCTCGCTCTAGCGACCAAATCACGACGCTCACATATCCGATTAACACGAAACCAATTGCATCATGTGCATAAGGTCCGAGGCTATCTATGGTCTAAACCTCGCGTACGATGAACAATTTGATTTGACACACAGAGGCATCAAAGTTTCTGTAAATTCCGGCAATCGGATTTCAAGATTCCAGCCAAAATTTCAAGACGACGAAATCTTCATCCGGACACAAAATCAAGATATGTTTATTGCAATATGATTGCGATGGCATGCTCAGTGTGATTCAGTGAAGAAATCATGAAAAAACATCAAAAAATGAGCACACAATCGATCCAAAGTTTTCAAGATCCATCCAAAATTCAAGTTTCATGATCATGGCTTAAAAACATGATTCATGGCTCGAAGTTGGTATCAAATCGATAGCCATACCGAGCCCCGCAAAAAAATAATCATCTTTCAGTCAAACAGGCATCAGAACAACCCCGGATCAGTCATGAAAGATCACGCAAGTTCTTGGGTAGCAACAGGGACTGTTATGGAATTCCACAGATTGTTAGGCAGGGGCAAAACAGTCCTTTTGCACTTATTTTTATAAATTTTTTTAATTCAATTAAATTGTAATTATCTTTAATTTTAGGTAGTTTTTTGGCGTCCACCCATGTTTGGGCCCAATTCTATATAAACAGGCTAAACCAAATTGTAAAAGGCCCTTGGGTTCATTCTTTAATAGTCAATAAAGACTTCAATTTTTGCTTGAGTTCGTGGGTACTTCTTAGAGAGAGAGAGAGAAGAAAAGGGCTAATACCCTTTAGTACGATAAATTTTTCTCTCTTCCCCTCTTTCTCTCTCCTCTTCTTTCTTTCTTCTCATCTCTCTCTCTTTCTCTCTTCTTCTCATCTCTATCTCTCTTTCTCTCTTCTTCTCATCTCTGTCTCTCTTTCTCTCTCTTCTTTCATCTATATCTCTCTTTCTCTCTCTTCTTCTCATCTCTATCTCCATCTCCCTTGCATATTCTCTCTCTTCTCTGTCTAATACAATAGATGAAGCCTAACGTCAACTGTATCTTCTCTCTTCTCTGTCTAATACAGTCGGTGAAGCCTAACGTCGACTATATCTTCTCTATCTATTACAGTTGACGAAGCCTAATGCTGACTGCATCTTCTCTCTTCTTTGTCTAATACAGTCGGTAAAGCCTAGCGCCGACTACATCTTCTCTCTCTTCTCTATCTAATAAAGTCGACGAATCCTAGCGCCAACTGCATCTTCTCTCTTCTCTGTCTAATAGTGTCGGTGAAGCCTAGCACCGACTGCATCTTCTCTCTCTCCTCTGTGTAATACAGTCGACGAAATCAAGCACCGACTACATCTTCTCTCTCTTCTCTGTCTAATACAGTCAACGAAGCTTAGTGTCGACTGTATCTTCTCTCTCTTCTCTGACTAGCACAGCCGGTGATGCCCAGCACCGATTGTATCTTCTTTCTCCTAACTTCTTAAACACAGCCGACGAAGCCTAGTGCCGACTATGTCTGTCTCTCTTCTCTTTCCAACCCAGTCGACGATGCCTAGCACTGACTTTGTCTTTCCTACTCTTCCTCTTCCAACACAGGCGACGATGCCTAACGCCGACTATGTCTTTCACCCTCTTTTCTCCTTCCTTCTCTCTTCTCTCGCACTCTTCTCCTCCTTTCTTTCTCTTCCTCTCTTTCTTTCTCTTCTCTTTCTTATTCTCTTACTTCTTACTCTTTCTTTATGACTTTCATTCTTTTTGTCCTCCCTTTGTTTGATTAAGAAGGGTTGATATTAGCCTCTTATGATAGTCCCATCGTCTAGCCGTAATGTTGTTGTGCCATAATTGTTGTGCTCGCTTTATTGCCACGATAGACTAACCATCGTGCCTAGCTAGTCAGCATCGATATTGACGTCTAATCCTGTGAGCCGGTCTAAGTTATCGAGCCCATTTTACTACCACATCAGGCCAATTATCCGTCAGCTTAGTCACTGCGCTGATCTCCCCATCTGGTCAAATTTTTCTTTCCTCCATATTTCTTCTCTTGTTCTTTCCTTCTTCTTTTGAATGTACACGCTTGTGCACGTTCACCCAAAATGCTAGGTGAGGTCTACTGACCCACCTATCTTATAATCATTGTCATATATGTGTGATTGCAGAAAATAGGAGAATACAAGCCAAGGGAGGCGATTCCGAACCAGTTTTATTACTGGGGGGCTTTCTTTGTGATCTAAGAAGGTGTCCACGCGAGCCAACCCGAGTAATTTCCGAACCCACCTTAAATTCCCCTCTCATCGGTCGGTAATACCTGCCCTTATTCTTGAACAAGGTTCCCGAAAGAGTGATCTCAAAAGTTCTGAGTCTCCCCTGAAACCTGAGACATGTGCCGCTCGATCATTTCAGATTCGGAAGGCGAGATCGAGGCACCTAACCACTCATCTCTCTCTTTCTGTTACCTCTCGTCTATATCTTTCTTTCCTATTTCTTCTCTGATCTTCTTTATCCACTTTTCTTTTTCTCTTTATCTTTTTTTTCTCTTTCTTCTCTTTCTTACCCTCTCTCTGTTCTCTCTCTGTTCATGCATGGCGAAGTCCATCACCTAGCATGATGTCTTTTTGCTTCAAGGGCACAAACAGTGAGCTGAGCCTTAACCCGAGTGGCGGGCCGGGCCTCTGTCAAAGTCTCCTTGTCTTCCTTTCTGTCATGGACTACAGAAGCACATCGATGTCCATGATCTCTCTCTTCTCTTAATCTTCTGTCATGGACGGCAGAAGCACATTGCCGCCAATGTTTCCTCTCCCTTCTCCTTCTCTGTCATTGACGGCGGAAGCACATCGCCGTTCATGTTCTCTCTATTTTCTTTATTCTCTGTCATGGATGGCGGAGGCACATCGCCGCTCACGTTTTCTCTCTCTTCTTAATCTTTTGTCAGGAGGGTGGAAGCACATCGCCGCCCATATTTTCTCTCTCCTCTCATTCATGTGTCATAGATGGCAAAAGCTCATCGTCGTTCATGTCTTCTCTCTCTTCTCCCACTCCCCTGTCATTGATGGCGAATGCTCATCGTCGTCCATGTTCTCTCTTTCTCATTAATCATTTGTCATGGATGGTGTAAGCTCATCGTCGTCCATGTCTTCTCTCTTTTCTTTCATTCGTCTATCATGGACAGCGGAAGCTCATCGTCGTCCATGTTTTCTCTTTCTTCTTGCCCTTCTATCATGGATAGCTGGAGCTCATCGCCGTCTGTGTTCTTTCCTATCTTTTCTCTGTCATGGACGATAGAAGCTCATCGTCGTCCACGTCTTCTCTCTCTTCTTATTCCTCTGTCATGGGCGGTGGAGGCTCATTGCCGTCCATGTTTCTCTCTCTTCTTACCCTTCTATCATGGATAGCAGGAGCTCATCGCTGTCCATATTCTTTCCTAACTTTTCTCTCATCGCTGCCCATGTTCCCTTACTCTCTTCTCTCTCTTTCTTCTTCATTCTTTTCCTTGTCTCTTTCCTCTCTCCCTTTTTCTTTTTCTCCCTCATTGCTCATCTCGTCTTCTTCTTACATGCACAACATCGGTAGTACTGTGCATGTCTCTCTTTCTCTCTCTTCTTTTTTCTCTCTCTCTCATTTGACCAAGAGAGGATGAGACAAACATTGCTATGGTAGTCTTGTCGTCTAGCAGTATTGTCGTTGAGCCGGTCTTAGTTACCATGCCCGCCTTACTGCCACGATAGGCTAGCCATTGTGCCAGGTTGGCCAATGATGGTACTGGCATTTAGTAGTATTTATGTTGTGCTGGTCTAGTTACCGTACCCATCTTGCTACCACGTCGAGTCAATCACTTGCTGATCTAGTTGTTGTGTTAGTCTCTCCGTGTACATTTGCTCAAAGACAAGGTGGGGTCTCTTTCAACCCACTTGTATCGTAAAATTAACCATGTGTATGTGATTGCAGAAACATGAGAATACAGGCCAAGAGAGACGATTCCGAACCAGTTCTACTACTGAGGGGCTTTCTTCGTGATTTAAGAAGGTGCCCACGTGAGCCAGCCCGAGAAATTCCTGAACCCACCTTAAATTCCTTTCTCATCAGTTGGTATACCTGCCATCGCTCCTGAGCAAGGTTCTAGAGAGAGCGATCTCAAAGTCCCGGGCTCTCCTGAAACCCAAGACGCATGCCGCCCAATCACCTAGATTCGGAGGGAGAGATCGAGGCACCTAACCACTTTGTTCATGAACTTTCGTAGAGCACAACCAAGAAGCTGAGAAGACTTCGCTCAGGTGCTATAATCTTCACTAATATGTATCTTGGTTGTGTTAGAAATGTTGCCTTTTGTTGTCTTTTAATATAATGAGTTTCTACAAATATAGCTTGTTTTTGTCTAATTGAATGATTTAATGTTGCAGCACAAAATACTTTTGTAGTGTTTTGAACTTGGAGACTAAGAAGGGGTTTTTTCGAAAAGGGTGGATGAGTTTCTATCATAAATAGGCTGGGCTAGCCATGGCATCATTTGAATGATGGATCAATTGATATGTATCAATGCCTATTTGTACATGTATGATGATTTTATTGCATTCACTTGATTGATGGATTGTATGGTATGCATCAACTCTTTTCCATAGTTCATTTACATTGTTAATAGTGTTTATTTTCCATATATACTATTAACAACGATACTATATTTTGTGCAAATATACTATTGTCCATATACATTGTGTGTAGATTGTCCTTTCCATACGCACAATTAACAATTTGTATGGACTGTTAACATTATATACACATGGTCAACAATGCAATATATGAACTATTAATAATCCATATGTTGTGTTTGGACTTTTAACAGTATGTTTGGAGTGGTTACAGTCCATATACATTGTTAGCAATGTTCATGGAAGTATCTGGACTATTAACACAATATTAACAATATGTGTGGACTGTTAGCAGTCCATATACGTTGTTAACTTTGTTTATAGACTTTTACAATATTCTTACACTGTTAACTTTACTTATGTACTGTTGATAGTGTTCCTACATTGTTAATCATCGTCACATGATAGATCTTGATATCCATTCATCAACATTTCAATTTTTCTATTAAACAATATTCATACACACCGTTAACAATATTCATGGACATGTAAGGAATTTTAACACAGTGAACAGTATGTGTGGTAAGTTAGTAGTGTACGGGGACTGTTAACAGTCCATGTACACTGTTAGCAGTGTGTATGGACTGTTGACAATGTTCCTACACTATTAACTATGTGTATATGGACTATTGACAATCCATACACCCTATTAACAGTCCATACAAATGAAGAGCAGTGTGTATGGACTAGCAAAGAAGTCTACCTTTCAGAATAAAGGGAAAAACAAGTTTTATTTTCTTGTAGTTTATCAAAGATTTCCCAATAGCATTTCAGAACAACTAGGTTACAAAAAACAGTCTCACATAGCTAAGAGTGGTGGACAAAGCCATGAAGCCCATGAATCTTAAATGGGTGAAAGGAAAAAGCAGCACTGTTGCTGAAAAAAGAGTCTGGCCAAATTGGGACCACAATGAATCTTTAACTAGATAAGTTTAGAGATTGTGCCACAAGGAGACACTAAAACCAAAAGAGAGACCACTATGCTCATATAGAGAGGAACCACAATCCTTGTATGAAATTCACTTTCAAGTATCATAGTTAAACGAATAAGAAATTTACCTTTGCAATCCAATAGGCAAAATCTTACAAAAGCACTTTAAAACTTTTAAGAATTCCAGCATTGCCATATTAACATGAAATAGAACAGCTTGTGCATATTTTATAGAAAGTTTGAGGCTTTGCTACAAGAAAATGAAAGAACCATGCTGCAATTGTAAGAAGAAATTGGGACAGTTATCCATGCTACAACTAAAATCTTGGAACCAATTTCTTCCATAGGCTATTCATCCCCGTAATTTAAGTGAACAAAAACTTTGAGATGGTATCAAATATGAAATAAAGTGAAATGGTATAAAATGATACACATCAAAATTTACCTTAAAGGAAATCTCTTAGACTTTTCCTACATGATATCAGAAACATGAAAATCACAATATCATGAGGAAGTGCCAAGGAAAGCTATACATTGACAGTTTAGCATCCTCAAAGTTTTATAAAGGAAACGATGCAAGTTTCTCATGATTCAGTTAAATTCGAATCCGTTTCAACTCTTCTAATCTGGACGAATAATACTCTGAGTGTTTTATAATTATATATAATGTTAAAATGTACTTACGTAAGACTGTTAGAGCAATAAAGATTACTATGATAATGCATTTATTCAAATAACTGATGTAATAAGCCCTATAGCCACCAGATTCGAACTGAGAAATCCACAGTGATGTCGAATAACAAAAGTTCACAGAATAACACATGTTTTAGAGCAGTAAAGACTACTATGATAATGCATCTATTCAAATAACTGATGTAATAAGCCCCGTAGCCATGGCCATTTTCTTGCCCCATTGGCCTTGCATACTCAAATCTAGCCGAAGCCATGGTCCTTTTAAAAGGTCTATGTAGTTTTCGCATCACCTTAGGTCACACCCTGGTGGTGGAAGGGGACTCTAAGAATGTCATAGCTTGGGCATCAGGTCTCTCTCCTTGCCCGTGGCGTCTAGATGACATGTTCAATGAAATATCTCATTTGTCATGAGATATCTCAATCTCGTGATGCTATATTTTTTGGGAGGCCAACTTTGATGTTAATTATCTTACCAAAGAGGGAGCTTACTCTAATTCCCCAAGGCGGTCTTAGATTTTTGTTAGGCGGTCTTAGATTTTTGTTAGATCTCCCACATCCATCCTTGGAGTTGTAATTTTCCTTTTGCACTTTGTTATACCCTTCGAGGATGTATAGGGTGCTCTCTAAGAGGGTCTCATTTTTGTGTACATTCTAGTTCTACTACAGTAATACAATTCTAGCCACCTTTACTCAAAAAAATAAGCCTTATAGCCACCACATTAGAACTGACAAATCCATAGTACAACGAATAATAGAAGTTCACAGAATAATTGTGCAAATGTGTTTGTTATAAAGCATTACATTATCATTTGAGCTTTATCCTAGCTATTTAGGATCGGCTATACGAATCAATATTCTACCATTCTCTTCTAACAAGGGTCATACCCTTAATTAGATCATAAGTTGCCATATTTCTTCTCACTAGTTCCATAAATATCCCTTGCCCTTATAGGGAATTCCACTTGAAACATATCGCCCCTCTTAATGGTGTTGCATTAGGTGTATACTGTACATGGTTAACTCTCTCTCATGCTATCGCATATTGATGTCCCCATAAGTTCCCTCAGTTATATTTATTCAAAATTCTATCATTTCTTGTCTTGCTACTCATCTATCTCAACGTCCTCATATCAGTTACATGCATTTTCTGGATATGTTATTTCTTGACCATAGAAAATTCTATCTCATAAAACATGAATGATCTTATAGCCATCTTATAGAATAAAAAAAGGAAAAAAAAAAACAGTGAGGAGCCGCATAAAAGTTTGGAAAAATGAAATCATTGTATGAAGATACTTAAGACTTGGTGAACATAAAGTCATTCAACCATCTTTTGAATTAAGCTAAGTCTCATATTAGTATTCTAGTTAGATTGTATTACTAGAGTTATGTCCTCATACAAGTACGGAGAAAGACTTCTCAACTGAGCAATAAAATAGTTATAACCTAACGATGAAATTGTATTGCATAAAGGTGCATCAAACATAAAATTGTTTGCTTAAAATTCGATAGAAACAATTCAAATACCATTTACAATCTCAGTCCATAAAATATCAAGTTCTTATGAACCAATCAATAATTGGATTACATCTTTTTCTTAACAATGGCAAAAAAAGAGAATAGTTTTTACACTATTACAATGTTTAGCAATCAAAGCAGTTACCGCGTAGTCATCCTCTATAAGTCGTCTAGCAATTAGCAAATTAAGAAGAAATGACAGCGCCCGAGATATAAACTGCGACATTGATCCAAAGAAAAGGCCCCAAAAGAAAGGATTCAACCATGCCAATTTAAAAATCAGGAATTCCAGAGAAGACGTTATTGTGTGTGTGTGAGAGAGAGAGAGAGAGGTATACCGATGAAATAGAAGAAAGTGCGAGTTTGAGGAAAGCCACTGTCTCGCTTATGCATGTCCATCTCGCTAAACCTAAACCAAGGAATAGAAATGAATTAGAACCCTCAATTCCATCTGAAACTGTATCACAAAAAAACATAGAACCAAATCTTTCCTACTACTTAAAAAAAATAAAAATAAAAATAAAAATAAAAAAAATAAAAAATTGATTAAAGGCATATATACTCTACTTTGAGATCAAAGAAACTTCAATAAGCCTTGAGATCGGATGTGGGATCTATGCACAGCCCTAATACCATTGTTTGAAAGAAGGGAAAAAAGATTTCAGGTCCTAAAAGTAATGCATATTATATAATACATTATCTAGACCATCTATTTTCAATGTTTTTAAGTGTTTAAATGTATGCTCTATCTACACTATCTTTGGAGCTTTAAATATTGTAATTAATGATAAAAATAGATTTTGAAACCAACACGTGAGTTTCCAGCACCAAAACTTCATCTTCCAACAGGATTCAAAGATGTTGTCTACTTTGCTTGTTTAAAGGTGATGCTTTGTGTAAACCATGTCTCTTGAAAAATTTCTCTTTAAAAGATCCCAAAAAAATTATCACAATATCTAATCTCTGCGAATAAATGTTCAATATAAATAGTGAAAATCGATGATATTATGTTTTAATGAGTTGAGAAATGCAATGAGTAAAGCCCCAGAAAGTTTTATTGTTAGCGAGTGAGTTTATCATTAGCGAAACGCGCCAATGTAGTGAGTTCAATCGTTAGCACAACGAATGTAAACTCAACAAAGCGTTGATTTAGGGATATTGAATATTTATTCATGGAGACTCAATAGTTATGAGAAATTGCTTTGGACTTTCTAAAGAGCAATTTAGCAAAAGGTCTCGTTTACATAAAGCGCTAAACTTCAACAATTTTGGTGCCAAAAACTCCTGGTTTGAAAATCTATTTTTATTGTTTATTAGTATATTTAATGCTCAAAATATGGCGCAGATCGAGATAAATGTAAACACTTCAAAATATTAAAATGGATGGTTGGAATAATATATTACAATATGTACTATTTTGAGGCCTCTTCAAATCTTTTTTTTTTACAACCCTACACATCGAAGTTTGAGATGTTCAATTTGAGAGTTTTTCAAAATCAAAACAACCTCATGTAGTGGATTTTTGGGTGTAACCTACTTTTGCAATACGAGACTGGCATGTTTTATAAATCTTTTCCCTTTCCCAATTTGAGAGTTTTTCAATTCTTCTGATTCCTGATGTCATTATCTTCTTTTTGTCTCCAGGAACAACTGAAGCTCTTTTACATGCAGTTAGCACTAAACGATAGGTTGTTTGGTCTAATGCATCACTCGTCATATTCTCTAGCATTTATATAATCTTGCATATTCTCTTGGTTCAAAGTGCTGGAGCAATTGGGATTATTGTTGCGAACTCCTTAAAGTATTATTTGGGAATCTGCTTTTATACTTTCTGGTTATTTATTTTTCCTTATTCCTTAGTTCTAATATCACCATCATTTTAGGTTAAGTTGCATCCACCGTAGAAGCAAGAGAAATTGTTTTTTGCAGCATCTATGATATTTTATTTGAGTCCTAATTATACCCATAGAGAATGTGTTTTTATGGATTAATGCATCATTTTAGAGAAGCGTTTTCTGTAAAAACATGCATTGTTGCTATCTCTCTTTTTTCATAGATGTATGACAAAGGACAGGTACCCCAAACGTTTTATACCAAAAGTTGACAATGGGCCAAAGAAACCATAATAGAACCATATAGCAGTGTTCTCATTATGAAACAAGTATGTAAGAAGCTAGTTAGAACATCATATATAAGAACTTTAAAGACGTGTTTGTTTTTCTTAAAGTATTTTTTTAGATTTTGAAAAAGTTATGCGGTTTGTCTCACACTTTTCATGAGAGAAATTAAACTTTCAACAAAAGTTCCCATTCTTTTGTTAAAAAGTGAAAGATTAAGTTCTTGAAAGGGGATAGGAACTTAATCTTTCACAACTTTTTTGTTGATCACTATTCACTATACGTATTATTAATATGATATAATATAATATAATGGGAAAAGTTTATATAGAGCCAAGGCTCTAACCAATCAAGTTAGAGCCTACCTCAAAAATTTCGCTGGAGGAGATTGTTTTGATGCTCAAATATCCTCAAAATGATCCTCTCAACATCAAGATGCATGGACATGAGAAAAAAATGGATTTCAAGTTTTGGAAAGTAGTGTATTTTGTAATGCATTTTTGGCCAGTCAATTTTCAAGTTTTCACAGGTCTGTTGATCTACACTATTTTTGAAACTTTAAACTTTATAAATAAAGATGAAGATATATTTTAAAGCTATCACAAATATGTCCATGAAACCTCATTTCTCGACACTATTAGAAGGTAGGCTCTAGTTTGATTGTTTAGAACCTAGGCTTTATACAAACCACACCCTAACATAATGCTACTATAACATAATATTATGTAATATAATATGATATTATATTATATTATATACTATATGAAATATATAATATTACTATATATTTATATTATATAATATATAATATTATAATATATAATATATAATATTATATAATATTCTATATTATATATAATATATTATTATATTATAAATAATATATTTATTATATTAAATAAATATTATATATAATGTATAAATAATAATATAAATATTATATACATAATATATATCTTATATTATAATATATATTATATATAATATATAAATATTTATTATTATTTTATAAATAGTATACTTATTATATTACATAAAATAAATATTATATTATATGCTATACATAATACAAATATATATTATATTATGTTATACGTGTTATATTTTTATATTTATATGGTTAATATGTATATATTATCAAACATAGTACCCATAACTTGTAACCTTCTAAAATAAAACATTCAACTTTCCAGAAGATATCTTTTAGAAAAATAAAGGAACCCCAAGAGAGTGAGTGCGAATGGTTGGTTGTTGCCCTGTAAACTACTCTTATCAAGGATTAAAATGTAATTTGTATTGTCAGAGCCTCGGAGGTAGTTTAGATATGTTTTTGTTGCAAGAAATGATGTTGTCTTGTCTTGTTGGGGGTTGGAATTATCTAGGAAAGTATTGACATATTAGTTTTCAAAATAATATGGTATCAAAGTTCTCTGCCCAAATGAGGCCTCAATCTTGAATCTGTTAAATCTATAATTCTACATTGTCTGTCAGAGAAATCAACTTAAAGAATAAATGCTTGGTTCATTGAATATCTCCAAATCATGTCTTGTATTTTGTTCTATTGTTAATTGAGGCAATCTCAGGGATAGAACATGAATATTGGTCAAATTTTTACTATTGGCTGTGAACTGAAGATCTGGTAATGTCCTCTTCCAACTGCTGAATATCTTATTGGCTCTTTTTTTTAGTTTGTTGCTTTGTTTGAATTGGATTTAGGGTTTTATGTCTGCTTTGCTACCATGTTGAAGTGCAAATGTTTTGAACATCTCAACGGGAGCTCGTGTTCTATTTCATGTTTTGAACATCAAAATTTGGCTTCATGTACAATGGCTTTAATAATGTTTTACAATGGAAAGGATGACTTCTTTTTTTTTTTTGACAAATATTACTTTATTTATTTATTGATGAAGAGAAAGAAGGTTACATAGATAAAGTTACAGCATCAAAACCAAGAGCGATGGCAGAGAGGCATAACTTTTCGCTAAAGAATCAGCCAAAACATTGGCCTCTCTAAAAACATGTTAAAAAGAAACAGATAAGAACTGCCAAATTTAAGATTTGTAGCGAGATAGATCTCATGTCTCATGACACACGTTGTTCCTTATTACACTAATTAATCACATTCACTGGATCACCCTCCACAATGCAACAATTACCAAAATTTCTTATTTTAAGGATCCGTAAACCATGAAAGAGGGCTTGAATCTCAGTGTAATTAGCAATAGCCACCCCAATAGGACCAACATAGGTAACAATGGTGGCCCCATGCCAATCTCTAACAATTCCACCTATACTAGCCACCCAAGGGTTTCCAAGGGAGCTCCCATCAAAATTGAGCTTGTAGCTCCTTGTAACGGAGGAGTCCATCTACATCTCAATCGATAATTCACAATACCCATGCGAAACAAATTAGGTAGGTTAATCATAACATCCGCCTCCGATATACCCTTACTTTCTTTGGAGACTGCCAGCCAGCACCATAGGGTGTGTCGATATTATTTAAAACTCTATTAAAAGATAGAATATTCCCTTCAAAAGTCCTCCTATTACGTTCTTTCTAAACTTCCCACATAATAGTCCCCCTCACAACTTTTCTAACTCATAGGGCCCATTTTTGGTAAGCTCGGAAAACTCAAGTTTGTTATAGTACCCAAAATCAATTGGGGTAAAGCAACTCTGACCCCAAGTTGTGAAAAGAACTAACTTCAAATTCGAAAGAGAAAGTCACATTGAAAAAATAAGTGATCCCATACTCGCCATCATTCTTACACATGAGACATATTTGGAAGAATTTTACTTCTTTTGATCAAATTGTCAACCGTAAGGATCTTATTTTGAGCTGCCAGGCACAAAAAGACCTGCACTTTATGAGGAATTGGCCATTTCTAGATCTGGGCAATTTGCAGTAGCGAGTACGAAGGCAATCAGGAAAGAGGATTTTATAAATGGACTCACCGTGAACTGACCATCACTTTCTACCTCCCACACAATCGCATCGTCCAGCCTCCCCAGGATATAGAATTGATCCAATTCCTCCAATAATGAACTAAAACGAGCTAGCAACCCTCATGTAATCTGTTATATGGGAAATCTGTTATCTGAGAAAATTACATTAGAAAGGATGACTGTATGACTGTAATTTAGTAGACCATAAAGAGATCCTCTCGTGATTGCATTGTTTGCCAGTAGGTTGTCCAGTTGTTCGTGATATGATTTCCTAGAACTTAGATATATTTCAATGCAACTTGACATATTGATTTAGAATTTGAGCACACCATGATATATATTGAGATCAAACTATATGTCACGCATTGTGAATTAATGTGACTCTCATTGGAGGGAGCACATAAATTTTAATCCCTGTAGATTTGACAATCGCTTGTCAGCAGAACTGAATATTTTGTTTTGCTCTGCATACTCAATCTATTCTTTGTTGTTCTTGACCACCATTTAAGATATGATGCTGAGGATCATCTATTCCACACTTTTCATCAAACACTTTTTTAGGATGAGCAACTTTATTCTTATTTGTAATTATCACAATATGCAAGTTTGACACCGCTTTAGAGGGACCCAAATTCATTACACTTATTTCAAGGCCTTTATAATCTTAACTTATTATGGATAGTGTACATTTTAACACATTGTTACAAGCAGAACTCTCCATAATTTGGTTTTCGTCATTGATTGCCTTCGGCGGGAGTGTTTGCAGTTGTGTTTATATCAGGTGTAGCTACACATATTTCCAGAAGAAAATTCTTTGATCCTGATAACAGCTTCACAACAATGATCATGCATGTTACAGTTGCCTTGATGTGCTTCGCCATATCAATTATTGCCATGTATGCTCTTCCACATATTCTCAGCACACGCTCTTATGTGTGTGTGTGCTCGGATGTGTGCGCTTACTAGCTAAGTATTCTTGTACTTCCATGTTAATGCTTTTATTACTCAGTAAAAGGTTTACCTTTTAGGTTTGGATGGGAAACCATGCCCTTCACCTCCGTATGTTACAAAATAAAAAGGTCAAGTAAGCTATTTTGTTGTTGTCGATGCTTATCTTTTAACGCAACAAGAGACAACAGGCAGAAAGGGAAAGGGAAAAGCCGTCTTCATTCTATATCCAGTGTTTAAGCATCCTCTATTCACTCAAAACTAAGGAATAAACTTAAGAAAGTTAAATAAAAAGCCTTCTTATAGTTGCATTGCTGAACAGGATACATCCCTCGTGCATACTCACCTTGTTTCATCCAGACTGGTTCTGATGTAGCTGGGGCAAACTTACAATTTTTCATTCTCAAATTACTGAGATTAATAGAAATTGAGCATTTGGGAGTTATAATTCTTTAAGACTTTTATATGTTCGCCTTTACTCCTTAATTTCTCCATTAACAGATATCACTATGAGAGATCTTTCATTCAGGCAATCATAGAGTTGCATAAAATTAAAACTGACCACACTGATTGAGGAAATGGAGCTTCCACCTTAGATTTAATCATTTTGGTACTAGCTCCCAGATAGTTACTAGATGTGTTTTGCGGACTTTATGGAATGAATGGAAATTATTCACTGATCAAAGCCAGCTGCCAATTCCTCATCAAATGTTTAGAAGACTGATGAAATTTTGAAGGAAAAAGCCTGGGATCACTAGTACTTTCAAAAAAATTTAAAATGGGACAGGTGGCCAAGACAAGTGGCCTTTGTACAGTGAAAAGTTTATCTACAGTAACAGGTGTCCGTGCCACAGTGTTGTCTACAGTGACAGGTGTCGGTGCCACAGTGCTGCTACAGTGCAGCTATAGTGCTACCGAAAAAACAGTGTTGCTACAGTGTTGCCGACAAAACAGTGTTGCTACGGCTTCAATCATCATGCGGCGTCAATCATCATGCGGCTGCAGCATCAATCAGTGTCAAGATAAAGATCATAAGGGTATCCATCCGAATCATAACTAGATGATGAGGGAGGGCTATGTGATGGTCCAGTATATGTGTTATCACTCGAGCTGCCTTCAGGTTCTTCTGGAGGAGGGTGATCGACAAGCCATAAATGAAGCTGATGCAGTAAAGCTGCTCCTCTAGGTGTTTCATCGTTCCATATTGTATTCCATATATAAACATCCATAGAAATCCATTATGGCTGGATTCTGTTAATATAACACATGATGATCTTTAATTCTTTCCATAAGTCAGTCTGAAATAGCCAAAAACTTAGAAGATTAGAATCATATCATCGAATGGTTTCTATGAGAGGATGTTAGGTAATGTAGGTATGTTCAGAATATATCTGAGGGGTAAGGTCTTGATGGAAGCTTATAATAATGTAAGGCTTATGGGGATAACCAAAAGATTCAAACCATTGGCTATAATGGTAATGTTTGATTAAAAATTTATAAAAATTTAAGGCTCTGGGACTAGGATGTTGGTAGTTATTCCATTGTAGAAAATGGCAATGTCAGAGGTAAGATAGAAGTTTTCTTACATGGAAATTGAAACATATATGGTGGTTTTGGGTAAGATACCAGAAAACGCAAATAACTTCTTTTGGTATGTTGTAGTAGTGTCTGGTCTGGAAAAGGGATAGAAATGGGTAAGTTGGATGGCATCGAATTCCTTGAAAACAATCTCCATGTTTTCTGAGTACTATTTCATGCATCTTTTGCTGCATGTCATCATTTCTAGAATCCATAGTTTTCCTGTGGATAACTTCATAAATTTCATCAGGGAGGTCTTGTTCATTATCATTAATGCTGATGATTGCACCCAAAAAGGGAATAACTGGAAGAATAGTTTCTTCAAAAAATCTTTTTCTTGAGAACATGTCTGCTAAAACATTATTTTTCCCAAAATGTGCTTGTATTCGAAATTCCATTGGGAAAACCAGTTTGACCATCTTAAGAGCTATGGGTTTGGAAGTATTTTGTTTTTGAATTTCAGCATATTAGGGAAGGCAGACAAATCCATTTCTACAAAAAAATTTATGTCCAATGAGATGAAATTGAAACTTCTCTATTCCTTTTTTGACAACAAGAATTTCTTTGAAAGTAGAATGGTAATGGAGTTCTGAATCTTTAAACCTACCACTCCTATATCCACAAATTTTTCTTTCTTTCTCAATTTCTTCAAGCAAAATACAAGCCCAAAATTCATCAGATGCATCAGTTTGCAAAACTCTTTTTCCTGTAGAAGGAATTTTTAAAGAATGAAGATTCCTGGATAATCGTTGAGCTCCGAAACACACTCAGTCTGTTTCTTAGTCCAAGGTGGTACTTTTTTCTTGAACAAAAGATAGCGTGGACTGGTAAACAAAGAAAGTTTAGGAATAAAAGGGGACATGTAATTTACAATACCTAAGAACTGATGTATTTATTTTACAGAAGAAAGAGTGTCAGGGAAATCTAGTAAATGTTTGGCTATATGGGGTTGGAGTTTGTACATACTATCATGAAAATGTATACCAAGAAAATCTATTTCAGATGTGGCAAATACACATTTTTTCTCAGAAAGCATGATACCGTATTTACAACAAAGGGAGTGGAATGTATCTAGGAGGAGAACATGACTTTCTAGAGCAAGGGAAAACAGAAGGATCTCATCTATATATATCAAAGCTTGTGTTGAGATTGGTTCGAAAATGGTGATCAAGACCTTTTAAAATAAGTGGGTGCATTTTTCAAACCAAAGGGCATAACTGTCCATTGAAAATGCTAATTTGGGAGGCAAAAAGCTGTTTTTGGTCCATCATCAGGGTGTATGCCAATTTTCCAAAATCCAAACTTTAAATCAAAATTTGAAAATATGTAAGCATGAGAAATCTGTGAGAACAGTGCACAATCTGGTTGGGTAGAGGAAATTTATCGTCTGCAAGAGAAGTATTTAAAGGTTGGTAATTGATAACCAATCTGAGTTTTCCACGAACTTGCTCAGCTCTTTTATTTACATAAAAGGCTTCACATGCCCAAGGAGAATTGGTTGGTTCAATTAATTCTTCCTTTAGCAGGTCATGAATTTCTTGCTTAGCTTGGTCTAACAAATCAGGATTTAACCCTCTGTGGGAGGCTTTTGTGGGGTTGATGTCCTCATTTTTCTTGAATGGAAGTTTGACATAGAAGTTCTGGTTTTTCCATAGGGCATTGGTGCATTTTTCAAGAATCCAAAATGAGAATTGGCACAACAATCAGAAATGATTTTTTGTCTAACAGTTTCTAAGGTTTGTGGTTGGTCTATACTAGCAATCCAGGGTAAGGTTAAGTTTCTAAAATGAAGTCCTTTAGAGGTCCATTGAAGTTTCACTTGATGTAAAACATCAAAACCTAAGAGAAGGTCTTTGTTTGGTAAGTAGGAACCTAAAAGCTTGTGCTGAATAATAACTTTGGGAAACAACTTAATGAGAATGGGTTTGCTAATTTGGTTTATAGAGAATTTTTCACCATTAGCGGCTAGAAAAGTTTGGTACAGTTTTCCCAAAATTGTTTTGGTAGCAAATCAGGTTTTAGAATACTAGCAGATGCACCAGTATAAAAAAAGGCAGGAACTGTTAGAGGTTTAGAATAGTGCTCATGGAGGAGTTGAACAAGGGCAATTGGGGTAGGCTGAGTAGGAAGACTAGATATATCAAGGATTTCATCTTGTGGACACAGTATCTCGGGGATCACAGTGTTGCTTATCTCATTGAGCTCAAAATTATCAGAATAGGAAATAGATATCAGTGTATCTTCATTTTGCTCATCATCCAGAGAGAATACTGATTCCAAATCATCTTCAATGTCCTCTTCTAAGACTTGGGACAGAATCTTCTTTTTTTTCTTCTGATTAGGGCAATCCTTGGCAAAATGCCCTTTTTTTCCATAGACATAATAACGATCTCCTTTTTTCCTGTTCCTTTGAAATCTAGATCTGCGAAGATATTTAAATATCTTGAATTTCTTCTTTTTCCTTTTTTGGTCAATCTTCTTCTTTTTTCCAAAAGGGGGACAGGCACATTGTTTTTCTGTTTCACACTTAATCTTGAGATATGGTTTATCACAAGATTTTCCAAGAATATGCTTATTCTTTTTCATCTGTTTTACAAATTCAACTTGGTTACATAACCTTTCTAAAGCATGGAGAACAAATTGATATATCTCACCAAAACTGATATTATGTGTCGTTAATCCTTGATTTTCCATTGTCTTTGCTGCTTTTTTTCCAAGAGTAGGAGGAATAGACTCAAGATAAAATTGTTTTAAATTGACATCATCAATACCTCCTATTTTGTGATATCTTTTGTTCATTTCTGAAAAATGTCTTTCCAAGTCTTGTCTCTTAAACGAACAACATTTAAGCTGAAAGAATTCTTCTCGAGCAGTGATTTGTTCATGCTTAACAGGACTTGTGAATTCAAATACCAAATAGTTAAGAAATTCAACAACAGATTGACAATTACTTAATTGTGTTTGGCAATAATCTCCAAGGCTTATATACCAATCAAACAAGCGTCCTCTCAGTCGTACAATGACTTTTGCAATTGTATTGGCCAAAGTGTTTGCAGGGTTAATCACCTCTGCATGCATCCAACCTTGAATTTTTTGGAATCTATCATTCCATTTTGAAGGTGGGATGTCATCAATAGTAAATCCTTTAGATGAATCTCCATGAGTGGGGTGAGGTAAGGGGTCAAGAGGGTCGAGTGGTCTAATTTCTTTATCAATTTTTAGGATCTGGGTCTAGAGGTTGGTCTGGGGGGTTCATCATTAACAATGGGTCTGGGTTCAGAGAAGAAGAAGAGGTTTGGCTACTAAAAGTTTCAAAGGAGTCTGACTGAGACTCAGAGGATTTGGTTTCTGTTTGAAGGTTTAACTCGGGTTGTTTGGTTAGGTTCTTTAAGAATGTACTCATGTCTTGTAGAGGTTATGGAGAAGTTAGGCTTTGTGTAGGCATCGAAGATGCTATGATATCTGAATCACCATCTGATGACTGAAACATTTGGGTTTCATTTTTGGGAGGAATATGAGGTGGAGGTTGAGCAGGAATTGGTTGTGTAACAACAGGTGGTTTAGGCATTGGAGTTTGAGAAGAACTTGGTACTGAAATTATTGGTTTTTTCTTTAACTGAGGGAAAAACATTTCTTCAAGGAAACGTCTTTCATCTTCAAAGGAACTGAAAGATCTGAAACCAAAATTTCTCGGAGGAATGAGACCAGTAGGAGGATAAAGGGTTCTTGTAGGAGGAAAGGGGTCAGGGTTCCTTAGGGTTGGATAATTTGGGAGATAAAGGTTTCCAAGTAATGGTTGGAATTGGGATTGGTATGGTGGCTGGGAATATTGAGCTTTCATCCAAAGGTCTTTCTCCAGATTTTGCAGTTGTTTTTCTAGAAATGCTTTTTCTTTCCCTTTCTGTGTCAGCAAATAAGATTGTTCATGAATGTCTTTGACTGAATACAGAATTTGTATCAATTCTTCTTTCAACAATTGTATTTTTTCTTTCAACTGTATAATTATGCCAGATAAACCATGTAACTGTGAAGACATATTTTTTTTTTTTTCTTCAATCCGAAGCAATGCTAAGTTGTGAGACTATGCCATTTCAGCTTGCCAATTAAGGCTTGCTTCAACAGGAGAAATTGTCTTTAAAGTGCCAGAAGAATCTCTGGTGCTAGGGTTTTTAATTTTCCACACATCTTTCATTTTCTTGGATCTTTTCATAATCATGCAATGGAGGAAAATTAGTAGCATAAATTAGAACTGTGAGGGTCAAAGGCCATACATTCAGTAATTGGAACTTTTTTATTAGAAGCATCATTCTTGTCATCCCACCGAATAGGGATGATATCTGTGGATTCAAGTTGTTTAGGTTTGGGACTGCCATATGTAACATAATAATCCCACTTTCCTGAGCTTTCACCAAGTAATCCGACTGTTGGATCTCCATCAATAAATCTTTGATGAAGGTTTTGTTGAGAAGTCCTCTTTTTGTTTTTCTTTTTTGGCTTCTTATCAAAATCATCATCTCTTTGAACGCAAGTGGAACAATTACAACAATCAAACCAATTATGTCCATCTGCAGTTTTCTGTTCATAAATATGATTCCCATTTTTATCAAATGCAACCACTGGGACTTTTTCAAGAAGTCCTTGAAATTGGGTAGGAAATATTTCTCTAGTTTGATTTTCATTGTTACTTGAAGAAGACTAAAAACTTATTTGGACCATTCCATCCTGCATCCTTGTCATTTTTTACTCAGACTGTACCACAGCCTGACTTTGGGTTTGTAAATTCTCATAGTTTGTAACCCAAGTGGTTGGAATTAATTCAAGCAACTGTTCCCTTGATATTTGTCTTGGGATATAGTGACAAACAGGCTGGGAGTTATTATCAACTTTAATGAATAAGGCAGTGTTTTTACATTCAGAGGGTAAAGGTGTGATAATATCAAAAGCATGATTCTAGAGCCGGTACACCATTTGATAATGGAGTGTGGCTACAAATGCAGTTTCAATTTGTCTAGTTCCAGTAATTTGTAATTGAACTTTAAAAGCAGAACTCAAATGAGAGTCTTTGATAGGAATATTGAAGTTAGAAAAGAAGATAACAAAAATAGTACCAGCATTTAAAGTTGTTTGGACTGTACCGATGTAAGCATGCTGATATTCTAGAAATCTGGTATCAAGCAAAGCAATTCTGGTTACTGCTTCCACTCCTTTCCTACCATGGAAGGTTAAGGCTAGTTTAATGGCTCCAAAATGGATATGGGTATATCCTTCTTTAAGCCATTGAGGGAAAAGGTTTCTGGGTAAGGTAATGATAACATATTGTTCATCTTGGGTGGCTGGAATGTGGTGTTGGTCAAAAGAAGAGGCTTGAACATATTCTTTAATGGCTGCTGGATTGTTTTTCCCACAAAGTTTCTTGATTCGCTTAGTCCAGTTTAAGTTGGATTTATCATAAACATGATAAGGATTAATTAATTGAGACCGAGTTTCTGAAAACTTTTCAAGAGTATAGGTTATTTCAAAAAGGTGTTCCTGTTTTGAAAACATGGGTCCTAAGTCTTGGCTAGAAGAAGAAGATACATTTATAGAAGTATCTGAGATACTATCATCTGCCATTTTTGCAAAAGATTTACAGAGTTGACTGTAATTGTAAAAATATAGGTTAAAAATAACTTTCCTTACAGTTTACAAAGTATGAACTCCTTTTCAGGCCTTCTTGCCAACTTCAGAGTTCCTGTCATGTAAACCTCAGAAAGTATCAACAGTGAAATAGCATCACTTAAATTAACCTGTAACTCGTACTCTATTTTCTGATGTAAGAGATTGTAGTCCATCTACGCAGACGCAGAGCATAATAATCCAAGTACGGATTAAAGATTAACCCAGTCAACAGTGTAAATAAGAAATTTATCTCAACAGCATAATCCTGGCTCTGATACCAATAATAGTTGTGCATCAACAATTTAACAATATTTAACAGCACATGAGAAATGAGAAGGATAACAGAAAAATCGAAACAGAGATAACATGCACACCAAAGTCTAATAACTTTATAAACAGGAATATAAATAGGATACACAATATATAAGATAAGAAGGAGAGATCTTACAGAGAAGAGAAGAAAAGATCTTCCAGGCATAAAAAACTAGCAGAAGAAAGCAGGAAAGCATAATAAGAAAGCATACTAAAGACTCAAGCACACTGGACTAAAGCACAACCAAGACTAAGCAGGCTGAGAGGCTCTAGAAGCACCATGTCGATTACAATGCCTCGAAGGACTATTTATAGACTGCGGATTTGAAATCTGAAATTCAAAAAAATTTAAATCGAGACAGGTGGCCAGGACAGGTGGCCTTTGTATAGTGAAAAGTTTATCTACAGTAACAGGTGTCGGTGCCACAGTGCTGTCTACAGTGATAGGAGTCGGTGCCACAGTGCTGCCGACAAAACAATGTTGCTACGACTTCAATCATCATGCGGCGCCAATCATCATGCAGCTGCAACATCAATCAGTGTCAGGATAAAGATCATAAGGGTATCCATCTGAATCATAACTAGATGATGAGGGAGGGCTATGTGATAGTCCAGTATATGTGTCATCACTCGAGTTGTCTTCAAGTTCTTCTGGAAGAGGGTGATTGCCAAGCCATAAATGAAGCTGATGCAGTAAAACTGCATCAGATCTAATTCATAGGCTATTGGGTATAGGAAATTCTCTTATCAAGGATGGTGATGATTGAGCTCTGTAAGTAGGATTCATTTGATAAAAAGGTTAGGGGGAGTTGAAAGCAAGGAGACTTTGAGGCTTGTAATGAGGATTCCTCTTGAAGAAGTTCTTTTTTCTTCCTTTGTTTGAAAGAAAAGCAGTTATATAAATAATGATTGTGATACTTCATACATCATTGTTTAGTTCATTTACCTTTTGTTGTGATTCCATCTTCTTTCTTGAAGGCTAATGTTCTTAGTTGTTTCCTTTTATGATTATCATCATGGAAAGATTTTAGTATATGGTGCCTAAAAAATTTTAGAAGTTTTTTCAACTGGTTTTCTCTTGTGGACAGGCTGTTTGGAGTTGGAGGTCAGTCATGCTGTCGGCCCGTGTGCTTATGGGAAAATGGAATTCATGGTAGGGGGAAACACAACACATTCTGTAGCTGGAATTTGGAAATGGGGAGGTTTAATGGAATAGAGAAAATGAGCAAGATGATGGATGTGCAATAATTTAGTTTAGCACTAGCTTAAAAGATTAGTATATAATCCTTCACAAATGATACGGCGCAATTAATGGTTCATATGAATATGAAAAGATTTTGTACTGCCCTTAATTATTTCAATCTCTTAGGTTTATAAGCCTTTTGAATTCTGTTAAGCTTCCAATGGAATGAATCTATTATCCTAAATAGGGTAGTACTTTGACAAGGATACTACTTTTGGATAAATTCTGCAAAGAAGTCGAGTAACTTACGTTTTCTTGCAACAGGCAATGGCTAGCGCGTAGAAATTCTGCAAAGAAGTCAAGTACCTTAATCTTCTCCTTAAATTCTCTTCGTGTGCCTTTTCTCTTTTTTAGTGAAAAACTTTGGAGCCGTCATTGTTTTAAGCACATCAAGCCTTGAGATTAACAAGTTCCCCCAGCCTCTAGGGGCAAATCACTAAGCTGAATTTTCTTTACCCCACATGACCTTTTTTTTTGTTATATAAAGAAAGTTGTACAGATTGAAAAAACATGACAAGAGGAGAAAGATCTAGACGAATTTCTACGGAGGTTTCTTTAGTTCAATTTCTTTGCTATTTTTCACAAGAAATGGAGTCCAACTAAATGATAATGGCTGAGTTGCCACCTGCTTGTGGCTGGAATCATCAATCTTGCCATAATTTGCTCTCACCTATCCATGCACATCTATCTACAATACAATACCACCCTCTAAAAGTCCTAAGACTTGGAACCAGCCAACTCGACTCTGGACTAACAGGGTACCAATCTCAGTATCACCCAGACATGGGCGACTCCTGATACCCTCAAAAAAAATCAGGAATTTAGTGCTGGTGATGGCTTAGGTGGCTCAGCCCAATCGCCTTGGCCTCGAAAAACTAGAGCCCAGGCCACATAGTCGGCCTGAGGGCCAGGCCGAGCCAGGCAGGGAACATAAAATCATGTTGAAATTATTATTCTGTAAATCAACTACATTATTCTATAACTGACCTTGAACTTTATTTTGGTACTATTGCACAAATCTGTCTGAAACTCCTCGTACATTACCTGGGCACCACATGGTTCCCAAACCATGTGGTGCTTTATATGTTAAAGATACAAACACTCATCCAACCCAAGAACTGGGTCCCATCCAGATCTACGACTTTTTTAAACACTGGTTTGAACCAAAGAAAACACAAGTTTGAAAATGTGAATGTTCAATAAGGGAATCATGGGGGTCACTAAGATGGTACTGAATCCTATAAAGCACGGAATATTTTTTAGCCACAAACTGGTGGAAATTTTTGAAATGCATAACCACTCATGTTGGAAACATGCAAAACCACAAACAATCTATAACGCATTACAAAAAATAGTAGCAGATCATTGACCATGATATATATGTGGAGATTTCCAAAAAGGAGCATAATTCAGTAAACACTTTTCCACTTGCATACTCCACAATTGGGGAATGTTGAACTAAGGGAATTATTGCTTCTCAGCAACCTCAGAAGCCTCTTTCTTCTGAAAATACCTGTGAAGAAAAGAACAAAGAGAGAACCACATATTTGATCATAAATAGAAGCCTTAAGAAAGTAAGAACAAGATTCCAATACGTCTTTAAATGATTCAATTAAATTGCATATTTCACCAATCACAAAATCCACCGAAGCCTTTTGCTTACTCACAATTTTAAGGCTGGCTGATCTTTTTTTTAAGAAACTGTTAACTGTATTGATATGGGAGGTGTGCAAAAGAATGAACCACCTACAGACTGTATTGATATGGGAGGTGCCAAAAACCCCATATGGAGTCCAAAAAATGCTATACATGCTAAGCATAAAGTACACAAAATGTGTTGTCAAGAGCTAAAAACGATGCTCGCAAGTCTCCTGCGAGTTCTATTGGGAGGCGCCTTAGTGAGGGCATTTGCCACCGTGTAGGCCTCCCTCCAAGTATGTCACCAAACCATGCGTGCCCATCTCCATGGACACAGGGTCCTCCCTTTGGAGAACCTTGGAACAAGACCAAGTCAAATTTAACTTTGATGGTTGCTCTCTTGGCAACCCAGGCTTCATTGGTATCAGGGGCATCTTCAGAGATTCGAAGGTGGGCCATGCTCTTTGGGGGCATTTGGTAGTTGTGTAAAGCAGTGAAAGTGCATGACTTTCTCTATTATTACACGTTTCACCTGTTTGGGAACAGTAAAAATGGGGGAAACTCGGAACACAAGTTCTCCCCATTCACTGTTCCTTTAAGGAAAGTTGCTGCTTGGGGCACCCCAACATGGCTACTTTCAACGAAACTCATGCCATCAGTGAAAGCTGACCCTGGGACAGTAGCATTATAATAATATACATTATAGTATTATAACAGTAGTATAATATAATATACTCTAATATATATTATATACAATATTAATTAATATATTATATAATTAATATATAATAGATGGGTCAAAATGAGTGCCTCCAAACAATGAATCTCAACCATCCATTTGGTGAATTTCAAGATCTACGACTTCACAAATTCAAAATCAATTTTTTTCTTTTTTATCATGTTAATCTATGATATTAAAGCTATCTAAACATTTTGGAAGGGAAAAAAATCTTTCTAAGGCCTATATCTAAGTGTCTCATTAAAATGGACGGCTTATATTAGTTGGGTTAAAAAAATCATCTTTTGAGATGCGATTTCCAATTTTACTTTTTTTGTGATTGCTCATTAGATTGAAATGAGTTTATATTTAAAATTTGGCATTAAAAAAATGGGTCTAACATGGTTTTTGAAAGTTGTTTCATTATATTACCATACTCCCATTACATGATGTCATTTCCCATATATATATACCACATATATATAAATATTACATATTATGATATTATATTTAATATATATATTATAAGGAGAAAGTTTATATAGAGCCGAGGCTCTAAACAAACAAATTAGAGCCCACCTCCAAAATTTCACTAGAAGAGGTTGTTTTAATGCCCAAATATCCTCAAATTGATCATCTCGACATCAAGATGCGTGGACATGAAAAAATAATGGATTTCAAGTTTTGGAAATAGTGCATCTTATAATGCACTTTTGGACCGTCAATTTTCAAGATTTTCAAGTTTTCATAGATCTGCTCGATCTACACCATTTTTTTCAAGCTTTAAATTTTATAATTAAAGATGAAAATATATTTTAAGGCTATCACAGATTTCCAGTATTGAGACCACATTTCTCGACACTGCTTTACTTTGATTGTTTAGAGCCTTGACTCTATACAAACCACAACTATTATATAATATTATTTAATTTTATTATATTGCATTATATTATATTATTTTATAATTATATATAATAGTATTATATAGTAATAAGTAACCAAAAAATATTATATAATAATTTAATATATACTATGTAATTATTATAATAATATTATATAATATATTAATTAATATTGTATATAATATATATTAGAGTATATTATATTATACTACTGTTATAATACTATAATGTATATTATTATAATGCTACTGTCCCAGGGTCAGCTTTCACTGATGGCATGAGTTTCGTTGAAAGTAGCCATGTTGGGGTGCCCCAAAGCAGCAACTTTCCTTAAGGGAACAGTGAATGGGGAGAACTTGTGTTCCGAGTTTCCCCCATTTTTACTGTTCCCAAACAGGTGAAACGTGCAATAATAATGCACTTTCACTGCTTTACACGACTACCAAATGCCCCCAAAGAGCATGGCCCACCTTCGAATCTCTAAAGATGCCCTTGATACCAATGAAGCCTGGGTTGCCAAGAGAGCAACCATCAAAGTTAAATTTGACTTGGTCTTGTTCCAAGGTTCTCCAAAGGAAGGACCGTGAAATGCGAACTATTCTGAGGGAGAGTAAGTTCCTCCAATTGAGTTGGAAGTCCAAAAGTGGGCAATGCTTGAAGAGGTTATGGTTCTTAAGCCTAGAAGGTGACAAGCAATTTGTCTTTCTCGAATACTGTCGTTGGGTGTAACTTCTCCCCTCTAAATATGTGATTGTTGTGGTCCAGCCAGATCACCCAAAGGGCAGCCGCAACTGCTGCATGAAAAGGAGTCTCCCCTGTCTAGTCCATGAAGGAAAGAGGAAGGCCTCAAATAGTTGAGGGATGGATGAAGTGGTCACCCAGGACCAGCCAAAGAGCTGAAGAAGGTACCCTACATAGAGCTGGCTGTAGGAAAATGGATGAACAAATGGGTATTAGTCTCCTTCTCTACTAGGCACATAGTGCACCTATTACGTAATTGTAGACCTCTTCTTTGCAGCTGGTTAATGGTCTCACTCAGAGAAAGTGATCCAATCAAACATTTGGATCTTGGGGGGAACCAGGCCCTGCCCACAGCCGAATGAAGGGGGGGTGAATGAAGGGTTTTGTAGAAGGAAGAGACTGAGAAAAGACTGGAAGGGGTAGGGGTCCAAATAATTCTATCATTCCCCTAAAAAAGCAAAAATATGGAGTGGAGAAGGGAGGATAGGACCTGAAATTTTGGGATTTCGAGATCAGTCAACGGTCTCCTAAATCTCGGGTTCCACAGTCGGTGCTGACCCACTGTTTAGAAGCACCAGATACAGTGGCTTGTCGGTTTTACTTTATGATGTAGAGGGGCATCTATCCTTAAGTGGGGCTTGACCCAGCTACAGGTGCGACCAGAATAGGGCACGGTGACCTGCGCTGGGGTGGAAGCAGATGCAGCGATTGAATTGGGTTAGGCTGCAAAGAAGAGACTTCCACACACCCGAGCAGTTGGACCCACCCCTGCCAACAGGTAGCCAAGATTCAGACAGACAGTGGTATTTGTGTCAGACTACCTCCTTCCGGAGATGGTTCTCTTGTGTGGCAAACCGCCACCACCATTTGTCAAGGA
Organism: Amborella trichopoda; assembly: GCF_054954075.1. Lineage (NCBI taxonomy): Eukaryota > Viridiplantae > Streptophyta > Magnoliopsida > Amborellales > Amborellaceae > Amborella > Amborella trichopoda. The sequence continues at coordinate 34,222,894 of NC_142341.1, forward strand.
CGGCAAGGTTGTTGGCTCTAAAGTTTCGGATGGGCCTAAACCCCCTTGGGATCTAGGGGAGCACACTCTGGCCCAAGAGATTAAGTGGTATTCTCTTCCCCCTCACCTGCTCAAAGAAAGTTCCTCATGAGTTGTTCCAGCTGAGTCGACACCAGGGCAGGCATGAGAAACAAGGACATCTGAAAAATAAGGATCTTTGAAAGGGGTAGCCTCAAGGAGGGTGAGTCTCCCCATCGAAGAAAGATATCTCCCCTTCCAACCTGCGAATCTTCTCTCTACTCTATCAACAATATGGCTCCATTGGTAAGTTTTAGGTTTTCCTATGCAGTGAGGGAGACCTAGGTAGTTGGAGGGCAGCTCGTTTGTCAAGCAGCCCAATATATCTGCAAGGGAGGAACGAGTTTCCGATGGTAAGCAGACGTCCATCATCTTGGTTTTGGCCATATTGATTATGAACCCCATCCCCATCTCAAAGCATTTGAGGAAAAGCCTTAGGTTATCGATCTGGCGAGGGTTGGCGTCGCAGAAGATGAGGGTGTCGTCCACGTATTGGAGATGGGAAATCTCAGGTCCTTGTCTGCCAACCTTGAACCCAATGAGAAGACCACTATGGTACATTCTCGAGATCGATCAGCTGAATACCTCCGCAACTATCGCAAAGAGAAAGGGGGACAGTGGGTCGCCTCGCTTGGGACCCCAGTAGGAGGGAAAAAACCTTTAGGAGACCTGTTGATGAGCACAGAGAAGAACGGACTAAAGATGCAAGCTAAGACCCAAGATCTCTGGCGAGGACCAAACCTCATACGGGAAAGGCTAGAGTCTAAGATATTCCAGTCTACGTGGTCATATGCCTTTTCCAAGTTCAATTTTATTATCACCTGGGAATGTTTCCCAGAAGGCGGGAGTGGATGCACTCGTGTGCCACGAGAGCACTATCTAGGATTTGACGGTCCTTACCAAGAGCACCTTGTGAATGGGAAATGACCCAACCTAGAACACTTCTCAACATAGAGGTGAGGACCTTGGACAAGATCTTGTGGGAGCTGTTAATCAGATTAATAAGGCATGAAATCCTCGAGTTCCTCAGCCGCCTCTTTTTTATGGATAAGGGCATTGTGGCGTTCATAGCCCTATGAATAACCCCTCTCTCATGGAATTCATTGAACATGGCGATTATATCAAGGTGTATGGTCTCCCAGAATTGGCTGAATATGGAGACTGGGTAGGCATCAGGGCCTAGGGCCCGGTCTGGCCAAGGTCTTTAAAAGCGGAAAGGATCTCTTAAGAGAAGGCTCTTTTCAAGCCAGTTGGCTTGGTCTAGGTGACTAAAATTGAAGGAAAGGTTTGGCCATATAAGGTCTAAGGCACTGAGGGGCTGAGAGGAGGGCCTTGAAGTAGTTGATAATGGCCTCCTCAACTTGGGAGGGCTGATCGAGAATCTGATTTCCAACCTTGATTTGGGAGATGCAATTGCCGCTCATCCGGCAACTGGCTATCTTGTGAAAGAACGTCGTATTAGAAGCCCCAAATTTGAGCCATTTACCTCTAGACCGCTGGTACTAGAAGATCACCTCCTTGCGGAGTACACTGGTAGTCAAACTTGGCTTGTCCCCTAAGGGAGCTCTCAGTAGGGTCGAGTAGACAGGTTTCTTCCAATGAGTCCCAAGACTGTATGGACTCCAAAAGGACTTCTTTCTGCTCTTTGAAATTCCCGAGAAGGTGGCACACCCAATCTTTAAGGAGGGGCTTAAGTAGTTGAAGTTTCCTCTGGAGGCAAAAGCCAGCCCAGCCTCGGACCCAAGTGGAACTAGAGAGCACACCAAGTGTGGAAAAGGGATTTAAAAGAGGGTTCCTCGAACCGGGATAATTCAATTCTAAAAGGTCTATGGCCACTGAGAAGGGGTTGGTATCCAACAAAATGGGGTAATGGTCAAAGGTGGGCTTTGGTAGGGCCAACAAGTGGGATCCCATAAAGGTTGAGTCCCATTCGGGGGAAGGCAGTATCTGTCAAGTTTGGAGAGGGTTGGGGTGGCCAAGTGGTCTGACCAGGTGAATTGGGCTCCTTAGAGAGGAATATCAATGAGGTGGTGCCTAAAGACGAAGTCTAAAAGGGCAACATTGCTTAGGAGATTCTGAGGTTAGAGTTGAACTCGAAGGACCACTGTGTGACCTTAAAGTCACCACCTAAGCACCGAAGGGAGACTAAGGCCACTATGTCAAGTTCCTCTCAAAAGCAGTTGCGAAGGGAGATGGAGTTAGGGCCATACACAGCCGTGAATTTCCAGTGTAGTCCGTCGGAGATTGTAGAGAAGACCCCGGAAATGGAGAAGCTCCAATTTGGGAGAGAACATGAGAATGTGTAGAGGGGTCCCAGATGACCCAAATCCTTCCTGAGGCCCCTCTAGCCTCAACCGATGCCCATTGGTAGGGGCAGGAACCCCAAACTTGTCTAACCATCACCAGTGGGAGAAGAGAGCTTGGTTTCAATGAGAGCTAGGAGAGAAAGCGAATGTTTCATGCAAAAATTGTGCACAGTCCTACGTTTGACTGCGTCACCTAGAACCCGGATGTTCTATATCAGGATTTTCATGTGGACAAGGGTATGGAGGGGGTACACTTCTCAAAAAGTGCCGGTGGGGTTAGGTAGTGGAGGGGCAAGGAGAAGAGAGGGGGTTCGACCGATAGTAGTTAACACTAAAATGGAGATTTGAAAGATCCATGCAGCCCTTTTTACCCACTCAGAACGTAGTCTCTACGTCTGCAGTGACAAAGCTCAAATGGCCTCCTCCGATCTATCGTGGTCAAGCACCATGGCCTTCAACACCAGGTTTTGGTTGCCTTGTGCCCTCTCCAGATTGTCGACGAAAGCAGAGTCAACTGATGTAGCAAATGCCAAAAGAGAGCCAGCTGTCGTGGTGGACGAGTCATAGAAAAGTAGAGGGGGAGTGGGAGAGCTTCCTCTAGGAATTAGGGAATAGCTAAGGAGTACAGGGAGTAGCTTCCAGGGCAGCTGAGGGAGCAAGAGAAGAGGGGGAGGCGAGGGAGGATCGGTGGCAGTTCGGGGGACACGGGATGGAAGACAATGGCGGAGAGGGTTGAAGAAGTAAGGGGGTTGGTGTTTGGCCCAGGAGAGCTAGCCCCCCTCAGGGGGGTGGGGAGTAAACCAACAATTAAGGGGAAGGGGAGGGGGAAGGCAAGTTTGGCAAAGGCAGCGGTGGAGAAAGGGAGAAAGGTGAAGGGAAGTATGGACGAAAGGGGGGGGTGATGATAGTTGCTACTACTGAAGGCGAACGATGCGCGAAACAAAGGGATGGGTTAAGGCATGGGGTCAGGATATGTTTGGGGTTCCAGAGGTCCCGAGATGTAGAAGTGGGTGAAGGGATAGGGAGGAGGGAGGCATCCAAGATGATGGAATAAGGGGATGTGAGGAAGGAGGGTTGTCCATAGAGAGAGAAGAGGAGAAGGCCATGGATGAGATAGGCAAAGGGGGAGTCGAGGGATGGGCCAAGATGGTCGGGAGAGAGGATTCACGACTTACAGTAGAGGGGATTGGGTCAGCTTGGAGCAAACCTGGGTTTGGCAAGCGAGGCACTTCAAGAGGTGAATCATTGGCCGACACAAAAAGGTGAGGTTCTACGGGAAGTGGGTCACCTAAGAAGGGAGGGGCCGGAGGGATGGCAGGAGAGGAAGGGTTTAGGAAAGGGATGAGGGAGACCCAACTTCTCGAGAGGTGACATGATCGCTGGTGGCTCAAGTCAACTACACAGGAGGAAGGCCAGGTTGAAGGGCCATTGGGTTAGGCCGGGATAGGAATCAAAGGTGGGGAGGAGATAAGAGGTGAAAGAGAGGGTGGTGGAGAGGAAGAGAGACGACAAGGGAGAAGGGAGAGAACGGTCGAAGAGTCTCGAGATGAGAGGTAGATGGTAAAGAGACAGGATGAGGGGGAAAGAGTCTTTCTTGATGCACAGAGGGACCACACACAGACGGCGATTGGGGGGGGGGGGGGGGGGGCAGAATGTCCAGTCAGCAACTATCGTACAGTGGGGAGGACCCAAGGTCAGCCTCAGTAGACGAGGGGAGTGCGGGGGGATACGGGGCAGTCAGGGGCCTCATTATGGGATGTACCAGGGGGAGCCACGTGGTAGTCTAGGGGGGACGCAGGCATGTGACTACCAAGAGCATGGGAAATAGGTGATGGACAACTGGATGGAACGGGAGTGAAACGAGTGAAGGGGACATGTGTAGGGCAGAGGAGGGGTTGGTCTGGGTGACGATTACGGGAAGAGAGGGTTGGACCACTAAGGTCAGTGCGACAGGGTGTAACTGAGGCGAAGGTGGTCTTGAGGGCTGCAACCTATGATGGATCATCGGACAACCACGATGAAGTTTTCTGCAACAATATCCACAGGTGACTGTGGTTCATTCTTTCTGGGGGGCCTTGAGGGGGGCAGGTTGTGTCACAAGCTCCATCGGGAAGTGGTGAAACGAGGGAGGAGAAACCAAAACCCAAGCCAGACGTATGGTGTAGAACAGACTTTCAATTTCTAACCAGATATATGGAGGAATGAGACGGGGCTTGAAGGTTTCGATGAGAGCCTGGATAAAGCCAAGAGGCAGGTTGTAAGACGACCTCCAATGCACAGAGATGAAGCCTCCACAAGCATCCCCAATGGATTTGAAGGTGTCCGGGTGCCAAGCATGGAGAGGGATGTTGAAGACTTTGAGCCACACCTTCTGCTTGGTGTAGGCACCTAAGTCTTTGCTCCATTGGATAGAGAGAAGCTCCTTTAAAATTGGAGGAGGGCCATTGAAGAGCTCTCTAAGCTGTAGAGTTGGAGAGGAAAGAGAAGAGGATGAGGCCGTCAGAAAGTTTGCAGCAGCAAAGGTCAGGTTATCCCCATAAGCTCAGTCCCCATTGTTAGATGCATCTCACATAGCCTCTAGATGGATGGAAGATTCCAACCAAGGAATGTTGGAGCGACTGGGCGAGCGATGAACTAACTGTACCACAAACACAAAGGAGTTTGGGTACTTCTGCAAGGAGGTAAGAAGCACGGCAGACTGGTTGTGACGAGGGGTTTTTTGGGGTGGGTGGGTGGGTGGGGGGGCTGAGGATGTTGGAAGGAAGGAGAAGAGGGAATGGGTAGGGGTAGCGGAGGAGGGGGTGGAGGCAGAGGATGGACTAGATGGGCATAGGTTTGGTAGAGTTGGGGAAGAGACATACCTCTTTTTTTTCTCTCTTGTTCCTTCATTTTTGGATGGTAACTATTTGTGGCATTTTGATAGTATTGATTTCAAGGCCAAGGCCAACTATTTTTTTCTTTTTGAAGTAACGGAACCCACCATGCAATACGACCACAAAATGATAATGTACATTTCATCAGAGAAATTGCATTTCTTTCAATTTATAAAGGTCACATGTCAAAAAATCTAATCACATGCACAAAAATCATAGAGTAGATGGAAGGGATCAAACATTTCAAAAGGATACTAATGTACTTATATCGATGTTACATTGACACCAACACGAGGGGCTCCGTGTCTAAGTGTCACAAGTGTCTGGTACGTAAGACATTTCCGAATGCGTCGTTTCTTTATTTTTCCCCTTTATAACACCAACTATATAGATGGAGAGGGAGTAGAATGAACAAGACAACTCAAAATGAGCGGAGATCAAGCCCCCCAATGTACTCCTATCTAACTTGTTTATATACCCAGTGTCCCCATATGTTGAAATGTGTCTATATATGACACAAAGCCAAAAGCCATTGATGCAACAACACTGATTCACACCAACTCTAAGATAAAATGATTAATGTGTTAGTTTCTGTCAGCTTAACCAATAAAACTCAGACAGTCGATCGAAAGTCTGTGATCTGAAGGCACAAGAGGAGCTCGTTTTCTTTGAAGTGTTTAAGGCCCCAGACTCGGTTAGAATACCGATATGCAAGCGGTACCAGTGAGAATACTCCCAAAATACAGCCAGATCAAGAAGAAGTTCCTGAATCTCTAAGTTGCATGCTCAAAGACTCTCTCAAAACCACAGTAAATAAGTTGATATATTCTTCACTATAAAATTCAACCCACTGGTTTAGAAATACCCAAAAGTCTTTCTCTGCTTTAAAAAAGAAAAAAATTCCTTAAAACATACAGTACTATGTAATCAGAAAGAAATTCCCATAAGCATACAGTACAATAACAGAAAAAGACTTCTCTTAACAGAAAAGACACTTGTCTTTATGATGAAAAATATGGTGAACTTATCATGAAAATAAAGTATTTATACAGATTCTAACATCAAAATATCACCTGAAGAGTACAAGTTGTTGAAAAATTCAACACTTAAGATAGTGTTCGATCATCATATTACCATGGCATACCCATCACAATAAAATATTGGAAAAGATAAAACACTTAAAGAGAGAGAAAGAGAGAGAAAGAAAGAAAGATACGATCTCTAAATCTTCATATGTCTTTATTCTTTTTGAAACCAAATAGTGTATATTTATAAGTGAGATGGGAAAGATATGTAAAAAAGATAGAGAACCGCATCATCATACTATGGATGATGATTATGTGATGCAAACACCCCACATATAATGTGGAAAAAAGAGAAATGGAAAAAGGACGGAGAGAGAAAAAGGTTCACACCACATGTCGCCCTAATAGCAATGCTATGAAACTTATATCAGATGTCAACACATCACACTTAATGGCATTAAATAAGAATGAATGTTGACGCCACATGTAAGTTTCATAGCATTGCTACTAAGGCGACATGTGGTGCCAACCTTTTTCTTTCTCCTTTTTTTCATCTCTCATTTTGCCACATTAGACATGAGGTGCTTACAACCCTCAATCATCATCCATAATATGATGATGTGGTTCTCTATCTTTTTGACATATCTTTTCCATCTCACTTATAATCATACACTATTTGGTTTCAAGAAGAATAAAGACATGAAGATTCAAAGATCGTATCTTTCTTTCTCTCTCTCTCTCTCTATGTGTTTTACTTTTCTAAATATTTTATTGTGATGGGTATGCCATGGTAACATGATGATCAAATACCCATCATAAGAGTTGAATTTTACAGCAACTTGTACTCTTCAAGTGATATTTTGATGTTAGAATCTGTATATATACTTTATTTTCACGATGGGTTCACCATATTTTTCATCATAAAGACAAGTGTCTTTTCTGTAAAGAGAAGTCCTTTTCTGTTACAGTACTGTATGCTTATGGGAATTTCTTTCTGATGACACAATACTGTATGTTTTAAGGAATTTTTTTCTTGTTAAAACAAAGAAAGACTTTTGGGTGATTTCTAAACCAGTGGGTTGAATTTTATAGTAAAAAACATATCAGCTTATTTACTATAGCTTTGAGCAAGTCTTTGAGCGTCGAACTCAGAGATTCAAGAACTTCTTCCTGATCTGGTTGTATCTTGGGAGTGTTCTCGCTGGTACCGTTTGCATATGGGTTTTCTAACCGAGTTGGGGGCATTAAACACTTCGAAGAAAGCAAGCTCCTCTCGTGCCTCCAGAATACAGACTTTCGATCGATTGTCTGAGTTTTATTGGTTAATCCGGTTAAATACCGAGATTGAAACTAACAGTTTCGAAGTGTTTAAATCACGAGAAGCTCACTGAAAGCTATGACCTAGGTTTTTGTAAGGCTGGATTGTTTTGAAGGAATTAATTTCAGAAGATGACAGTCTAAGGTTTTATTTTTGCTAAAGACTTTAAAAGTAGAGTATGTACTCAGAAATCCCCGTCTTGTTGCTACAATTACATCGGCAGAATCTACCGGTGATCAGAGTTCTAAAGATCAAACTGTCGAAGAAATTGAAACATGGGACAAAAACGATTATATAGAGAGAGCATATCCTGAATGCCTTAAGTGATCCTCTGTTTAATCTTTACTCAGAAATGTCAATTGCAAAGGCACTATGCGAAGCTTTAGAAGCCAAATATAAAGAAGAAGATGCTGATAGAAAGAAGTGTATCATTAGTCGATACTTAAATTTCAAAATTACAGAAGAAAAATTGATATTGGCTCAAATTCATGCTTTTCAAATTATAGCCAATGAACTAGCATCTAATGGTATTAAATTTGATGAGTTATTCCATGTCGGGGCAATAATTGATAAATTGCCGCCCTCTTGGAAAGACTACCCAAACTCTCTGATGCACAAGTCAGAAGATTTTAGTCTTGAACAGTTGATGATCCATCTGAGGATCGAAGAAGAGACTAGACTCCAAGATAAGAAAGACTACAAGTCTCAGATGGTTGTCAGAGCCCATATAGTTGAAGGTCCGAGAAAGAAGAAGCCAAGGTCTGAAAGACGAAGAAAAATGGAAGAAAAGAAAGAAGAAAAGAAGGATCCGAAAGTTTCAAATACAAAGACAGCTTAGGATAAGGGTAAGAAACCCATGGTATGCCATTTTTGCGGCAAAGCCGACCATATGAAGAAATATTATAGAATTTGAATGAGACAACAGGCTCATGCCAATGTGGTCGAAGAAAGATTTGTCTCTATGATCTCTGAAGCTAATGCAGTAGGGGGCACTACAGAATGGTGGGACTCTGGAGCTACCAGACATGTTTATCATAACATAAATATGTCTAGGACCTATGAAATGGTAGGGGAGGATAGTATCCTCTATATGGGCAATTCTTCCTCATCTAAAGTACTTGGTAAAGGGACAATGGAAGTAAAATTTACGCCCAGTAAAGTCCTCACCCTTCTGGATGTTTCATGCCCCTGAAGTCCAGATAAACTTGGTGTCTGCATATCTTTTGAACAAGAGAGGTTTCAAACATGTCTTTGAGTCCGACAAGTTTATCTTGTCGAAGAACGATGTCTTTGTGGGAAGGGGATATGCTACTGAGGGAATGTTCAAACTTAATATGTTTGACTCCTTCTCTCTATGGCATAGTAGATTAGGTCATGTTAATTATAATGCATTGAGAAAAATGAGTTTTTTAGACCTAATTCCTAAGTGTGCGAATTTAAAAAATATTGTGTGATGTATGTGTAACATCAAAGATCACAAGGAAACCCTTTCCTAAAGGGGCAAGAAGATCCAGGTTACTGGAATTGATACACAATGATGTATGTGATCTGAGAAAAGTACAAACTCGTGGTGGGAAGAAATACTCACTTTCATAGATGATTTCTCAAGATACACCTATGTTTTATCTAATTAGAACAAAAGATGAAGTATTTGAGAAATTCAGGGTTTACAAAATAGAAGTTGAAAACCAAATGTGGTCCCTAGTACCATCCAAAACCAAATAGACCAGCAAAAAATTAAATATGTGTTTGTTTTGAAACAAAACATAAATAGATTTAACATAATCTGCAGAGAGAGCACACAAAAATACTTCAAGTATACATTCATGCATTCACAGTGGACAGTATAAAAAGGTATACTGCATGGGAAAAAACTACATAAAAGAGGAATATCCAACTTGGGGGGGGGGGAGGGGGGGGGGAGGGGGGGGGGGAGGGGGGGGGGGTGGTGTGGGGTGGGGTGTGCAATCCTTTCCAATCTCTCTTGAGGTTCAAAAATTAACTAAAAAAAATTTTATCAAGTTCTGTAGAAAAATGCTTCATGCCCACACTCATGAGAGAGAGAGAGAGAGAAAGAGTTAGTTTTCCAGATCTCAAATTTCTTTATTACCATCCAGAGAGTGTGATTGGGGGGAGGTAATTTTAAGCAGTAATAGGTACTTTATTAGGGCCCCTTTGAACATTCCTGTAAAGCTATAGTGATGATGGCTGGCGATATATACAAATGGGGGAATAAGAGGTCCTTTACAAGTAAATGTGGACAGAGATTTCCCCATTTTCCAAGTAAGGGCAGAGAAATAAGACCTACTCATGAAAACCTAGAGCAAACTGAACAATTCCTAAAATTAATACAAGCAGGGCAGATAAATGGAACTATTTCTATATAAGTGGTCCATCCAAACTAGCCCTTGCAATAGAAAAGCAACTTACATGATTTTTTATTTCTTTAGATCTTCTAAAACACCCAATGTTTCCCAAACCTCTAAAATCAAAATATATGACACAGGTCTCCCCAAATTAAACCATAAAGAGTAATATGGCTAATCCAATCTACCCCTCGTAGCGGCATCTAGTTGCAGAACAAATGCTAGAATCTTAAAAGTATATTGGAAGCACCTGTCTCTATGAACTTGGACCCAATGGTAAGGCATCCAGTTTGTGTTAAGGAGGTCAAGATTTTGAACCTGTTAAGTTTGTCCTGATAAGCCAAGCTGGCCTACCCATTTTACAAGATAGGTTGGGGTGTCGACAATTAAGCACCACGTCATGGGTTCATGTCCCACCTTTGATATCCCCTACATCCCCCACTCCCCTTGAGATGCTAGATTGACTCCCAATTGAGGACACCATATATTTTCGCAGATAACATCTCATATCACCCTACAGATAATAGAGAAGCTCATGCGACAATATACATTTAGGGAAAGTCCCAGAGTGGCACTCTTCTTTCTCTATAAATAATTTCTTATGTTTTCATATGTGTGTGATTCGTACATAAATGCAACTAAGGGGCCGTTTGGATACCTTGAAATATATTGTCTGTAAAATATATTACTGGCCTAATACATTACTGCGTAATGCATTGCCTACATATGGATTGTTACTTTTTGGGTAGTATTTAGATGCAACCTAGGAAATACATTGCCACTATTTGGCTATGTCAGGAAGAAATATGGGAAATGCATTACCAACATTTTACCGGCACTTGCCTATAAACTATCATTTCTTTCTTTTTTTGTCACAAAATTCCACTGAAATGCGGAATTAAAGTCATCATCACATCATTCTAAAAATATTTTCTAATAATAACATCATCACCATTCAAAAAAGATTTTCTAATAACAACTTGTACCATTCTGAAGTCATCATCACAAAATGTCCTACTTATTTTGCATGCCTTTGACACTTATATGGAATCACATGTCTTCTAACATGATTAGACTTTGGTTTCAACATGATAAGTCATTGGAATAATATGATTGGAATAACATGTTTTTATTGTAATAAGCCTTATTTTTATTAATTTTTTATAGAAGTATTTCAAATGTCTATCTATATAATTAAAATAAGCAATAAATTTATGATACCAAGTTAAAAATCTTTATGGTACAAGTTAAAAAATGGAAAGACGTTTGATTAGTAAACTAGAAGGTTTGGTAATTGCAGTAGAAAATTTTGAGGTATTGGAGGAGACTAAAAAGGTATCTTATTTCAATTGAGCTTTTACTAATCTCTTATGAGGATTATGTCGTGTGAAATTTTTTATTACAATTGTGACTAGAGAGGTATCTTATTTCAATTGAGCTTTTACTAATCTCTTATGAGGTTTATGTTGTGTGAAATTTTTTATTATAATTATGTTGTGTAATTTCTCATTGATTAGATTTGCTACGGAGAATGGATATGCTAAGGGGAGAGGGAGAATGGAAAAAGCACATATCAGAGAAAGGGGACTTAAAAAAATAGGAAAAAGTCCATATGAGAGGAAGGGGCTTAAAAAAAGGAAAAAGTCCAGAGGAGATGAAAGGGCCTTAAAGAGAGAGGGAGCACCTTATGCAAACCAATTATTAGAGCTCAAGAGAGAGAAAATGCGGGGTTAGAGGGGAGGGATCACCTAGCGAGTGAGAGGTATGGGCTCAAGAGAGAGAGGGGGCGGGCTTAGAGGAGGGGAGGGATCACCTAGCGAGTGATAGGTATGGGTTCAAGAGAGAGAGGGGGCGGGCTTAGAGAAGGGGAGGGATCACCAAGCGAGTGATAGTTATGGGCTAAAGAGAGAGAGAGGGCGGGCTTAGAGGGGAGGGATCACCTAGCGAGTGATAGGGCAGAGAGATACGCATGCGAAAATATTTCCCAAAGATTACCCGTCAAGCGCGTAATAGATTTTTCACCTTTCACCGAGCGTAATGTGTTTCGTGATTTTTGGAGAAATCTCGGGGTAATCTCTTTCTATTTCCTTACTATAAAGTGTACCCAAACGGTGGAAATGTCATATTTCCTTGTAATCTATTGTCATGTAATAAATTTTCAGGTACCCAAACGACCCCTAAATGATAAAAAGGCCAGATTTTTACAATGTTTTGTATTACAGCAGACAATGGATCTAAGCATATTAGCGACATATTACACAATGTTTCTCTATTCTCTTTTCTTTTCTTTTTTCGTTTTTTTTTTTAAGAATTCGTTCAATAATATGATTGTTACCCAGTGTATCCCATGGTGTCTTGATGCGGATGAAGAAAATTACAAGCTACAATGGTCTGATCATTTTCTTTCCAGAATAATGATAAGAATTATAATTAACTTCAAAGTAATGACGCTCAAAACAATTTAAGCAGGAGTTAAAGTCCTTGGCAAGGGAATACAAACAAATCAGTGTCCAAAGAGCGGAAAAATAAAAAATTGTATGCTAAGAGAAACTACAGAGCAGGTAAGCATATTGTTATTTCCAAGTACTAAAATAGATGAAATCTAATGTTCAAGGTTTATTCAACTAGTTTCATACCCCTGAGCAGCTGCCCACCGTGACAGTTGGTAGAGTTGAACGCTTTCATTGGAGACATGGCAGGCTAGAAGCAAATAGTTACGAGGTTGTACCATCCAAGCAAACCTCATGAAAAGCCCCGAATAAACACACATTGCTGCAGTAACAAATAAAGAATTCTAATTTCAAAGATTTAACTCTTGGCTTTATAATCAACAAGGAGACATTAAGATCCAAGTTATGTAGATCTCCTAACCTGAAGTCATGTTTCCAGATATCAATTCTGGGGGCTTTTTTGTGTCTACCAATCCCTGAAAAAGCAGACATTCCACATATCTATCACTTTACTCCCAAGAAATTAGAATATGAATTATTGTAGCACATGATAGTTAGAACTGCATGGCATAATGGAATAAAATCTTACCTACATGTACAACTTCAAAAAATCAAATCTTACCTCCATGCTATTTTATGCATATGACGGTCACTTTGCCAATACATATTTCAAAATGTAGGTTAAATCTGTACTTTAGATTTTATGGTTTATAGATCCATGCTCAAGGTTGATGCCACAAGTTTAGATCTATGGTCCTACTTGTTATGTTCTATCCCACCATCCACTTCCACATGACAGTAGCCTGACAAGATTTTCCTTTCTTTTCATGGATAGGTTTGTGATGGATTCAGTGGCCTTCTTTTTTGTTGATTATTCTCGAAAAAAAATAAAAAACAATATCAGCACCTATGACAACTGAATACCCCAAAATGAGTGACGAATCCATGTCAAATACTTCACAAGCACAAGATATGCAAAACATTGTAGCAATGTCTAAAGCCATAACTTTGGATCATATACAAGCAGGACCTTCCAGGATACTCTTAAATCTCCTTTCATGGGATTATGGCGACAAAATACGTGCAGGATTGTGCAATTATGCAGATCACCTCAGATGCCATAGCTCAATCTCTAACCATTTTGATTAAAAGGGGCAAACAGGCTTGATGTCCAAATTTCCTTAAAGAGCTTTAAGGAGTAGGGACTATAGTTACCCGAATCGCCTATGAGGGTAGCGATTCCATTTCGGAATCTCAATTCAACGTTTTCCCAGGCGAAAGTCGATTCTAAAAGAAAGGAATCACGTTTCCATTTTTGGGGAATGCGATTCCACCTAGTTTAGGAATCTCGATTCCTGGATTGCTGGAATCAAGATTCCATATCGAGGACTTTATGATTCTTAGCTACACAAGAATGTGATTCTCCTTGTGAGAAACGTTGATACCAAATTTTTTGGAATTGCGAATCCATGTTGGTTGGAATCAAGTTTCTATATCGCAGACATCGTGATTCTTTGCTACACAACAATGTGATTCTACTTATAATAAACGTTGATTCAAAGAATAGGAACTTTAATTCTTCAACTAAATAATATAACATGAAAGTAATGTGAGAATAGGAACTTCAAGTCTTCAGCTAAATAATATAACACGAAAGTAATGTGAGAATAGGGACTTCAAGTTTTCAACTAAATAATATATAACATGAAAGTAATGTGAGCATAAGGAGAGCAGAAACCCTCAGATGTGTGCTCAATCATGAGTGAGAGCGACATGTATGAGAACATGAGAGAATTTGAAGTTGTTGCACATGGCAATAAAATCAAAATTTAAAATTTGGGTAATATGTTAAAGTTTTTTTTTCTTAATTTACTAATATTTCCATCCTTCATTCCATGTTACTTTTTAAGAACTCTTATCAAGAATAAATAATACTAAAAAAATATGTTACTTCAAATTTAATAATGTTTGGTAAATGGTGTTGGTACTAAACTACTAATGTAATAATGTTTAATATATGATCGGCATTGTCATTTCTTCAAGTTGAATAAGAGGATAAAAATGCTTTTCTTTAAGTAAAATAAGAACATAATAAAGATATGAGCGAAGTGTCCGGTGTGGTGTTTTAAGTTAAATTAATCATTAAATATCAAAAGAAATTGATTAAAAATTGAATAACTCAATTTTTCAAAGTCAAAAGACTCAAAACTACATTTAACAAAGAATAATTACTATGTCATGTACGTATTTTATAATTCAAGGAAATGAGATAAAGGGAGTTCGCCCTTGTTCTCACTCTTTGTATGCCGTAGACTAGCTCCAGACCTTGTAGGCATAATAGGATTATCGGTAGACCGAGTTCATTGTATGGGATTGTCGACAAAGATATCATAAAGGTTGACATTAGTACTTGGAGTCCTAGGCTGAGTATATACAGACCAAAATTTGATCTTGTAGTAATGGGTGAATTTATATATTTTATGAATACTTCTCTCATATACCGGAGGGAATTGGTTCGCAATCTAGTAAGGGGAGAATATCGATTTCAATATGGGGAGAATCACAATTCCAGAATGGTGAGAATGTTGATTCCAAGTTGAAGGAGACAACGATTCTAGAATTTTTAGAATCACAATTCCTTATTTTTAGGAATCACAATTCCAAATTTTTAGGAATCATGATTCCAATCTAATCGAATCATGATTCCAACAACCACCGAAACAAGTGGGGTCATGTGTGATTTCATATAGGTATGAAACGTGATTCCAACATGAAGGGACATCGATTCTTGCAAATAGGAAACATGATTCCTAATTTTTTGAATCACGATTCCGAAATAGTGAGAATCATTTTTCTCAAATCCGAATTTTACAGACACCGATTCCTAGATTCCGAAACTTCTGATAAACGCGATCCTGCGATTCCGATTCCAAAAACGATTTGGAATCACAGACGTTTCCAACAACTATGGTTGGGACTCTTTTAGTGTGGAATCTGAAAGTCTTATATTATCTTTATCACAAGGATAGGCACCATACCAATAGGAGCATTTGAATCTGCCAAGCCTTAAACTAGGACTTAATGATTGGTTCCCTCTCAGTTAGGACACCCCAATGCTGCAAATTTAGTTTGAAGTGTCCCAGCTCTAACAAGGGGTGGTCTTTGATCAATTAGCATGAGTTTACAGTGGATTTCACATGTAGCTAAAAAGATCCCAGCTCAACAAATGCGCATCATCATGCATAGGACGGTGAAGAGAAGTCGATCACACATTCAGATTATGATTTTGATAGATGCCATGCAGACTCTGTTCTTAGCTCATTTTAGTAGAGAATGTGTTTTTTTTTATAATTGTTAACGTTGGTATTGAGAATTTTTTTTTGCAGAGAATGTTATGCCCTAATTGAAAATCTTTACATTACTAGCTGGCCCTGAGGCATGTTCCCTTGTGCTAGAAGTGTAATGGAATCGTGTTCCTCCTCCCCATCAAGGTCTATGAAGCTGAACTCAAATAGTAGCTCACCAATGGCCACTGATTCTATTGTCGACAGCCATTCATGGTCAATGACTCCTTCGATATAACCCTCCAGGGTTGTGCCCTTGACATCTCTGTCTTAGCTCTCCAGGAAAAGCAACAAACTCTCCTTCGCCCTCATCTTTTTTATCGTGCTGATAGGTTAAGTTCCTTTGTAAGAGGGGCAAACCCAAGGTTGATGATAGATACTCGCAAACACTAGCAAAAAATTTGTAATACTCCATACATAATATTGTATATATGTATGTATGTACAAATGACAGATGCTTACAAAGACCAGCAAAAAAATTCATAATATTCCATTCATGATACGTAGAAGATAAGGCGTGTGGGTATAAAACAAGACGCACTACCATTTTGCAGTTAAAAAAAAAAATGTACAAAACATATGATAGATCATAGATGCTTTTGATTCAACACCAAAAATTGGAACCTCTTTGGTTTTCGGCCACCATGCTAATGGGGCTACGGCATAATGGTCTATCATAGCCTTCCATTTCCCGAAATCACCCAATCCAGTTGCAAATCCAGAAGAATCCGTACCATAATTGTTGGAAATGCCTAGGAACCCGAATCGTTTTAGGAACCGGAATTGCAGAATCACGATCAGATCGAAGAATCTCATCTTAGGAATCGTTGTCCGTACAATAGGAATCGCTATGAACGAGATTCCTAGTTTTTGAGAATCGTATTTCAACCGAAATAGATCCAAGTTTCATTCACATATGGAATCGAGATTCCGTCCTCCTTGGAATCGAGATTCCCATCCCCCAGAAATCAACACTGCACGAGTCAAGATTCTTTAATATGCGGAATCGAATTTTCGACATCTATGGAATCGAGTTTCCGACATGTGGAACAGAGATATGTTGATATTTCGAATCGTGATTCTAACATATTTGAAATCAAGTTTCTGAAGTTTATGCATCAGAGATCCATGCCAGTTTGAGATCGAGATTTACAATAATATGGACTATGGAATGCATTTGACGACCCCTACCAAGAATCGTGATTTCATTTTTATGGAGAAGGAAGCTATAAGCACATCTTGAGCCTCATCAACTTTAGAACCTATATTGGATGTTTCTTATTAAAAGGTTTTCCAAAGTTTAAAGTGATTGTGTTGACTATTAAACTTATGGTCATTATATACAAAAGACAATAATTTCTAAATTGTGATTTTGACTTCATTATCATAAAGACAAAATAGGATTATGTCTACACCATGGTTTTACTTTTAATTGTATGTGTTGTATTTACCAGTTATATTTTAAATTTAAAGTAAAGGCGATCCAGGGTAGCACAAGTAAAATACTGAAACCCTGCAACCACTAAAAGCATTCGAAGGAAGATTTCTACTTCAATTGACGTGGAATCAAGATTTAATCCTCGCTGGAATCCAAATTCGAGATATTTGGGAACATCTACCCACAATTAATGGGTTCAAGTTTCTAAAGATGTGTTGGATCGAGATTCCGAAATTAAGGAATCGAGTTTCCTTGGTTCCGATAAATAGTTTCTAAAGATGTGCTGAATCAAGATTATGAAATTAAGGAATCGAGTTTCCTTGGTTCCAAAAAATGGTATCTAAAGATGTATTGAATCGAGATTTCAAAATAGAGGAACTGAGTTTCCTTGGTTCCGAACAACGGTTTCCATGGAGACTCCTTAACGGAAACACAGAATCGGGTTTCAGAACCGAAAACGCGAGGTCGGTGGAGAGATTCCGGTAACTATGATCCGTACCAGTATGCATGTCCAAAGGTCTCCGACACGGGTATGGGACCCTTTTCAAAGAATTCATGTAACACAGAATTAACAAGTGGTGGTAGATTTCTTCATCATTTTTTTCTTTAGAAAAACTCAATTATTTCACTACTTCTATCATTTCATCTTTTGTGTTTAATTTGTCACACTTCCATTTCCTTCCCCCCAACCTCCAAAAATTTCACCTTTAAATTCTCAACTTTCTTGTTGCGCATACCAACAATGAATGTCTATATATGTGTATATGCATGCATGATACAAAGTCATATACATTTTCTACATACATATTCAAAATTTCAAATGCAGTTGTAATACATCAACATCATCATCATCATCTAAGCCTTATTCCAACTATTTGGGGTCAGCTATACGAATCATGTTCTTCCATTCTGCTCTCTATCAAGGGATGCGCTCAGAATTCATGAAAAAATTTGGTAAAATTTTACACTGACTGTCTACCTAACACAACCCTTGGGACCGGTATGACCAGCTTGGGGCTGGCCAAGGCTAAATACAATTCTAATTATAGTTGTTGGAAACACTTGTGATTCCGATTCATTTCAAGAATCGGAAACGAATCGGAATCGCATGTGCCAGATGATTCTTAATCTCTGAATCGTCGCCCGTACAATGAAAACCATCATAGCGATCCGATAAAATAGGAACCGTGATTCTTATTTGTAGGAATCAGTATCCCATCATGTTGGAATTGAGTCTCCTACCTTTCAAGAATCGCATATGACCCCACACAGTTCAATGACTTCCGAAATCACGATCCGACGAAATAGGAATTGTGATTCCTACATTATTGGAACCATTGTCTATTTCAATTGGGAATCGAGATTCCCACAATACACTAATTGTGCACCCAACCCCTCCGTATAATAGAGAAGTATTTTACGAGAAAATAGACAATGTTTTACATAGATGATTGGGGATAGATGATACCATAGTTTGACCCAAATTATCTATATAAAACCAAGCAGATACCATAGACGACATTATAGATTGGTATTAGCTTGAAAGACTAAGATGTTGCATTTTCCTCAAAATTCAAAGCCCATAAGTGCCCATGAATCCCATAAGTGCCCATGAATTTTGATCACCATTGACCTATTTCCTTTTTTTTCCTTTCTTTTAGGGGTTTAAGTCCATGCCCCACCAAATATACAATAAGACAATGAGTGATAAGCATTCCGTAGATGATCATTAATAAGAATTTTATGAAAAACCTACCAAATATCCCCACATAATCCTTCACTTGATAAAATAAATAATCATTCATAAGCATTTGGTTATTACAACCATCCTATAGGAATATCCTATCTTGAGGTGGGGCAGCCACCCAAACGTATTACCTTGAGGTGGGATTGCCACCCACTTCATAGTCTATAAATTGCTAAATCAGTTGGGTAACTTGGCATATATTATTATATATGGATTCATCTCGAAAGTTTATTAAGGCTTTATGGATCTCACAACATCACAGTCTTGAAACCCAAATCATGGGTATTTGACCTAGTACAAAATTGTAACATGGTAGGAAATGATTCCTGGAACTCCTCTGGTAACGTAGAATCAATTCCCGAAGCTCCTCCCGTAACATACAATTTGTGAACGTGTTTCATTCAACATTTGCATTTGAATCTATATTTCGTGCCATTACAGCATGATTCGATGTTGATCAAAAAATTGTTCCGTGCATCTAAGAACTGTACCTTTTGAGGATGAGGAACTCGCTTCCAAACCAACATGGATTCGCGATTCGTAAAATATTGGAATCAACGTCTCTCACACATTGAATCGCATTGTTGTGCAACCATGAATCGCAAATTCTGGGATATGAAATCTAGATTCCAACCTTCCAAGAATCGGGATTTAGATAATAATTTGAAACACATTATGAAACTCTTGAAACGTGATTCCTATCTTCCAGATTCGTGTTTCATCTTGAGAACTGCTGAATCGCGATTCCGAACCAGAATCACAACCTTGGTATGTGATTCGGGTAACTATAGTTCTAATACATACATAAGAAGGTAAATACATCTATAGTACATAAGTACATATATGCATGCATTTCAAAGTATTCAAATACTTTTTTTCATATCACAAGTGCACAAGTAGAAAATGTAAAATCCTAAATGTGAACATAAATGAAGTGTTGACCAAAGCAAAGATTACAAAGGAAAACCAGAAAAAGTCCAACATAAAATATGCCTTTTTGAAAATATAATTAACCATACTTGAAAATAAAAAACAAAACACAACAATGAAAGCCAAACTAATATCACAAACTAAGAGCATTTAGATAAAAGGACTATAGTAGAGCAAAGTTTGAGAGCTATAGGTGCACAACTGCACATGAGGCCAAAGTAAAGAAAATCAACCAAGTCCAGTATTGAGGAAGCTCTTAGGCCCAGTTTGGATAGAACAGATGAATATCTGTCGGATAATTTCATCCTATGGCCCATGCATGAGTAAAGAAGCGCAAAGTTTGATCCTCTTCTCTATTATTCATGTGTAATAGTTGTTTCTCTATCCCATGGTCCTTAACTATTAAGAAAAAGCAAATGTTCCTCAACTATTTCAATAAGATAAAATAAAATAAACATGCCCGTGTTTTTAAACAACCAATTCATTAATAGTAACATATGACTAGCCAAAATTGGGCAAATATAAAAAATATAGTACACATAAAAGCATCTTTTTAGTGTAGTTCTCTACATGCTAACATCTACTAGCAGTATAAAACAATAATTTATGCTTGAATACTCTCACAGCTCCATACACCTAGGATCATACTTTTTTACTACCATCAATTATTTTATTTGTTATTTTTATGAGAAATAGAATAAATAAAGTTCTGTAACAAAATATGATATTATATCCATTTTATTTTTTGAAGACATTCTAAAATATCATATAGTGAGACATATTCGATATTATTATATTTCTATAATTTTATAATCCAGGTATCCCTAATAAGGATGATTATAAAGTTTAAACCGACTAAGCTTCGTGAAGCCAAGTCATGTTGAGCCGCCTTGGCCATGTTTCTACAATCATAAAACTCAGAAGAGTTTCTTCACAAGCAGCATACAGTGGCAAGAATTGTATGTGTCCTGTGATAAAGCACAAGATTCACCAGATTTCTGGGTTGAGTCAACTTGGGAGAGTCCAAGGTTGACTCAATGAGTTTAAAAAAAAAATGCTTAAGACTATCCGCTATGCGGTATCAATAGTGGTTCCATACCAAGCCATACCAGTGCACAAGTATAACGATACACGAGTATCCAGGTATCTTGGAAAATGATACATCCACTAGGGATCAAAGATTTTGGAATTGTGAGCGACACAACAAAAGATAATGATTTCCCAGTGCTTTTGGTGCTACCACACTCAGCTTGATTGGTAGACTTTCCATGGTTTATATCCAATGGTTAGGCTCTTGCAAGTAAATATATGTGCTGTTGCAGATTCATTGGCCTGAGTTACTTAGGAGAGGAGCCAACAAAGGAGATTATTTCACAACATAGCATTGGGTTTATGCAAATTGTCCCAGCTACAATGGACAATCATCTTGATTAAAGCAGATTTTCAATTTGTCAGGACATGATTCTCCCCCTTTTTTCTGTGTGAATGTAGTTACAAAATTGATGTACAGATCTTTTATCCCAGACTATCAGAAAGATAAATAGGGAAGAAGATTAGTGCAGAACAAATAAAAGTCAATCCCACACCAACAAAAGACATCCACATGCTAAGAAGGGTGTACATTTCATACTTAAAAAAATCTTCCACAATAATAACATCATGCATTAAGAAAATAATCATTATGAACATGGATATAACCATGAAAAATATTTATAAAGACCACATATGAAACTACGGAAATATGCAACATATGGGAGCATAGATAGCCAAAGGAACGACACATACAGCAATTACAAAGCCCCAGTTGGCAACAGGACCCCAAAAATGAGTGGTCTTTGGTCCCATTGGACTATTCAAGAAGGCCTTTAGGGCAGCAGCCATTGGGAAATAATGAGATGCCACTCCTGTGCAGCCTGAAACGTTTCAACTATAAACATCTAAGCTCACTTGATTAAATCAGAATCCCATTCTAAACCAAACTAGAGTGGATGAAAGAGTGTCGATACATCCATTCAATAGATATAAATTTTCATCATAGATCATTAACCCATCAAATGGAACATATATATGAAATGAATATCAAAAAAAATGATACAAGATAAAAACAGCATATAAAAGCAACTGACAAATTCAGACTTTACAAAAGTATTACTCAAAAGAGTGCAGAAGCAAGTACATACTGATTTTTTTTTTCTTTTTTCCCCGCTAAGATATGCTGCCTCGGGGAGAAATGTCAGAGAGACTGAGATTGATCTCACACCCACCCGTGCACAAGAGAAGGTAACGTGTACGGATTCAGGAAACCCATTATTGATTCATAAGTTAATGTTTTATATATAGGAAGATTGGTGCACGCTATCTACTCATCCCCGTTATGATCTGGAGATGATTTCCATTGGCAGGACGCATAGAAATTTGATTTTTCAGTAACCTTGTTGTTCTTTATCATAAAGAAAAAGGCCCCCTTGAATCAGCTCTCAAACTCAAGGATTAATGGCGATTTCGAATAGAAAATTAGAAATTACAGGATGCAATTTAATCTAGAAATTAGACACATTTTCACTAGCTTTTTGGCATTAAGAATAAGAAAAGTGATGGAAATACTGCAGAGATTCCTGGATTCTGAAATAAAAAATATATGCAAGTAGAAAGATGGAGAGAACTTAGATCCTTGGATTAAAGAACGAATTGAAAATACAAACGAAACCAATGCGTTGAGTTGATGCATCACATAAATAATTGAAATATAAGAAAATAAATAGCATACCTAATGTCACGGGTGAACTGAGGAGCAGTCGAGAGAGAGAGGGGTGGCTGCCTCGTGCGCTTAATTTTGAGGGAGTTGGATTCAATAAGTGGGCGTGAATAAGCTCTTCTTAAGAATTCTGAAGGACTTTAGTTTTGCAATAAGTCCTAAGTGAGAGCCTTACTGTATTTTTAATAATTGCAGTAAAGAGGAAAGCTAGAAGTTTTCTTACTATGTGGGAATATATTATTATTATTATTTTATTTTGGGTAATTCAGGGATGACGAGCTCTTACCTGATTTTTTTAAATAGTTAGTGATTTTTTAATGCGTTAAATGATAATGAAAGCCTAATCTATAGCTGAGACACATATGAAGCTAGTACCATGACCCAACCCCATTATCAAGTTTTTCCTTGCGCAAAACTTACTCTAAGGATATCATTTTTATCTCAACATTTTGGAAATATCTAAAGAAAAAGTATGCTCATATTTTAGGAATATCTAAAGAAAAAGTATGCTCATATTTTAGGAATATCTAAAGAAAAAGTATTTTGTGAGTTAAATGTCCATCTTTAAGATGAATATCCCCAACTAAAGATTCATGTCTAATGGATAAGAAAATATTCTAATCAAAATATTTTAAAATTTTATTTTATTATGTTTTATTTTTTATATTCATGATCATTTGACTGTAGATCATGGATCACTACAAAATTTGATCCAAGATCGAAACATAATAGTGTTTAAAGGGGCCCGCATGAAAATAGTATGAGTTGGGGAAGTCATAAAAACCAGGTCCATATTCAAAATATGCAACCCAAAAAAAAAATTAACTCTCACTTTCTATGTGCCAAGAAACAAATCACATGATTGTATCAAAACCATCCAATTTGTCGAGGGAACGATCTATATGTTTATAGGTTTGTGAACTCATAAACTAAAATTTTTTCATTGAAACCAGTGTTTAAAAAAACACCTCGTCCGGTTCGACTCTGAAATCGCCATGGACAGATCGAATCGACGAAAAAAATAAAAATCGCCCGGTTCTAGAGAGACGATTCTGTACAGTGACTCGCCGATTCACTGTACCGAATCGACGAGTCCGTAAAGTGAATCGGCGAGTCCAGTACCGAACTTTTTTTTTTTTTTTTTTTTTTTTTTTTTTTTTTAATCCATGATAGATTTATTTGTAATGCTTGATCGATTTTTTTGTAATCCATGATCGAATTGTTTTTTTTTTTTTGTAATCCAAGATCAAATTTTTTGTTTTTTTTTTTTTTTTGTAACCCATGATAGAATTTTTTGTAATCCATGAACGAATTTTTTGTAATCCATGATCGAAATGTTCGTTTTTTTTTCTTGTAATCCATGATCGAATTTTTCGTTTTTTTTTTTTTTTTGTAACTCATGATAGAATTTTTTGTAATCCATGATCGAATGTTTTGTAATACATGATCGAAATATTTGCTTCTTTTTTGTAATCCATGATCGAAATAATTGTTTTTTTTCTTGTAATCCATGATCGAATTTTTTGTTTTTTGTTTTTTTTGAAACCTATGGTAGAGTTTTTTGTAATCCACGATTGAATTTTTTGTAATCGATCGAATTGTTTTTTTCTTTTTTTGTAATCCACGATTGAATTTTTTGATTTTTTTTGTAATCCATGATCGAATTTTATGTAATCCATGATCGAATTTTTTGTAATCCATGATTGAATTTTTTGAAAATTTGTGATATTTTTTTGTAATCCATGATAGAATTTTTCGAAACTTTGTGATTTTTTTTTTTTAATCCATGATCGAATTTTTTTTGTAATCCTTGATAAAATTTTTTGAAAATTTGTGATTTTTTTTTTTAATCTATAATTGATTTTTTTTAAAATTTGTTATTATTATTTTTTAATCCATATTATTCAAAGAGAAAATGAGAGATGATTCTGAAACCACCCTATCCCAACCATATTATTCACATATCGAGTCCCAACAACAGTGTAGGGATGAGCACGACAGTGCAAATGAGCATGAAAAATAGACAATCTTCGAAGATTTTAAAATGAGAACCCAACAAAACACTAACACTCAAATATTTGAAAATAATCAAACGCCTGTTAATATCGATGATTCGTTTTTAGATCGAATCAATGAATTGTTAAACAAATTTAATAAATGAAACCAACGTGACCAAAAAAAAACAATAACGTCGCCTATCATTTTATTTTTAGATCATATGTTACTAATTTTATGCTTTATTGTAGTCCATGTATATTGATATACTTATTCCATGATAATTCTATATTTATCCTTTTGTGTGATGTAAATTAATTACTGAATGGCGGTTCATATAAGGAAAGAACATATCAATATTCGCATATTCATTCAAAAACATGAAAATTCTTAATGGAATACCTTCATTTTTTATTGAATTCCTAAAAAACAATACTTATAATGAATTTTAATCAATTTTTCAAATTTTTTTTAAACTTTATTATGACCGATTCATCCGAATCGCTGATTCGCCGATCCGGATCGGTTTTTTGAAAACCCAATCCGGATCACCGATCCGTTTTTTAAACCATAGATTGAAACTACTCATCTCATTAAAATTATGTCCCAAAAACTTTCAAATAAAAAATTATCTTCAAGTTAGTATTTGCCCGAAGTAATAAACATATTATTTACACCCGAGGGAGCATACTATGCTTCCACTCTTCCTTATTTTAACATTCTTTTTTGTGATTGTATATAATGAGATCATTTATCTTCCGATATAAAATCTGACAGCTTGAGTGTCACCAAGTTTGAAACAAAAAAAATTAACTTCGAACTTGGTCGATAGAAAAAATATAATCACCCCATTTACCACCTAATGCTTAAGATTGATTGTGACCATCTTATCTTATGCCCAAGGTAAATAGTATCATTGGAATTTTTTTATATCCACAAAATGATCTCTTTCACTCGGCTTTTCCCTCGCTCTCTGTCCAATCTCCACAAACTCTCTAGCTAAGCTCTTCTAACCTCTCTCCTTCTCCGTCCCTCTTTCTCTCTTCATAAACTTCTCTCTTAGCTCTATAAACTTCTCTTTTACTTTACCTTCTCCCTTCCTCTGTGTCTCAAAAAATTTGTGTTTTACCTTAGGCTACTAGTTTTTGGAAATTACACAAGTTCTATATTATAAAAGATAGAGTGCACATCCTTCCTGAAGAGTTTTGATTATCATAAATATTTAATTTTCTCAAAGATAAAATGCTTATAGGTTAGTGGATTAGAAACCCAATTTCTCTTTCTATCTCAAAAAACCCAATCTCTTTTTCTTTCTAAAAACTCATTTTCTCTTTCTAAAAATCGAATCTCTCATTCTTTTTCTCTAAAAACCCATTCTCTCTCTAAAAATTTAATCTCTCTAAAAACTCAATCTATCTTTCTCTCTAAAACTCAATCTCTCTCTAAAAACTTAATATCTCTTTCTATCTTTAAAAATCCATTTACTTTTTAGAAACTTAATCCCTATTTCTCTTTATGAAAACCCTTTATCTAGAAATTCAATCTGTCTCTTTTTAAAAACCCATTCTCTTTAGAAACTAACTCCAAAATAGAGAGATAACATATGGAAGATAGAAAGAGATGTGGATGGACGAGTGACATTCTTTTTTTTTCTTTTTTTGTGGTTTCAACCCCTTGCGGTAAAGTCAAATGAAATATTTTTTTTGGATCTGCTCGAGTAATGCATCCTTGGGAACAAAGATACTCCCCACCTGGGTTGGGATTTCTTTTCATATGATTTGTTCTTTGTAGTAGTAAAACCCTTTCCTATGGAAAAAGTTTGCGTTGGCTTTATGCACGAACCAAACATGCCTAACTATATGTTTCATAAGAAAACTATTCCATGATGTAAATTTTCATACCAACGAAACAAACTCTTAGAGAGCAAAAGAAGCCCAGCGTTCAAAGAGGGATGGGGGAATGAAGTAAAGATAAGCACCTGGAAAAGAGATGGGTGCAGTTTGCCTAGAGCCAAGGCTCTAAACAATCAAAGTAAGCCTACCTTTAAATACTGTCTATAAATATGGTTTCAATATTGGAAATCTTATTGATAGCTTTAAAATATATTTTTATTTTTAATTATAAAATTTAAAGCATTAAAAATAGTGTAGATCAAACAGATCTAAAACAACTTGAAAATTAACTATCCAAAAATGCGTTACAAGATACACCATTTATAAAATTTGAAATCCATTTTTTTCTCATGTCCATGCATCTTAATCTCGGGATGATAAATTTGAAAATATTTGGACATCAAAACAACTTCTTCTAGTGAGATTTTTGAAGTGGGCTCTAATTTTATTGTTTAGAGCTTCAGCTCTATATAAACTTTTTCCATATTTAAAACCCCTAGCATATTCTTTTATTTAGAACTCTTCCTCGGTGAATGTAGTATCGACAACAACATGCCTCAACTACAGTATGCAACTGCATCTTCTGGAAGGTATGCAACGGCATCTTCTGGAAGGAAGCTATTGGGCTCGCCGGGTTCCTCATGCTACTAACCGCTATCACCAGCATCTTGTACCGTTACGAAAAACGGGAGACATAGATCTACCACAGGCATTGATATTCGAAGATGGTGTGATAATTATTGTTGCTAGTTTTTTTGAAATTGCGTCATTTGCAATCCAGTTTTTATTCAAATAAGAGAACCAATAGGTTTTCTCTCCCACAAGTAGGGAACATGGATTTCTAGAGAATAATAAGGTTCATGGATTTCTAGAGAATAATAAGGTTCATGGATTTCTAGAGAATAGTAAGGTTCATGGATTTCTAGAGAAAGGCTTCAGTCAATATATTATTGGGAAATTGTCTTATGCGGGACTGCATGATTACACATGCGGTCCAAAAAGTGTAAAACATCCATCTTAAAGATAGATGCAAGTAGGTAGTTCCATCTAAAATCAATGGAAACTAACTGTCCAAATGTTTTCTTATTAGAATTATTATTTCTAGGTTTTAAAATTTACTTATTTTTTCATATTCATAATCCCCATGTTAGGGATTCATGTCCTTAAAAATTAAGTCCAAAAATCTATCTCAAAAATAGATTTATTAATTGGCGCATATTTCTACATATACGGGCTTGGCTGCATAAAAACCGGGTCCTTTATTATTTGCTTACTTCTGCTATGTTTTGTAGCTTCATTTTAGCTATTATCCGGTGCCTATTGTAAACGAATGAGCATTTGAATAATTTGTTGGCTAAAATAGCATGCTGGATGATTTATGTTTTTATTAGGAACAGTGACGTTGGTAAATATCATATTAACTGCATAATCTTATGTAATGCTGTCTAAATATTTTTCTTTTACAAAGCTAAAATTTTTATTTTAGCTGAGTTACTATGTTGTGGTTTCTACTCTCATTTTCATCACCCCATTGACTAACTTGTTAACTCCTAAACCATTTAAAAAAAATGGGTAGGGCTTGTTTTCTCCACTAAATTATCCAAAACAAAAATCCAAATTATCCAAATGATAATAATAAAATATTGGAATCCACTAAAACTTGACGGGCACCCATTTGGATGATTGCAGACTTGACACCGCGCAAGGCCACGTGACTCGCGCATTCCGAGTTTTCATACATTGATCTAGAACACATGGCATGATGATTTCCTTTACAAAAGCACAGACCCGCGGGAGCATTACCACCACGTATGAGAGCCCTACTGCAT
Organism: Amborella trichopoda; assembly: GCF_054954075.1. NCBI lineage: Eukaryota > Viridiplantae > Streptophyta > Magnoliopsida > Amborellales > Amborellaceae > Amborella > Amborella trichopoda. Next base: position 34,251,219 of record NC_142341.1, read on the forward strand.
ATATGAGGTTTCGTTAAAGGAAAAATCCTTTGAAGTGAAATCTGTTTGGGAATTAACATTTCAAAAAACAAACTTCATTTCAAAGTTCCCACTAAGGCAAAACAGGAAGGTGGTCATGCCAATTTTCCTAAAATAGGTAGAAAAAGAGAGCGAGAGTCCTACTTTAAAGTGAAGTGGTCCATCTTGGAGCATGATTAAAAGGGAAGGAGAATTTAGGAGAGGATGACTGATAAAGTAAAGGAAAAAGTTTATATAAGGTTGCAACTTTAAAAGGTAAAATCACATATGCATCTCAAAAATCCACTTAAAAAAGTTGCTTTAATATTGAAATAACCTCTAATTGATCATCTCGACATTGAGAAGTTTGAATATGAAAAAAAAAAAGATTTTGAGTCCTACAAATAGCTCATCTTGCAATACATTATCTAGATCATCCGTTTTCAAGATTTTCATATGTTTATAGATCTATTTGATTTTAACCATTTTTTAAATTAAAAATTTTATAATTAGATATGTAAATAGATTATGAGATAATCTTAAGAAATTTTTTCATCAAAATTACATGTTATGATAAAATTTGAATGCACGCCTTAATTAGATTGTTTAAGGTTGTGACCTTATAGAAACGACGCCCCAAAAAGTAAAAGGGGCATCCTTGCAAAACTTCAACTTCATGTCATTGTTGTAAGCCAATTGTTCTCTCTTGACATAGAGAGAGCACTAGCATTTAAAGCCCATTGTTCTCTCTTGACATGGAGAGAGCACTAGCATTTGAAGTAGCTTTACTTCGTGCGTTGATATGACTCTTGCATCGAGAGTGGTACAGGCTAACATTTATAGTAGTGTGTACCTTTCTCAACCGTTTAAATGTTTTCACTGTATCTTTGTAGACTTTTCCTTTTGAATACGGTTCCTATGCCCCCAGCCGACATTTTGTAGAAATATGGGCTTGCTAATAAATATATATTTTAAATATACCTGGACCCTAATATTTAGAGAATATATAATCTTTAACATGCTGATCATGAACATGAACAAAATAAAAAAAAACATTATAAATAATAATTATATTAAAAAAATATTTCGGACTATTAGTTACACTTGTTTTTAGATGAATCACCTATTTGTATTCATCTTTAATATAAAGATGAATGCTTTATACCTCTAGACCTCATATTGTAGAAATGTGGTCTAGCCCGCATGAAACAATTTTCCCATCTTTTTTTAATTTTTTTAGTTTTTTCACCTCTAGAGTTACATGCAGTTAATTTTTCTTTATGGCATTAGTGGGAGGTGCTACCACAACAATTCAGCCCCAATATTAAAAGGTGTTGGGTTGTGATGGTAGCACCCTAATATCTAGTTACTATATTATGGTTTTTGAGGCCACCCATGGACACCTATAAAAAAAGCTAACTCCTAAATTTATATTAAAAAAACTTTCCTCACTGAATTATTAAAAAAAAAGTCAAATACATTCCATATTCTAAACTTCTTTTTTTTTTCGATTTTTGAAAGAGCACAAATATTATGCACTTGCAGTACTTGTACACATACTCCCTTGCTCAAAGCACCTATTTAGGAGGATATTTTTTTTAGTTTAAAAATTTGGGAGGCACATAAAAAACTAGATGGTTATTTTAGAAGAATAAAATTGCACATAACAAATACTATATGTAAGCAATAAAATTGCACATAATCCCAATGAATAAAATACTGATTTACCTTTTGTGGCTGTAGGCATCATTGCCCAACCACATATAGATTGTGTTGATCTATTTCTCTTTCTCTCTTCTCTATTTCTTTTTATTGCATCACAGCATCATAGCAAGAGTCTTGAGACCTATGTAGAGAATCGCTACAGTTGATGTGTTTTGGTTCTCTACCGTATTCTAGGTTTTTTAAAGGGCGATCCATCCAGGTCTATCTCCAAACAAATATTGATTCGTTTCCCATAATAAGATGGCTTAAGGGCATGAGTACATGCCTTATAAATAACGGAAGCCGCAAGTTCCATCAAACTGTGACGTGAATTAGCAATGCTTCCGACCCTGCCTCTTATTGCAAACAACTATTTTTCCTTATAGCAAAGGAGCTGCTCGATTTGGGTAAATTATTCTTGCAGTTATTACTGCTGTTAAGAGGCCTTTGGGTTTTGAAAATACTCATCTTGCATTGAATACGTATTTGGATGGGCATTCTGTTACACATGCCTTGATAGAGCAATGGTTCAATTTTGCATCTGACTGATGCTCACATTAGTCGGTGGTTATACATTGGGTTTTTTTCTCTTGTGATTATTAAATGCTATCTTTTGTAGTGGATTTTGGAACTCTTGTGAGACAGGATTTTGGCCACTTGTGTTGCATTGAATTCCTATTTTGCAGCCATGGTTTGCTTTGAAAGGTTGCGGGCCCTCTATTTCTAAGTTCTATTTTGTGAACAAATGCAACCCATAATTGCGATTTTGAGCATTTAAGTCACTGGCAGTTTGGTCTATAATTCTCATTAGGATCTTCGGTTTGTTCTGATTGATGCATCTTTTATTCTTTAATCGCATCTGCTAACTCTAGCAGAAACTTATTGTTGTTCTTTGTTACGCTCAAAGAATTTACAATACCGATGTTCCTGAGATGTGACAGTCAAAACATATATACATCTCATTGATTGGACAAATTTACAGTGGCGAATTCTTACAAAGTAACAAAAGAAAGTTTAAGCACAACTACCGTATCTTCCAAAGTTGATCCTGACGAGCACTCAAAATGAAACAGCAGTTATTCTGAAAAAATGTTTACCATAATTTGATGAGTTTGGCTACTCAGTAAGTGATCATCATAATCCTAAAAATAATCATGATTGAAAGATATCAATATTTTAAAAAAGGAGATCTATTAACAGAAATGCATTAACAGTTTCACTTTTAAAAAAATGCATAATTAAGTATAATACGAATAATTGAAATGCGTATAACATTTTAACGGCAATGCATAATTCAAAAGATTTCACAATTTACCCTATTGGCGTCCCAAGTAGGTCACCTATATACCCCATCAGCATCCTGATGGGCCCACTTAATCCCTTTCGACGTTCCAGATAGGTCCACTTAATCCCTGCAGGTCCACTTATACCTTACCGGCGTACCGGATGAGTCCACTTAATCCCTACCGGCGTCCCAAATAGGTCCACTTATACCTCACCGGCGAACCGGATAAGTCCATTTGCATACTTAAAGTATTTCTAAATCTCTTTAAATATTCGAAAGCAACAATATAATGTACTCAACATATCACTGGAATTATTAATATGAATTTCACTGAAACCATTAATAACAATCACTTTCAATAACATTACTAAAATAACCAGTCAAATATTTTGAGCTCAAATGAAGAAAGGTAGCAGTTCGTAAAGACATTCTAGCATAATTGCCAATCTAATATGGATAAAAAAACTCTTATAGAAATTCACAAATACAGAATTATCACAATTTATGGGATGTCAATTCGCAAATGAACATTTCACATACAATGCTATAATCAAATGCAAAAATATCAGTTTTCAAATAATAAGGCAGTCATTTGCACATGAAATTTACAATGTCTAAATATTCAAAAACAGTAGAAAGAAATCTCACAATTTTACTAAAAGCCGAAATATCACATTTATTTTTAATAAATTTACAATATCTAAAATTTTCTAACAATGGACAAGAAAAATAAATAAATTTATTTCTAAGAATTTATAGCATTTAAAATATTTTACAATAGATAAAATGTCACCATTTTTACTAAAAAGATAATTCTTCGAAATAATGAGGTCGCTTGCGCATAAAATTTAGCGTCTAAAATTCATGATAATAAGCAGAAGTAATTATTTCATTTTATTTTTAAAAAGAATTGATTATTTTTCGAGACAATGAGGTCACTTACCTAAAATATTTGAGAGGGGGCTTCCGATAAAAATTCGGCTAGAGAGAGAAAGAGCTCACTGCGTTTCGACTAAAGAGAGATCTCAAAATATTTTAGGGTGGGAATCCTCACCTCTCCTATTTAAATTCTTAAAACACCTTATTATATTATTTTATTAAGTTACACCTCATACATGAGGTGTAACAATTATATTACTCCTGAAATGTTAAAACCCCACGTCAACTAAAGGATCGTGGTAAAGGTAAGGAAAAGCTTAAACCAAACGCTTTTGAAAATAGTGATGGTCCTTAAGGACAATTTTAAAAAGAATAGTTTAAACAAAAATGCATGAATAGTTTCACTTTAAAAAAAAAATGCATAATTAAGTATAATTCGAATAATTGAAATGCGTATAACATTTTAACGACAATGCATAATTCAAAGGATTTCACAATTTACCCTACTAGCGTCCCAAGTAGGTCACCTATATACCCCATCAGCGTCCTGATGGGTGCACTTAATCCCTTTCTACGTCCCAGATAGGTCCACTTAATCCCTGCAGGTCCACTTATACCTCACCGGCGTACCGAATGAGTCCACTTAATCCCTACTGGCGTCCCAGATAGGTCCACTTATACCTCACCGACGAACCGGATGAGTCCACTTGCATACTTAAAGTATTTCTAAATCTCTTTAAACATTCGAAAGCAGCAATATCATGTGCTCAACATATCACTGAAATTATTAATATGAATTTTACTGAAACCATTAATAACAATCACTTTCAATAACATTTCTAAAATAACCAGTTAAATATTTTGGGCTCAAATGAAGAAAGGTAGCAGTTCGTAAAGACATTCTAGCATAATTGCCAATCTAATATGGATAGAAAAACTCTTATAGAAATTCACGAATACAGAATTATCACAATTTATGGGATGTCAATTCGCAAATGAACATTTCACAGACAATGCTATAATCAAATGCAAAAATATCAATTTTCAAATAATAAGGCAGTCATTTGCACATGAAATTTACAATGTCTAAATATTCAAAAACAGTAGAAAGAAATCTCACAATTTTACTAAAAGCAAAAATATCACATTTATTTTTAATAAATTTACAATATCTAAAATTTTCTAACAATGGACAAGAAAACTAAATAAATTTATTTTTAAGAATTTACAGCATTTAAAATATTTTACAATAGATAAAATGTCACCATTTTTACTAAAAAGATAATTCTTCAAAATACTGAGGTCGCTTGCGCATAAAATTTATCGTGCCTAAAATTCATGATAATAAGCAGAAGTAATTATTTCATTTTATTTTTAAAGAATGGATTATTTTTCCAGACAATGAGGCCACTTACCTAAAATATTTAAGAGGGAGCTTCCGATAAAAATTCAGCTAGAGGGAGAAAGAGCTCACTGCGTTTCGACTAGAGAGAGAGATATCGTAAAATTTTCTAAGGTAGGAGTCCTCACCTCTCCTATTTAAATTCTTAAAATACTTTATTTTATTATTTTATTAAGTTACACCTCATACATGAGGTGTAACAATTATATTACTCCTGAAATGTTAAAACCCTATGTCAACTAAAGGACGTGATAAAGTTAAGGAAAAGCTCAAACCAAAAGCTTTTTAAAATACTGATGGTCCCTAAGGACCATCATGCTCATGTGGACCATCTCTTATTAAAAGTTTCTTTTCTCTCTTTTTTTTTTAAAAAAAACTTTTAGGATTATTACATTCTTTTGAATGGACTTAACAATCTTGCTTGATCAAAGTTTATTTCATGTTCTCTATTTGGAAATCTAAATTTGGATACATAACTTCATGAATCTTGATTTCAAAATATTTGACGAAAGTGTTAAGAAATCTTTTCTAGTTGCTAATAACGAGAAATTTGAAACAAAATGCCTCAAAATAATGGTGGAAGTAGATGCCCTAACAATTATCGCGATAGTAGAAGGGGTTGTACTAATAGATAGCGTCCTAAATGCGATCACTGCAGCAATATAGGATATGTGAATGATATGTGTTGAGTATTATATCCACACTTAAAGCTCATTAATAACATGACAGTCGACAGATCTACCTCACAATCACTCGAACTCGTTACTGCAACTGTGACTATTATCAGCAACCAAGTAACAACAATGGTTCTTCCTCCACTTTGAATCCTTCTTCTTCATTCCCGAACACAGGTAACCCTTATGCTCTCTTGTTTTCTTGTGATAATTTCCTTTGGATGATAGAATCAGAAGCCACAGATCATATGACTAGTAAGTTATAGTGTCTATCCAACCTCAAAAATAATAAAAATATGACCTTATGTCTATTGTTAATGGTTATTTGATTCTTATCCATGGTGTTGGTAAGACCAAGTTCTTCTCCAAGTCTTATAACTCTGAAGTTTTGTTTACACTATCATTTTCTTCGAACTTGATGTCTGTTAGTAGAATTACTCAGAGCATGAATTGTAATGTTATTTTTTCTTCCAACTCTGTAATTTTCCATGACGAGAAGGAAGATTGAGGAATGAAGACTGTCTCTTGGGCTATATTTATTTAATCAGGAGAATAAGGCTTTGGTTGCCAGTCAAGATAATTTCGATATTCATAAATTGTGACATTGGAGATTTGGACGTCCTTTAGATAAATATTTGAAAATTTTAGTATCTTTTCAAACTTTAAACTCTCATTCTTACGAAGTTTGTAAATTTTCAAAACAAACAAGATTTCCTTTTCAGTCTTCTATGCATATTTCAAATTAACTCATTTATGTGATATATTCTGATGTGTGGGGACCAGTCCCAGTTGATTCTTATGCTGACTTTAAATATTTTGTTATTTTATTGATGATTGTTCTTGTGTTACTTGGGCATATTTATTAAAATAAAAAACAAAAGTTTTTCTTTGCTCAAAGAATTTTCCAAACTGATTTCCACTCAGTATAATGGCAAGAATAGAATTTTACGAACTGATAATGGCACAAAGTATTTGAATAAAACTTTTTCTAAGTATTTATGTAATATTGGTATTACACACCGAACATCTTGTGTTGGAACACCTCAATAGAACGAAATTGCTGAAAAGAAAAATAGATACTTTTTGAAAGCTACAAGGTCTTTGATGTTTCAGATGCATGTTAAAAAACTTTAATGGTCTGAAGCTGTTTTAACTATTTGTTATCCGATTAACAAATTTTCAAGTAAAATTATTAAGGGTAAATCTACCCTTGAAGTTTTGAAAAATAAAAAAGTTGATTTGTCTCATTTGCATGTATTTCGATGCGTATCTTATGTTCATGTAGCTGAGCACGACCTAGATAAATTTGATAAACATTTCAATAGATTTATCCTTCTTGGATAAATGTTATGATCCTACAACCAAAAAAATGTATATTTTCAGAGATGTTCAATTTGTTGAAACAACGCCATATTTTCATAATACATTGGAGAGGTTTGGAAAATAGGACTCAAGGGGAGTGTTCAAGAAATCGTTTGCTCTTGCTTAATATTAGTACCAGTGATGTGCCCAACATACCTGGAACAAGTCATGATGATCAAGCCGAAGCTGAGAATACCTCTAAAACTCATCAAGCTGATTTAGAAGAAGAAAACTCCATCGTGACCCCACCTGATCCTTACGAAGGTTGTCTTGTATCTCTCAACATTCTTCTAGACTTTAAGATTTCTATACTTACCATGCAGTTTTTATCTTGTTCAAAGTCATATTTCCTATGAAAATCTTTCATGACTTATTTGCCTTTTTGAGTTCTATTTCTAATAATTCTGAGCCAACCAATTTTCAAAATATTATTTCTCAACCTAGGTGGAGTAAGGCAATAGTAGAAGAACTTCAGACACTTGACAAGAACCAACTTGGAAAATTGTCAAGCTATATAAAGGGAAGAAAGCAGTTGCATGCAGATGGGTTTTGAAGATCAAATATAATAATGATCGGTCTGTTGAGAGACAAAAGACCAGGTTAGTAGCCAAATGATTTATCTAAACTTATGGAGTTGACTATAAATTGACTTTTGCACCAGTTGCCAAGACGAATATTGTTCATGTTCTTTTATCTATTGCAGCTAATTGTAAGTGGTCTCTACATCAAATTGATGTTAAAAATGCCTTCTTACATAGTGACTTAAAAAAGAAGTTGATATGAGTCTACCTCCAGGCCATTCTAAAGAAAAAGAGAAATATCTTGTATGCAAATTAAAGTAGGCCTTGTATGTACTTAAGCAATCACCTCATACATAGTATGCCAAACTCAGCGCAACTTTGATGAGTGTTGGGTTTCTTAAAAGTTCAACTGCTTCTTCGATGTTTATAAAAATGGGAACTTCGGGTACAACAGTTATATTCATTTATGTTTATGATATTATCATTACAGGTAATGATAAAGAAAAAATTATGAAGCTTAAAAACTACGTTCACAAGAAATTTAACATCAAGGACATTGGTCAACTACAGTATTTTATAGGTATTGAAGTGGCACATTAAAAAAATGGACTCTTCATTTCTCAAAGAAAATATATCTTAGACATGTTGAAAGAAACTGAAAAATTGGGAGTCAAACCCGTTGACACCCCTGTTGATATTAATTACAATTTTAATTCAACAAATGGAAAATCTCTTAAAGACGTGGGTCACTTTCAGAGACCTATTGACAGATTGACTTATTTGACTGTGATATGACCAGATATAATGTTTGCGATTATCCTTGTGAGCCCATTTATCTTAAGTCTTATAGAGGTTGTCAATAGGATTCTCAGATATCTTAAGTCGGCACCATCAGAGTATTTAGATGAAACTGAATAATCATACTAATATTATTGGTTATTCTAATGCTAACTGGGCAGGTGATTATTGACATGAGGTCTACTACTAGCTATTGCATATTGGTTGGAGGAAACTTAGTTACTTAAGGAATACTAAAAAATAAAATGTAGTTGCTCAATCTAGAGCAGAGATCGAATATAGAGCTATAGTTTCAACTACAAGTGAATTGATATGGCTATAATCACTAATTCGAGATATGGGGTTCCCAAGGGTAATGAAGCAGCTATAAATATAACCTCCAATCCAGTTTTTCATAAAAAATCCAAACGTATAAAAGTATTTGTGAGAGAAAAGGTGCAGTAAAAAATTATTAGTACTCCTTATGTTCGAAGTGAAGACCAACTTGTAGACATATTTACCAAAGCTATTGCAAAGATACAATTTTATACGATACTGTCCATGTAGGGCTCCATAGATATCTACACACTAAGTTGAGGGGGAGTATTGACAGTTATAGCAGAAAGATAAATAAGTTTCATATCTTGTGGATTATAAGATATTGAGTTTCCTATAATGAGTTTCCTATTTTGTGGGATTACAATTGTAATGAGATTTATTTTCTAAAAGACAAGAATTGTAACTCTATAAATCTGGTAAACCTGAGTAATCCCAATTAATGAAATACTGGTTTACCCTTTGTGGACGTAAGTACCATTACCGAACCATGTGTATGTTATGCTGATCTATTTTTCTTTCTCTCTTCTCTATTTCTTTTATTGTAATTTCAACACTGATATGCTCTCATAGATGCATATTGTGCAACTGCTTCCTCACTCAAAACACCTATCTAGAAGGACTATTTTTTAGTCTAAAAATTTGGAATCCACATAAGAATTACTAAATAATTATTTCTAAAAGAAAAAAATTTGAATTTTGAATTTTGTAATACTTAGATCGAGCCCTTAAAAAATTAAACGGTCTCAATCCACAGAGAGTTTAGTTCTTAATTATTATTTTTTTGTTAAGATTATGCAATGGATGTAGAGATTACATTTCAATACTTGAGATCTATAAAGTGTCTATAACATGGGTTTTTGCTCAAGAGAAGAAATGGACAGTAGTATACTTCCTTGGGAGGACGAAAACTTTTGCCTACCTCAAAATCAAATGTTTTTTGCTTGTTCTAGAAGCATGGATGGATATAGTGGCCGTTGAGGTTAGGGTAATAAGGCTTGGGCATAATTTTGGGAGACGAAAAGATTTTGTTGAAATTTCGACAATTAGCTGAGCTTTTGGTGCGTTGGTTAACTGTTACGTGGGGGGGGGAGGTGGGGGTGTAATATTTCGGCTCCAAAATTTATTATTAATTTCACCCCTTCTCTTCTATATTTTTATTAAAGCATCCACATAACCATGAGCCTATGTTTGCTTGGTTAAACTCTCTCATGTGATAACCTTATATTTTTTATATGATAGTCATTTTTATTACAGTTTTTATATGATAGACAAAAAAAAAAAGTCTATTTGGCTTTTGTGTAAGGAAAAGTTTATATAGAGTCGAGGCTCTAAACAATCAAATTTGAACCTACCTCAAAAATTTCACTAGAAGAAGTTGTTTTGATGCCCAAATATCTTCAAATTGATCATCTCGACATCAAGATCGATGGACATGGGAAAAAAATGGATTTCAAGTTTTGGAAATATTGCATTTTATAGCGCATATTTTGACCGTCAATTTCTAAGATTTCCAAGTTTTGATAGATATGTCGATCTACAGTATTTTTTAAGCTTTAAACTTTATAAATAAATATAAAAATATATTTTAAGGCTATCACAAAGATTTTCCATATTAAAACCACATTTCTCGATACTATTTGAAGGTAGGCTCTAATTTGATTGTTTGGAGGCTCTATACAAACTGCACCCTTAATGTAATTCACTTATGTAAATTATTAAATGTTCATCTCTCTTTTTAAAATAGGAATTTTCTATTACTTGGTTATAAGCCATAGCAAAACTAAGAATAGTATCATCCCATCTCATTATTATCCAAATCTTTATCAGCAAAGCGCTAATACCACTTACTACAACCAAGGCCTCGCAAGAAGCCTGTCGTAACATAAAACCAAGCATGGTTCATTGAATGGTCGTTTTTTTGCCAATTGAACGAGGCCGAGGCCGCTTAGGAGCAAGAATGGCTTACCCCATCTCATTATTTTCCAATCTTTATCCTCTATGTATCCTTATATATTCTCTAATATCTTTCTCTACATCACCATTTAATCCCCTCCTAAAAATGCCCTCTCTCTATTTGGTATTCCTTAGAATTAGTATGTCCATGTCCTCTTGGAATTGCCTTTTATTTCTGTCCTCTAAACCTACTTGTGGCCATAATCACTAATTACATTAATTATCTTTCATATTGATTAATGTAATTCAAAGCTTATTACCTACTCTAGTCCTACCCTAAATGACTCATAACTCCTTTAATAGGACCCTATTGCCTACTCTCTTGATCCTTCATCCCTAGACCATGAGCCAAATGACAAAGGTTAGAGGTGAGAATGCTCCATTGGATGTTCCCATGGAAATCTAGGTCAAACAGGATTGCAGGTCTCCTTCAAGACAACACGAGGGCATGGATGTGATTCTCTACGCTCCCAGAAAACCTGTACTTGACCATACGCTCCCAGAAAACCTGTACTTGACCACAACAAAAATTGCCCTTTGTCACTCTTGGAAATCAAGTTCTTAGGGGAAATCACCTGAAATATACTGACATGTTTAAAAGGAAATTCCCACCACCTTGGCATGTGGCCCATGAGGTGGCAAATGTCTTTCCCCTTTGTGGTACCTTTTTTTTCCCTAGGTATGTGCCTTCCAGCTATGATGTATATGTTGTACGCGAAAGCTCTAAACCTGATGCGGTGATTTTAAGCAAATAAAATACAAGAAATAAAACATGAAACACATACCCCAAGAATACAGAGATTTATGTGGTTCACCCTAGGAAGGCTACATCCACGAGCGCGACAAACTAAAATCCACTATACCAATGAAAGTTACTCAAAGATTTTGGGACATAGAGTTACATCTTTTACCCTCGACAAAACACAGTGAGCAAACCCTTTTAAAATACTCTCCCAATCGATACCACATGTCATTGTTCCTTCTCTTTACTTCTGGCAATCATTATCAGCAACACCAGATAGAGATGTGAAAAGAACGTGAAACTTACTTTCTCTCTACCTTAAAGGGAAAACCACCCAAACTCTTTATGGGAACTGCAAATCAGCATCTCAATCTTCAGGAGTCTACAGGAGATGCCATCACAATGTTTCTCTCCATATTAAGCTCTCTTCTCTCTAAGGTTGACCTTTCATCTCATGTATAGGATGCCTTGCCCCCCTTTCTATCTAGAAGAAACCACTTTTCCCTTATGATGACCCAAATAGGGCACACATATTCTCTTATCTTTCATCTCATATATATAAGATTAAAAATCCACACTAAATAGGGAAGTTCCTATAGATGCTACATAGACCTAAAAAATCAAGAGATATACCCAAGAGTTCTAATCCTTTTGGATTGCTATTTTTTTTAGGAAATTTATCAATATCAATCTCAATCCTACATAATATGATATTTCCTTATGTAGGTGATTTTGGATAGCATCATATCCAACAATATATACACAGCTACGTATCAACTTTAATTTTTCCTCATACACAAGTTGAGAGAGAGAGAGAGTGTGTGTGTGTATATCAAAACTTGAAGGAACACTACAATATCGTAAGAGTGTGATTTGGTTACATTCTTCAGTATATGCTCATCAATGGAAGGTTGAGTTCTCATTAATCTATAAGTCAATATGACACATGTTATTGATTATACCACAATCATTGATCATCCATTCATAGATGTAATTACAGGACAAGATGAACTCGTTGTACGTGGAAGCTCTAAACCCGATGGGTTGATTGTTTGACAAATAAAGTACGAGAAATAAAGCATAAAACACATACACAAGAACAAAAATATATATGTGGTTTACCCCAGAAGGGATCCATGGGCACAACAAACTAAAATCCATTATACCAATGAAAGTTACATCAAAGATTTTGGAATAAATTTCGACAGAAACATAGTCGAGCAAGCCCTTTGAAACCACTATCCTTTCCTTTTATTTACTTCTGACAACTATTACTGACAATACTAGATAAAGACGCGAGAGCAACGAAAAACTCTCTCTAACTAAAAAGGGAAACAACCAAAAATCTCTATGGAAACCACTTCTCTACAAGAAAACAACATCTGACTTTGCAAAAGTTTTCAGGAGGTACCATCAATGTTTCTCTTCATAGGAAGCTCCTTTCTCTAAGAGGAATTGCATCTTATACACAGGAGGTTCTGCCTCCCTCTCTCTCTAGAGGAACCACCATTCCCATATGGTGACCTAAATTGGGCACATAAATTCTCTGCACTTTCATTATCTGCCAAATAAATTTATTCATCATTCTTGTTGAAAAATAGTGTTTCCATCAAATATTTCCACCTAGAAACTTGCATTCGAAACCTTTATTGCTATACCGAAAACCCCAACCAGGCTCTGATACCACTCGTTGTACGCAGAAGCTTTAAACCTGACGGGTTGATTTTTTGGCAAATAAAGTACGAGAAATAAAGCATGAAACACATACACAATAATACAAATATTTACGTGGTTTACCCCAGAAGGGCTGCATCCACGAGCATGACACAATGAAATCCATTATATCAATGAAAATTACATCAAAGATTTCGAAACAAATCTCGATAAAAACACAATCGAGCAAACCTTTTTGAACTACTATCACTTCCTTCTACTTGCTTTTGGCAACCATTACCAAAAAACACTAGATAGAGATGCGTGAGCAACGAGAAACTGCATTTATCTCTGTTTTGGCGAGATGTATATTTTTTCCTATTTTGTGTACTCTTATTTTCGTACTTTCTAAAAGAAACATATTATTTCTTTAAAAAAAAATCCTAAAATAGAAGATTACAATGAAACCATTCAAAATATTTGTTTCAATATGAAACTTAAAAGATGCCATCTCATGATAAATTCACCTCACAAATTAGAAACAAATTAGAATAAAAATGCATGAAAGCCATTCAATCATAAGTCCCCAAATTTTGGCTTGACAAAATTCCACCAAAAAATCCAATATATATTAGGGCTCAAAGACATTACCCAATTAATACAAAATCCTAATTAACTTAGGGTTTTATTCTTTTGGGTTAGAAGCTAAGGTTGAGCAGAAGCTTTGATAGATAAATAACATCGGGTTTTATTCTTCTTGCTTTGGCAAATTATAGAGAAAAGTTCGGACCCTCTTGCTTTTTGTGGAACTATACAGGTTTTCGCATTTAGCATTTTCTTTCCTTTTACTTTCAATTAAAATAGCTTTTATAGGGCTACTATAGTCATGGAGCTTTCGGATGAATCAGATCTTTCACTCATGACTCCTTTGAAATATGTACTTCTGAGTTCTGAGTTTTGACTTCTGACTTTGTTGCAGGTCCATTTGAATGGTTTATGTTCTGTCTTTAAGTTCCATAAAGGTTGTATTCACTTCATTGATATTGTGAGGGGGTTCTTAGACTTGATATTTTAAATTATTTGCTTCAAGCTTACCTCTACTGCTACAAATTTATTTATATGCCAACCTCACCCTTAATGTAATAAGAAAAAGTTTATAAACGGTTGCAAGTAGAATTAGAGATGCCCTTCAAAAATTGATTAGAAAAGTCGTTTTAATATTGAAAAACCCTCTATTTGATCATCTAGGCATCAGAGTGATGAATATGAAAAAAAAAAAAAAAAAAATTTATTTTGAGTCCTAGATATAGTGGATCTTGCAACACATTATCTAGACGGTTCATTATCAAGATTTTCATATTTTTATAGATCCACTTGATTTTATCCATTTTTGGAATTTAAAATTTTATTATTAGATTTCAAAATAGAATTCCAATTGGCCCTTAGAGTTTTTTCAACCAAAATTAGATAATGTAATTTTAATTTGGAAGTGCACCTTATTTGGATTATTTAAGGTTGCAAACTTATATAAACCATGCCCATTTTTTGATAGAAAATGCGATTTGGGTCTTGAGAACACCGGAGAACAACTCCTGCCATTGCTTCCACCCAAAGAGAGTTTATTCTTCTGCAATTATTTTATCTTGGCTATCCTACAAAGATACCGCTGCTATGTTGGCTATTTTATTGATTGACCACTGCAAACGTGGAAATGGCATGCAACACTGCCAAGCAAAATGATATTATGCACTCATGTGTATATATTGTATATTTACTCCTTAAGGTAAAATCCCATATACGAGAAATTTTAGGACCCCAATTTTAGCTACTTATTTATTAGAGTTGTATCTAAGAACCAAAAAATAGAAATTTACTGCACTTGCGTAGTGGTTGTTTCTTTCTTGAAATATTGATGAATTTTACGTGGTTTTGAGAAATCAAAATTTGATATTTTCATTTGTTTCAAGGAATGAATTTTTAAATGGAAATAAGTGAAATAGAATGGTAGATACTCACTTTTTAACAATTACATGCTTATGCAACACCTAACTTTTTAATAGTTACATGCGACGTGCCTTCTTAGCTAACTTATGTCTTCTTATTTGAAGGATATGTCTATTCAAAGGGTAACTATTTTTTATTTGGAGAAACATGAAACATTTTTTGAAGATGCAAGAGATCTACATGAATTGCCTCAAGGTACATTGATGAAGACTACCTATGAATGGGGGACCCAACTTAATTGGGGTCACTTATCCTTGAAGACCCCTTCCCAAGCTGCCACCCCACAACATCTTCAGAGGGGTCTCGTCCTGGCCTCCTCCATCAGCCTCCCTCAAGTATTAGTCACCGAGTCTTCTTCTGAAGAAGAAGACCTCTCTCCTCGATCTCGTGATTGGTCGTGACGGCCATATAGGAAGTTGGAGGCCAAGGAGAAGACGGAGAAACTGCTGAAATCCATGAAAGTGGATTTCACGGGGGGAGGTAGCCTTCATTGAGGACGCTGTTCCAGTTTCCGTGCTAAACGGGAGCCCGGCTCCCAAAAGGAAGAGGCCTCGAAAGAGAGAGGTTCAGGGGCTACTCACCGAACTCCCCAATGAGCAACTGTCTCCTGGCCCGTTTGGGGTCATCAGGGGTGGGAAGGAATTCCACATTCACTGATGTGATTGATATGTGAAGTGCTTTTTCCAACTGCCTTCTTCTGCTGCCTCGTTCTGCTTCCTCATTCACTATTGTTCACTATTGTGTTCGTTAGTTTATCAATAACTTTATGTTAATATTTTGAAGAACTTTATGTTAATATTTTGAACAAGTAGGGTGCTCCCTTCTTTTGCTTGGGGCCTCTTATGTCAATTAATTTACTGAATGGTTATTGCTTATTTAACGTTCATAATCGGCCAACATAGGAAATTTAGGGATTTTGAAATATATTCTTTAAAAGATTGAACCATCGACACTTGTTGTCTGATGGGACACCCATAGAGTTGATGGATCAATCTGTTGGTGAGACATGGCCTTCAAACCAGGTTTTGAGATGCATGCATATTGGGCTTTTTTGTGTTCATGCAAATGCAACAAATTGTCCTTATATTTATTCAATTGTAGCCATGTTGTGAACCCTTATTTCTTCTGTTGTTGCCATGTTGCGAAATATTTATTTGAGTCTCAGTATGCCCATGTCCCCACATATGGTTTATGGGGATAGAACCATTACAAGGTCGGATATATTTTCAAATTATACAGAAGGAAACTCCATAAATGGGTAGTATTTATTATAATATAGGCTATACTATACCTTGTATTATAATGAATAGTTCCCATTTCTTGATAGACCACGTAGTGAACTATTGCCCAATTTTATCACCTAGTTTGATGAGTTTACTCCACTCAAATCGTGGGCAGCGACTATTGACCCAATTCACATAGTTTGATGAGTTGACCTCACTCAGAGCGTGGGTTACGACTGTTGGGTAAGAGAACGTCATACGAAATTTAATATCATGTTATTGACTACTTTTGTATGTAAAGACATTTATATACGGGTGTGGTTTGTATAGAGCCTAGGCTCTAAACAATCAAATTAGAGCCTGCCTTCAAATAGTGTTGAGAAATATGGTTTCAATACCGGAAATTTTTTTATAGCCTTAAATATATTTTCATCTTTATTTATAAAGTCTAAAGCTTCAAAAATAATATAGATCGAGAGATCTATGAAAATTTGAAAATCTTGAAATTTGATGATCCAAAAGTGTGTTACAAAATACACTATTTCCAAAACTTGAAATCCATTTTTTTTATCATGTCCATGCATCTTGATGTCGAGATGATGAATTTGAGGATATTTGGGCATCAAAGCAATATCTTCTAGTGAAATTTTCGAGGTAGGCTCGAATTTGATTGTTTCGAGCCTCGGCTCTATATAAACTTTTCCCTTTATATACGACTCAATTCTTTTGGATTTTGAAGCAATTAATGCATACTTTAGGCCACATAGTTTGTAATCTAGTGGCCGATAGTGCATATGTTCACCTTGAATCAAAAAACAATGGTCTTATGAGATTTTTCACCTTATTTCAATTCTTCTGAATCCTGATTACTAGGTTCAATATATATATATATATTCTTCTGAATCCTGATTACTAGGTTCAATATATATATATATATATATATATATATATATATATATATATCTCTCTCTCTCTCTCTTGAAAATGGGTTGGCAGTAATCATCTGGTTAACCCATGAGGGACTAACACCTTACGTCAATAGTATAAGGTTGTCACTTTATACAAACCTCACCCCTTTTTCAATGAACTACAAAACTTTATGTGGTTATCCTTCCAAACGGTTCTTACTTTTATCTTTTTATCTTGGCATCTGAGAATATTGCAATTTTGGGTACATCCAAACTGGTACTTAGTCCTTTTAAGTCTTGTCTTCTTCACTCTCTATATCTGAGTATTCTGGGCTTTGTCTTTTTCGCTATCTATATTTGAGTCTTTCTATCTCCAAGGAAAACCTCTAATTTTTGTGTGTGCAGTGCACTAGCTTATGTACCACAAATTTTTTTGATAGAAAAGTCCATTGCTTGACCCCATTAATCTTTAGGGAGATACTTGATGAATGTAGTAACACTCTCAATTGTACTAAGAATTTTGTATCTTGCAACACATTATCAAGACCGTCCATTTTCAAGATTTACATAGGCTTTCGGATCTATTTGATTTAAACCATTTTTGGAGATTAAAATTTTATAATTAAAAATGAAAATAGAGAACCTTATACTTTTGGGATTGGGATCCACTTTCCTTGTTAGCGAGCTCCATAGATTATAGGATCGGGGTCACATCCTTGTTAGGTTAGTATCTAGTTCCAAGAACATCAAAATCGTGATCTTCAAATTCTTGGAGCGACGATCTAATTTGTTCAGGAACCACATCTACAATGTTACGGAACGCGTTCTGTGAGACATTGTGATCGTGATCCATGAAGTAGAGGGAGCGAAATCCGTTATGTATGCGATCGAGATCCGTGTTTTAGCTGGAGCGAAATCCATTGTGAATGGGATCGAGATCCATGAAGTAGAGGGAGAGAGATCCCTAAAGTAGGGGGAGTGAGCTCCGTTGTTAACGGGAATGAGAATCTTAAAACTTGGAGCAAGAAAATGGAAACGGGTTGGGTCGGGTACGGAGCGTCGGAGTTGGGTCCAGGAGCGTTGGGCGCTCTCGGTAACTATGGTTGAAACCCATTTCTCTCTAGCCCTTTAATAGCTTCCAAATACTATAATCCCACACATTTCATGTCCTGGGAAGCCCTCACATAGATATCTATAATAAAAACGTCGTGATCTAATAATCGAGGGTGAGCCCATTTGTGATTCTCTGATGGACAACACCAGTGTGAGAGTTTAGGAGCATATAGGACAGATGGATTGGGCAAGAGAGATAATAGAAGTTGCAGAGAGAATAATTGGGATTTGGGTGTATTGTGTCTATCTGAAGATATTGTTGAAACCTAGAGATAATGGTGGTTGCTTCTTCTCCTTATGATAATGAAGATGTGGCAATGAGGAGGAAGAATGTTGAAAAAGAGTGGGTGAAACAGGGATTGAAGTAATCGGTGAGGAAATGATTTTGAATTGTAAAAAACATATGAAAGAAACCTTCTTATAATTAGCCATGCTAAGTGCTCTCTCAAGAATGTATTTCACCACTTACTATCAAATTACATTGTGCAAAAAGGTTCACCGAGCAAAACAGTCCTTGAGATATCTGAAAACAGAAGGTCACACAAATACTTGCCTATTATTGTTCACAATAGATAAGTTTACAAAGCACTAGAATTGCCAGAAAAAGAAAGAAAAAGTGCCATTATAAAAATGTTGGAGAAAGAGAGAAAAACGAGTTAGAAATTTGTTCTTCAAATTGGGAATCCATCCAAAATTTATAGAGAGAGCAAGTTGACTGTTTAGATGTAGCTCAAGTAAACAGTAGTGCTTGTTACTCTATTATGTAATTGTTGGAAATCCAATAGTAACCTTCAATGGTTAGAAACCGGTGGATGAACCCCACATAATAGTTGTAACCGCCAAGTCAAGAACCAACACTCACCATGCACACGCGACACAACAACCCAAGTCACACTACCATGTTCAAATGGTTTTCACCATGGTGCACTATTGCACACCGCGCCCAAAACTTTTTCTCCCAGGTAACTAGTTGCATTCAAAACTGTGATGTGCTTTGTAAAAATAGAGTAAGCCGCAATCCGTCTCGTACAAGTGCTCAGGCGAGTGGCGTCTCATGCATAGTGAGATATGAAAAGTGTGCCATTAAATATCCTCACACACGTATATGCTCATGCGTGTTGCACATTTCACGTTCTCTACACGTGCCCCATGCTTTCCCTTTTGTTTCATGAACATAAGGTATGAGACCAATACATAGCTTTTTCAAAAAACTATGGAATACAAAAAAGTTATTTTGAAATATTAATAGTATTTTTCCGAACTAAAGAAAACAAATAAAGAAGATGACTAGAGAAAGAAAGTGAGGAGTATAAAAAGAAGCCATAGAAGAAGTTTAGTGAGATGCACTAGAGAGTTTGAGGGGAGGGGACGGGAGGGAGAGGATATATATATATTTATGAAATGATGGTGAATGCACAGAGATTAAGGGGCATCAAGGACATATGGAGACGAAAAAAGGAAGGGCATGAGAGATAAAGAGATAGTTGGGTGCTGAAGAGAGAGTGAGAGGGGAAGGCAAAAACTTAATATTTTGATGGGGAGAAATAGAATGTTGTGTAATATATTTTTTTTGCATCACCAAAAAATTCAAGTCCGACTTAGAATTTTGGGAATTCAAATATCGGGTGGTTATTTGAAAATATATGGTTTCACAAAGTTCTCTAATTAGAATTATATTAGATCTAATAATATTCTAAAATACCAGGAAATTAGAGTGCTATTCAATTTGGGCCCTTAGATCAAATTAATGTGGATCCAATTACCAGAAAAGTGTAGCAACCCTCGCATTTTATGCCCACGAAGTGCTACAATAAAAGGAACTTAAACCTTATTTATTAAGTTCCTTTTTTTATTTAAAATTAAGAAGGTTTATCTTTTGTGGTTCCCCACAAAAGATAAATATGTGGAAGAATTGCCCAATAAAAAAGCCCTATCGAGAGGAAACCTTACCCTTGCTCCAAGTCCAGTCTTGAGCAAAACCCTATCCACCCCAGCATCCAATATTCCTCTCTACTCTTTTCTTCTCCTCTCACCTACTCTCACTCCCTTTCTGCCTATGTTCTCTCTCTCCACCTCTTCTCTAAACCCCAATTTATTATGTCTTCTCTTATCGCTCTCTCAAGCTTCTCCTCACACCCCACATGTCTCCTCTCTCACTCATTCGCTCTCTCTCTCTTTTTACTATCTACTCCCCCTCTCTCTCAAGCTCTCATCTCTCCTTATGATATTCATTTTTTCAGGATTTTTATCTCTCAATCTTGTGTTCTCTTTCTTACTCTTGTTATCATATGGATATGTATCATATGGATACATATCTATACAAATATGTATCTATATGAATATATATATCTTGTTCTCTTTCTCGCTCCTGTTATCATATGGATATGTATCATATGGATACATATCTATATGAATATGTATCTATATGAATATATATATCTTGATAAGATTAAGTGTTAATATATATATATACTCCCATGAATTATGAAATGGGAATACTCAATCTCTGTCAATAATACAGCCGACCATACTTATATCTCATGTTTGGGAAAAACCATTTCAGTAAAATGGTGGGACATCTTCAATATGGATCCCACAATCATAGTTCCCAAACGCATACCTCCACAAAAACCTATATATAACCCCAGTTTAAGTGGACATAATACAACCAATACTTCCTTTGACTTCCCCACATATTTGAAAAATATGCTACAATCAAACCCTAATGCTTCCAAATAAACCTTGGAACAACAAATGAAAGAAATCTTTACAGAAACAGGAAGAAAGCCGGTCTCATCAGAAGAGACAGTACAATCATCACCAACTCACAACAATAGATACTTTCCCCTGGAAGAAACAGACCCTGAAGAAAAAGATGATCCAGACGAATTCAGTCAAAGACCATGACTCATTGCTGCCACTCACTCATATCACCATACTCTCCTCCGACATACGACAAACCACGACTGTGCCAAGATACTCTCCACCAATATACGACAAACCAAGACTGTGCAAAGATGCTCTCCACCGACATAAAAAGACAAAATGACGATTATTCAAGGATACCATCACTGTAGCACCGACATAAAAGACAAAGTTGCATACTATTCACTGATGCCTTTTTGTCCACAAGTGCCGACAAAGACAAAAGGCTTTTTCACTTTTTCTTTTCCATTTTGTCACCTTTCGCCGACAGCATATTCTTTATGTCACATCTCTTTTGCTTTATGCCTTGTCATTATTTCCTTCGCGACGAAGGCACTCCTTTTCCTCTTTATATAAGAGCCTCTCATTCTTCAGAAGAGGCAGGTCACTCAGAAGCCCTTCCTCAGACGCTCTCCTCTCCTCTCTTCCTCTCTGCACTTCTCTCATCTCTGCACTTCTCTCTCCTCTGCATTTCTCTCATTTCTTTCTCTCTCAGAAAATACTCTTTTGCCCTCTACCTGCTCCATCTCATGCAACAGCTATCTTGACCTAATTGCTCATGAATACCAGGTCACATAATTCACCTTAATTTCCAGGTTCTATCTTTTCCTCCTTTTCATATTCCTAGCATGTGTGATTGTAATCTTCGTTCTCTCCCTTCCTATTGCCCTCAACACTGGAAACTCTTTTCCAGTTATTGCATATGTAAACAACAAGTTCGTTTTACAGTTTGTTTACAGTTAGTTTGATTTTCAGTTTGTACCATTGTGTATACACTTTGTTATAGTTTGTTTGTAACCTGTAAGTTTACAGTTTGATGTATCTGTACAAATTTTTATATAAGAATGTAATGTGATGTTATGCAATTCAAAATAGTGTTTAGTATCAAAATAGGTAATCTCAACCACACACAGTGGTTAGTCATAGATATATCAATTATACCTTTTATTTGCATAATTCTAATCTGTCTAAACTTTTACAGAATTTTACAAGAAATACTAAAATATAACAGTTTAATATTCACATACTTAATGTAAACAATATATGATGTTTTTACTGTAGATCCTGGCGCGTTTTGGTATCAGAGCCAAACAGTAAAAGACAGTAAATTGTTAAGAGTTAAAAGTTACAATATTACTGTAGAAACCTATTTAAATTTACATCTAAGAAAGTTGGTCCGAGAGTTAAGGCAAGAGACGAAAGGACAAGTCTAAGCAAAGTACCCGCCAAGGTCAGGAAGAGCCGCTTAGGGGAACACGCTGGACCCTTGATCGTCCAGATTGTCATTATCCGCAACCTACAGATGGCAAATTTAATTAGGAATCTTAAAGGTAATATTGCAACTCAATCTCAAACTTAAGAGTTAAAAATAAAGAAGAAATCATCATCAATGATATTGAACATCATATCCAAAATTCGAATATTCTTAAAGTACCAATAAAAGATATTTATCAAAAAGGATCATTCAAATTCAAATTAGGTTATGCTATAAAAACAGTAGAAGAAAGTTTATCAGTAACTTAAAACCAGGAAGACTTTCAACTATTATCAAGAAAAATTATTGAAAAACATAAAGAAAATAATTATAAATATTTGCACATTTGATTAATACAAATAGCCATTAAACCTTTAACCCGTCTAGGGTTAAACACTTCAGTGCTTGTATGCCTAAGAGATACAAGACACAATAAGTTCTCAGATTCACTTCGAGGCATGGTGGAATCCAGCCTATGTAGTGAACCCATATATTTTAATTGCTTTCCAAATTTTTCTGTTTCATTAACAGACCCAAATATATTAGATATATTAACTATAAATTTGAAAACTCATGGATTTAACATGACACATGGTTCTCAGAATTTAGCAATAGTATACAGAATTTATTATAAAGTAATGAATACTCTCTGTCCTAATATTATGCAAGTTGATAAGAAGGATCAAACTATATTATTCCAAATTAATATAGAAAAATCAAATACGATTATACCAAAAACCATTACTTGGTCCGATAGTATTCTACCTCAATCATGGGCATTGCAAAATGCAAACCAGCCCAGAGAAGTACCTGTGAATAATATTCCAAACCAAATAAAAGAACATCAAGATGAAAATATTGAAATAAAATCTCAACAGCCTATAGTACACGATGATATAAATATTAATAGGAAAAGAAATAAAACCCCATTAATATCTGCTAGAAAATCTTGTCATACTACTCCCGATGTTATAATACTTCCTTCCCCATCAATACCTACAATATCCTCGGACTTCCAATTACAAGGAGTCAAAAGAACAGCTGATTATGTAGTCATTCCCACGTATACATCTAAACCTGACATAGCTGAATTTCAAATACTTACACTACAAGTAGATGATGATGATGATGAATATGATATAAATAATGAGGGTGCACATTTAGAAGCATACTTAACTGCTAAATTAGAAAGAAAAAAGCAAAAAATAGATATTGATTATATCAAATAAGATTATCTTGCTCCAGAAAATCAGGGTATTAGGGAATGGTATCTTAAAACCTTCCAACCCAGGTTAATAGAATTATTCCATAAAAAATATAATAAAATCTTGAAAAAAGAAAGAGAAACAAAAGGATTTTTTATATGGTTACAAAAAATATGTACTCAATATAAAATAAACATTCCTCAATTTAATACTCTTCAAACCATAGAAGAAAAAACATACATTAGTACGGATGGTACTACTACTGCTAGTACACACCCGCCTGAAAAAAGTATAATACTAAAAGGTGCAATAACCCCGTTAAGTAAAGGAGAACCACCACAATCCCTATATGATATTATTGCAACACCATATAAAGTTCTACCAAAAGAAATAGGTAAAAAACAATAACTAATACCTCATATAGTGGAACAAAACAATTATACCAATTTATATATGCAATCTTTAGGAAAACAAGCAGAACGTATAGAAAGATTAGTTACTCCTCAAACTAAGGGAATAACTCCTTCTATCCCTAAAGCAGTTTTGTTTAAACCTCCTCCAGAACTCAATAAAAATAAATTCCATATAGGAGAAAATAATAAAACACTAATGGACCAGTTAATATCTAAATTAGCCAAATTAGATATCAAAGGAATCCCTTCTCCTAGACTCAGTATTCCTATACCAATACCCAGTACTCCTGTACCTTTACCAACTATCCCAGAATCTTCAGATAGGGGAAAAACAAAAATACCGGAGCATGAAACTATGATGCTCCAAGAAGAGGAACAAGTTATAGAAGATACTATACAAAACCAAGAATTTGCTTTTATGGATACTTCACCTATTGATTTAAATAGAATAGCATACGATAAAACATGGAAACCAATCACAGTTTT
Source organism: Amborella trichopoda (assembly GCF_054954075.1). Lineage (NCBI taxonomy): Eukaryota > Viridiplantae > Streptophyta > Magnoliopsida > Amborellales > Amborellaceae > Amborella > Amborella trichopoda. The sequence goes on from NC_142341.1 coordinate 34,276,039, forward strand.
ACCATACTATAAGAGACCTACACCTGTTGATGTACAACTTGAAGAAGATGCCATACAACAAGCTGTTTCCTATTCAGGAAAATCAATAGTTAACTGGACAATAGATGGTTTATCTGAACTAAAAATATTAGATGTCATGAGACATATGACAATGTTTGCGTTAGCAAACAAAATGGCAGGCAATCCAGACCTCCAAAACAATAGTAAATGAATTCACTGGCTGGTTAAGAGGTTGGTGGGATTTCTATGTTGATGATGAAACCAAAAATAGAATCCTCACCAATACAAGACAATAGACCGCCAGAAATGAACAAAATCAAGAAATAATTTATACTGAAAGTGATGCAGTAAACACCTTAATATATACTATTACATTACATTTTGTAGGAAGTACAACCCTATTAGCAGCAAGATCTGAAGATCTGCTGTCCAACCTTCGCAGTCCTACATTATCCCACTATAAATGGTATAAGGATGTCTTTTTCTCAAGATTACTAATACGAGAAGATTGTCAGTTAGACCATTGGAAAGAAAAATTTATTGCTGGTCTACCATACTTATTTGCAGAAAAAGTCAAAGAGAGACTAAGAAAGAAACATAATGGAGTTATAGTATACTCTGCATATACACTTGGAGAACTATCAGCAGAAATATGTGCTGAAGGATTAGCTTTATGTACTGATCTTAAACTCAAAAGACAACTTGATAAACGGCAAATTACCAAGCGTAAAGAACTTGGTGATTTTTGTGAGCAATTTGGTTATCATTTAGATAGAAAAAATAAACCTGAAAAGTTATATAAGAAAAAGAAAAAATACAAAAAAGACAAATATAAATCCAATAAAGTACATAAAAAATGTAAAAAGTCTAAACAAAAATTTATAAAAAAGTTTTCTCCAAATACTAAAAATAAAAAGAAACTACCAGTATGTTATAAATGTGGAAAAGTTGGCCATTACAAACACAAATGCAAGTTAAAAAAGAAAATCGAAGCATTACACCTAGAGGATTCAATCAAATCAAAATTATATAATATAATCAATTATGATACCACATCCTCAGATTCTACTGAATCACATATAGGAAATATCCAAGATGATGACCTATTATGGACAGAGTCATCTGATTCTTCAGATTCTTCAACTGAAACAGAATCATCTCATCAAATGGAAGAGTCCAATTGCACTTGTCCTATACCCACACATAATCTTCATATGCTTATCCAAGAAGATAATTTGATCTTAGATCTCATCGAAAAAATTACAGATCCAGAAGAAAAAAGATCTGTGATCACCAAATTCATTACTTTAGTTAAAACAAAAGCAAAAACACCTCCTATTAGTAAAACACCTGATGAATATAATTTTTCCTCTATTACGAAAAGAGTTAGTGAACAACATATTACTAAACAAAAAGAACCTTCTCTTTCAGAACTTAAACATGAAATTACAGAAATTAAGAAAGAGGTTCATCAATTAAAAAATAGAATTAAACTTCTAGAATTACAAAATTTATCTCATCAAAATTCAGATACAGATGAAATAGAATTCAATCATCTTGTCACAACATATAGTCTTGATCCACCGGAAGATATACCAGAAACCTCAAAAGCTAAACCACTTCTGATCACAACTTCTTTTGTAAATCTGATAGATAAAATTATGATTCAAAAATGGTTTGTTCAAGTCACAATTATAGTAGTCGAAGATTATCGCTTTCAAACATCAGCTTTAATAGACTCAGGTACTGACCTTAATTGCATCAATGAAGGATTAGTACCAAAAAAATATTTTGACAAAACAACTCAAATCCTAAATACTGCAGATGGCAGTAGGCTCTTTATCAATTATAAATTATCCAATGCTTCTGTTTGTAATAATCAACAATGCATCAATACACCATTTATCATGGTCGAAGGACTAAGCCAAGCGGTTAATCTTGGAGTCCCATTTCTTACATTACTATATCCCTTATCAATAGATCAAACAAGAATATCTTCTAATTATCAAAATGTACCTTGATTTTCTGGAGCAAGATAATCTTGCTTGATATAATCAATATTTTATTTTTCGCTTTTTTCTTTCTAATTTAACAGCTAAGTATGCTTCTAAATGTGCACCCTCATTATTTATATCATATTCATCATCGTCATCTTCTACTTGTAATGTAAATATTTGAAATTCAGCTATGTCAGGTTCAGATGTATATGTGGGAATGACTACATGATCAGCTATTCTTTTGACTCCTTGTAATTGGAAGTCTGAAGATATTGTAGGTATTGATGGGGAAGGAAGTATTATAACATCGGGAGTAGTATGACAAGATTTTCTTGCAGGTATTAATGGGGTTTTATTTCTTTTCCTATTAATATTTATATCATCGTGTACTATAGACTGTTGAAATTTTATTTCAATATTTCCATCTTGATGTTCTATTATTTGGTTTGGAATATTATTCACAGGTACTTCTCTGAGCTCGTTTGCATTTTGCAATGCCCATGATTGAGGTAGAATACTATCGGACCAAGTAATGGTTTTTGGTGTAATCGTATTTTATTTTTCTATATTAGTTTGGAATAATATAGTTTGATCCTTCTTATCAACTTGCATAATATTAGGACAGAGAGTATTCATTACTTTATAATAAATTCTGTATACTATTGCTAAATTCTGAGAACCATGTGTCATGTTAAATCCATGAGTTTTCAAATTTATAGTTAATATATCTAATATATTTGGGTCTGTTAATGAAATAGAAAAATTTGGAAAGCAATTAAAATATATGGGTCCACTACATAGGCTGGATTCCACCATGCCTAGAATTGAATCTGAGAACTTATTGTGTCTTGTATCTCTTAGGCATACAAGCACTGAAGTGTTTAACCCTAGATGGGTTAAAGGTTTAATGGCTATTTATATTAATCCAATGTGCAAATATTTATAATTATTTTCTTTATGTTTTTCAATAATTTTCTTGATAATAGTTGAAAGTCTTCCTGGTTTTAAGTTACTGATAGACTTTCTTCTACTGTTTTTATAGCATAACCTAATTTGAATTTGAATGATCCTTTTTGATCAATATCTTTTATTGGTACTTTAGGAATATTCGAATTTTGGATATAATGTTCAATATCATTGATGATGATTTCTTCTTTATTTTTAGCTCTTAAGGTTTGAGATTGAGTTGCAATATTACCTTTAAGATTCCTAATTAAATTTGCCATCTGTAGGTTGCGGATAATGACAATCTGGACGATCAAGGGTCCAGCGTGTTCTCCTAAGCGGCTCTTCTTGGCCTTGGCGGGTACTTTGCCTAGACTTGTCCCTTTCGTCTCTTGCCTTAACTCTCGGACCAACTTTCTTAGATGTAAATTTAAATAGGTTTCTACAGTAATATTGTAACTTTTAACTCTTAACATATATATATATATATATATATATATAGGAAGATGCTAGGGTCAGCCCACTAGCTCACGGAATAATATAAGCCCAATGGCCTAGATTGAATCTGGGCCAGTCTGACGGCTGAGAGTTTTTGAATTTTAATGTGTTTTCTACAAATCCAAATCACCTAAAATTTTAAATGAATACTTTTCTTATCAAACCACACCTAATAAAAATATAAAAAAAATAATCCGCTTAATTAAAAATGACCAAAATACACCCAAAAATTTATTTTTGTCATTTTTTAATGTAAAATATTTTTAAAAAATATTTTTTGAATATTCACCTATATTTTATCAATACACTTCGAAAATTTAAAGTGATTTGTATTTGTAGAAAAAAAAAAATTTCAAATACTATCAGGCATCAGTGATCGTTAGTTCGACCCATATTCAATTTCCATTGGGCTAATTTTTCCTTGTGAGCCCATTGGCTCATAGAAGCCTTTTCTATATATATATATATATATATATATATATATATATATATATATATATATATATATATATATATGATTAATTACCTTATGAGAGCTCCCCATACCCATGTGTGTAGGACCTCAAAAGATTACAATTAAATTTGACACTGATTTTTAGAAATTTTATCACATGGGCGTGAGACTTGACTTTTCTAGAGATTTGTGTCAAATTTAATGGTGATCCTTTGGGGTCATACATTAAAACCTACAATAGCTGGCCAGCTATAATGAAGAGTATATAGGGTGGAATGAGAGTCGTTAGATCTTCATCATGTGGTTCAAAATGCACATCACTATTTGAATTTTATTTTTTTTATATAAATCTGATTAATATTAAATTTTGGATGTATATACCTAACACTATTGCGCACCATATAAAAATATAAAACAAATATTTTCAATAATTTAAAATGACCAAAATACCCTTGTCATTTTTCAAGTGTATTTAAATCATTTTATATTTAGGGAACTATTTTTTATATATTTTTATTCTTGCGCCCTATTTTTAGTACACATATCTCAAATTTAATTATGATCTGATTTTAAAAAAAATTAAAATTAAAATAGTGATATACATTCTAAATCGCATGATGAAGATCTGATTGCTCCCATCCCACCTATATTACTATTCATTATAGCTGTCCAGCTATTGTTAGCTTTTTCTTATATATATATATATATATATATATATATATATGGCAGTGATTTCATGCAACGGCTGTATCATAGTATAATGCAACTACACTTCTAGAAAACCATGTTTTTGGTATTTGTATGACCCAAAATTTTACACACACACACTCTTCATTTCAATAGTAAAAAAAAAAAAAAAAAGGAACCTTAGATATGTTTAAAATGAGTCCCCTCCAACAACGAATCAAGACCATTCATTTGGTGAATTTCGAGATCTTAGCCTTTACAAACTCAAAATAATTTTTTTATTTTTTAACATTGTTTATCTAATGATAATAAAACCATCTAAAAAAACTAGAAAACCAAAAATCCTTCTATGGCCTAGATCCAAGCATCTCACCAAAATGGACGGCCTATGTTAATTGGGCTAAAAATATACTTTCTAAGTTGCATTTTCAAAATTTTCTTTTTTGTGATTATTCATTAAAATGAAAAGAGTATATATTTCAAATTTTGGATCAAACAAATAGCCTTAACATGGTTTTTAAAGGTTGTTGCATCATACTATGATACAACCGTTGCATTGGATCATTGCTCATATATATATATATATATATATATATATATATATATATATATATATATATATATATATAATAAAAATGCTGAAAAAGAAAGAGGAGTTCCTAGATTGGTAATAAATTATAAACCATTAAATAAAGTGTTAAAATGGATAAGATACCCAATTCCAAATAAAAAAGATTTATTAGACAGAGTTGCTCAAGCTTCTATATTTTCAAAATTTGATATGAAATCAGGATACTGGCAAATCCAGATCCAAGAACAAGATAAATATAAAACTGCATTTAATGTTCCATTTGGTCAATACGAATGGAATGTAATGCCTTTTGGATTAAAGAATGCACCATCAGAATTTCAAAAAATAATGAATGATGTTTTCAACTCTTACTACCATTTTATGATAGTCTATATTGATGATGTCTTAATAATGGAAACAGGATCCATCTCTGTTGTCCATTATTTTCAACAAAATACCAGAATCATAGCCTATTCAAAGGTACAGATAAAAAAGCTCCTTCCTTATACTGAGTGGGGTTTTAATCCCGCACAAGGGAAGAAATTACAAAATTCTGAATTTTTTTATAAATATTTCAAATACGCTGAGTACATAGAAGCTTGGCATAAATTTTTCTATTATCAAAACCCCAACAATACTCATAGCTGGTATTTACAGTTCCAGCTACCAATTTTTGAAAGGTTCCCCACTTGGTTTCAAAACTGGTTTTTCGTGTGGGGATCAACTGCTATGATTTTACCTCCTGCTTTTAAGGAGTTGCAAGAGCAATTTATACAATACAATAATACCAATAATACAGTTGACACTCACCTTTACTTTATGGCTTTATACCAAATCCCTTGGATTATGAAATGGGATTATACCATCTCACCCAATACTTCCAACGATTATACATACATCCCTCGTTTGGGAAAAACCATCTCTGTAAAATGGTGGGATATCTTCCAAATGGATCTCACCAAAGCCACTCCAAAAAGAATTCCACCCAAAGCACCTATATACCAGGAAAACCCAAATACTCCAAACACTTCATTCCATTTTCCTATCTACTTGAGAAATATGCTTCAAACCAACCCACATGCCTCTAAGGACGAACTTGAAAAACAAATGAAAGAGATCTTTGCTGAAGCGGGAAGAAAACCCACATCTTCAGAAAAAACAGTTCAGTCCTCTCCATTACACACCAATAGGTATCTCCAGCTTAGTCAGAAGGATCCAGAAGAAACAGACGAAACAGATCCAGAAGAAGAAGATCCAGACGAATTCAGCCAGAGACCATGAATAATCATCATCACTGTTCAAGAGAAAAGACAGTATATGGGTCCTACCACCAAGGCAAACACTCATATTGTAATAGGGCCAATAGAGCCAATGCACATAGATACTTTTTATTTTTGTAAAAAAGCATCTTCCTATGCATATGTACACTAGCACTTCTCTCTCTCCCCCTTGTCGTTTTCCACCGACATATTTCTCTCTCCACACTGTTTCTTTCTTTTGTCCTTTAGTAATAATAGAAGACACCTTTCTTTTGTCTTCATCCACCGACAAAGGCATCTCATGCCAGCTGTTCCACCATCTTTTGTCTTCATCCACCGACAAAGGCATCTCATGCCAGCTGTTCCACCTTCTCTTGTCTTCATCTGCCGACAACGGCATCTTTTTCCTTTTGTCCTCTTCCAATAATGATCGCCAGCTGGACGAAGAGATTCTCTTCGACCTCTATAAGAAGGAAGCCCTTCCCTCTTCTTCAGCAGGGCCTCACTCCTCTTCCCTCCTAATAAGAGCCAACTCCTCTCCTCTCTTCCAAAAGGGAGAAAGCCTTCTCTGAGCCTCTACCTCTGAGCTTCTATCAGAAAACTTCTGTACCACCTGACCTCTGCAGTACACCTCTGCTACCTGTAATCTCAGACCTCTGCTACCTGTAACCCCTGTTATCGGAAACCTTTACCGGAAACCTTTTACCTCTGCAGTCTACTTTTAAACCTGAACCTTGAACTTTTACCAACTCTACATCCCTGAAACCCAGTTCTAGCAGAACCTCTGCAACAGTTCCTCCTCACCATCCTATCTACAGCTATCGTTGCCCTCATAGCTGAACCAGGTTCTCTCTCACCCTACTTTTAATTATGTGTGATTGCAATATCAATAACTTGCCCTCTTATTGTCCTCACCACTGGAAACTCTTTTCCAGTTACTGTATATGCACCCAGTAAGTCTCTTACTTTCTTCCTAAGTTTTCTTTCTAAGTTTACTCTTCTTTATTTTTCTCTCTGCTTTATTTCGCTGCAATACTTCCATGTAATATTCTCTGTAAACAAATGTGGATAATAATAAAGATGCTAGTGTGATTTTATACCTGCCTGTTATGCAGTTTAAAATTTTGTTTAATATTAAAATAGGAGACACCAGTTACGCTCAGTGGATCGTACTTGATATCTCAATAATTCCATTCATAGGAATCATATTATTCTGCTTGAATTATTACAGAATTTTACAATCATTAATCCAATATAACAGCTTGCTGTTTACATATTTGTTATAACACTGATCATGCTGATCATTGTTATCCGCAATAAAATTGAACCTGCAATCAATCAAAAGCAAATAATAAAGATAAAAACTAATTAAAAGACAGTGCTGTAGATCCTGGTGCAAAGTGGTATCAGAGCCATACAGTGATACACTGTCTGACAAATTACAACAGTAGAACTATTCCACAGTGGAACTGTGCAAACAGTTATAACTGTAGAATTTGTACAACTGTTCTTTCGACTTCATAAGTAAAGATAAATATACATTTTACTATAAGAAATTAAGTGAGATTGACCACCAAGAAAGTTGGTCCGAGAGTTAAGACAAGAGACAAGTAAGCCAATGCGAAAAGTACCGCCAAGGCCAGGAGAGCCTCTTAGGGAAAAAAGCTAAGGCTACTGAATGTCCAGATTGTCATTATCCGCAACCTACGGATGGCAAATCTCATAAGAAATCTTACTAGTAAAACTGGACCTTCATCTTCCAAACTTAGAGTTAAAAATAAAGAACAGATAATTATAAATGATATTGAGGAAAATATACAAAATTGGAATATCCCCAAGGTACCAATACATGATGTTTATAATAAAGGATCATTCAAACTTAAGATGGGTTATGCCATCAAGACTGTAGAAGAAAGTCTATCAGTCACACAAAATCAAGAAGACTTTCACCTACTCTCTAAAAAAGTAATAGAAAAACATAGAGAAAATAATTACAAATATTTACACATTGGCCTCATTCAAATAGCCGTAAAACCTTTGACCCGACCAGGGTTGAACACTTCTGTGCTTGTATGTCTAAGAGATACAAGACACAATATATTCACAGACTCTCTACTAGGCATGGTGGAATCCAGCCTCTGTAGCGGTCCAATTTATTTTAACTGTTTTCCTAATTTTTCTGTTTATTTAAACGATCCTAATATCTTAGATATATTAACGATAAATCTTAAAACACATGGATTCAATATGGTCCATGGATCACAAAATCTTGCTATAGTCTATAGAATATACTATAAAGTTATGAATACATTAAGTCCCAATACCTTGAAACTTGATCAAAAAGATCAGACAATTTTGTTCCAAACAAATATAGAAAAATCTAATATGATAGTTCCAAAAACTATAAAATGGTCAGATATAATTCTACCTCAATCATGGGCATTACAAAATGTCAATCAACCACGAGAAATTCCTCAACATCATATTCTCAATCATATAATAGAACATACTGATGGAAATGTCGAAATACAATTTCAAAATACAAATTTACAAGTCCAAGATGATATTGACATCAATAGGAAGAGAAATAATAAACAAAATATACCAAGTAGGAAATCAATTTCTCATAACCCAAATGTTATTATATTACCTCCTCCTCCTAGTCACAGTCATCCATCTTCATCCAATAATCAAATGAGTTCATCTAATTCAGATATACAATTTCAAGGAACACATAGAACCAGAGATAATATTGTAATTCCAACATATACATCATCTCATCCTACAACTTCTAATACTGAACCTAGTATAGAAGAGTTACATGACTTTCAAGTTTGTACATTACAACTTGAAGAAGATGATCCTACTCAATATTCAGAAGAATATATAGCAGCCTATCTAGCAGCCAAGCTAGAAAGGAAACAAAGAAAAATAAATAAAGCTTTTATTAAAAAAGATTATTTATCAGAAGAAAATAAAAATATTCGAGAATGGTATTTATAAAGGTTTCAACCACCTAGATTAATGGAATTACTACATAAGAAATATAATAAGTTCTTACACAAAGAAAGATTAAATATAGGATTTTTTCATTGGCTAAAAGACCTATGCTTAGAGAAGAATATTACTATTCCCTCGTTTAATAAAATTCAAAAAATTCAAACAATAGAAGAAAAGACATATATAAGTACTGATGGTACTACAACTGCTAGTATCCATCCACCGGAGAAAAGCATTATACTTAAAGCAGGCATTCCAAAGAAAAATGAGCCTGTACACTCCTCATCCTTCTATGATATAGTGGCTACACCATATAAAGCCATACCTAAGGAGATCAATTAAAACCAAGAGTACATACCTCATATTGTAGAACAAAATAATTATACAAACCTATATCTACAATCCCTTGGAAAGCAAACTGAAAGAATAGAAAGAATAGTATCCAAGGAAATACCTACTGTATCTCCTATTCCTAAATCAGTATTATTTAAACCTCCTCCTGAGTTAAATAAAAATAAATTCCACATTGTAGAAAATAATAAATCCCTTATGGATCAATTAATCTCCAAATTATCCCAACTAGATCTTAAAGGAGTACCTTCACCTCAAATCAATATTCCTCCACCTACTATTACTTCTCAAATACCTGAGTCATCTGACAAAGGAAAAGCTGTCATACCTGAGCATGAAACAATGATGCTCACAGAGGAAGAACCCATAATAGAGGATACAATCCAAAATCAGGAAAAAGCTTTTATGGATACTACACCTCTAATGGATACCATCAATAAAATAGCTTATGGGAAATATTGGAAACCCATAACAGCCTTACCATATCATAAGAGACCTACTCCTGTTGACATTCAGATGGAAGAAGATTCAATACAACAGGCAGTATCTTATTCTGGAAGATCAATAGTTAATTGGCAAATAGATGGTCTATCAGAATTAAAAATATTAGATGTCATGAGACATATGACCATGTATGCCTCTGCAAATAAAATGGCAGGCAACCATGATCAAGAAGTTGCCAAAGCAATAGTAAATGGATTCACAGGATGGTTAAGAGGATGGTGGGATTTTTATGTGGATGATGATACCAAACAAAGAATTTTAAACAATACTAGACAATGGACTGGAAGGAATGAACAAAATCAAGAAGTTATCTATACAGAAAGCGATGCTGTCAATACCTTGATATACACAATCACCTTACATTTTGTAGGCAGTACTTCATTACTAGCAGCAAGATCCGAAGACTTGCTATCTAATTTACGCTGTCCTACTCTTTCTCATTATAAATGGTATAAAGATGTATTCTTTTCAAGGCTTTTAATACGTGAAGATTGCCAGCTAGACCATTGAAAAGAAATATATATATATATATATATATATATATATATATATATATATATATATATATATATATATATATATATATATATATATATATATATATATGAGCAATGATCCAATGCAACGGTTGTATCATAATGTAATGCAATAACACTTCTAAGAAACTATATTTGTGGCATTTGTATAACCCCAAATTTTGCACATACACTATCTTCATCTCAATAATCAATCCCCTCCAAAAAAAAAGGTTCAATTTGGACCCTAGATATGGTCAAAATGAGTCCCCGCCAAAAACGAATCTAGACCATTCATTTTGTGAATTTCAAGATTTTAACATTTATAAACTCAAAATCATTTTTTTCTTTTTTCACATTGTTCATCTAATGATAATAAAGCCATCCAAAAAAATTGGAAATGAAAAACTCCTTCTAAGGCCTAGATCTAAGCATCTCACCAAAATGAATGGCCTGTGTTAATTGGGTTAAAATAATATTTTTTAGGTTGTGTTTTCAATTTTTTTCGATTGCTCATTAGAATGAAAAGAGTATATATTTCAAATTTTGGATCAAACAAAAAGCTATAAAATGGTTTTTTAAGGTTGTTGTATTATATTAATATACAACGGTTACATAAAATCATTGCCATATATATATATATATATATATATATATATATATATATATATATATATATATATATATATATATATATATATATACACACACACACACATAAGTAAGCTTTCTGAAAACTTGACAGCTATAATGAATAGTAATATAAATGGAATCCTAGCCGTAAAATCTTTATCGAGTGGTTCAAAATACATATCACTACTTTAATTTTATTTTATTTTTATATATAAATCTGATTAAGATGGAATTTTGGGTATATATACCTAACACTATTTCGCACCATATAAAAATATTATTTTCAATAATTTAAAATCACCAAACTACCTCAGTCATTTTTCAAGGGTATTTCGATCATTTTATATTTTGGAAACTATTTTTTATATATTTTTTAATTGTGCATCCTAGTTTTTAATATACATATAAAATTTCATTATGATCCAATTTCTAGAAAAATATTAAAATTAATATAGTAATATTCATTCTGAGCCACCTGATGAAGATCTGATGGATGGGATTCCACCTATATTACTATTACTGTGGTGTTTGTTAGTTTTTTCTTATATATATATATATATATATATATATATATATATATATATATATATATATATATATATATATATATATACACACACACACAATAGCTGGGCACTTATAATGAATAGTAATATAGGTAGATTCCAGCCGTCAGATCTTCATCGAGTAGTTCAAAATACATAACACTATTTTAATTTTAATTTTAATTTTTTTATAAGTCTGATTAAGATGAAATTTTGGATGTATATACCTAAATTATTGTGTGCCATATAAAATAATAAAAAAATTATTTTCAATAATTTAAAATAATCAAATTTATCCATCATTTTTTAGGGGTATTTTCGTCATTTTATATTTTGAAAAATATTTTTTTTATATTTTTTAACTGTACGGTGTATCCGTAGAGATATATATCTTTATGAATCAGAATGCATGGATTTTGGGCTTATGATGTCATATGAGGAACCATGGTCCTCAAAATATTGTATCATGCTTTTAGGGTTTAAAAATTGCAATGCCATAAGTGGTTTCCATCTGCTTTTGGAAGTCATAGCATCTATCTCACGTAACCTTAAGAGGGTCTTAAAAATCGGACTAGTGGACCAAACAACGGTTTCAAACCAGATCTACCAACTCGTCGAATTCCAAACAAACAAGGGGTAAAATTTAGATCTTGATTGTTTAAAATTTTTAAAGTGGGTTTGGGATTCTGAAATCAATCTAAAAATATTATTTTTGTAACGTCTTACTAGTAAAAACATGATTTTTAAGGTGAACTTGTTCGTGTCATGATTCCAATGGGTACTCGAACCAGTCCCTCACTTGTTCCATGTTGGCTCAGGTGGTTGCAAGCTTGCTTATCCTGCTATTCGGTAACGAAGTAGATGAGTAGAAAGTAAAATTTGCATGTGTAAAAGACTATTGCATCACAATCTATTTCAAATATTTTTATGCAAATCTATTTATAATTATATGTCAAGCCCATTGTGCGTGTTTTCTAGGGACCTATAGCATGCTAAAAAGGCTATGATATTTAAAAGTAGTGATATTTAAAAGTAGGAAAAAGTTTATATAAGGATGCAACCTTATAATGTAGAACTACGGGTGCACCTCAAAAAGCCATCGAAAAAGGTAGTTTTAATGTTGAAAATCCTTCGATTTATCATCTCAACATCGAGATGTATGACCATGAAAAATAAAAAGATTTTAAGTCCAAAACATAGTGCATTTTACAACATATTATCTACGCCGTCCATTTTCAAGATTTTCATATGTTTATAGATCTACTTGATTTTAACCATTTTTGAAATTTAAAATTTTATAATTAGATATAAAAATAGATTTTGAGAACATTTTACATCAAAATTATATACCATGATAAAATTTGAAGGTGCACCTTGCCTCTACAGCTACGGATGCATCTGTATGCCAACTACACCTTTAAAAGAATATCATATTGCAGCTAGGGTTGGCAACAGGGGCCAGTTTGGCCCTAGTCCCCATAGGGTTGGCATAGGCTCGGGTTAGACTGGGCCAAAGAGGCAATGACCCTAGTTGGACTGGGATAGGCCAAGTAGAATAAAAGAAATACAAAGGACAAAACATCGAGGAAAAAGGTCCGGCTCTAGCCTGGCCCTAGTAACTAGTCTTTTAGGACTAGCTGACCGGGGCGCCTTGGTTGGGCACCCCAGCCCATTGCCACCACTAATTGTAGTGGAAGTATGTTGTATGGCAAAGCACCTATTTCGGAGTTATTTGAATTGAATCTATGAAATAGTGTTGAATCACCAATAACCAGGGCGACTCGCCCGAGTCGACATGGGTGGCGAGTCGCCATGGGGTGCTCGATTTGCCCTCGATTCCCTCTGCAAAATCGGGGAATCGCCCGATCCTTCTAGAGGAGCACCCTGTGGCGCTCGATTTCGATCCTCCTAGAGGAGAATCGGCAATTTTGAACTATCCTAGAGGAGAATCGGTGATTCCTGTGGTTCGAGTCGACGATTTTGAATACGTCATAAATTTCGATTCGACGATTTTGTCATAAATCGTGATTCGAGTTGGCGAGGATTTTTAACTCTCTCCGATTACGCTTGTCACATAAATCGTGATTCTTACTCTTGTCATAAATCGTGATTCGAGTCGACGATTTTGAACTCCAATTACGTCATAAATCGTGATTCGAGCCACTTGTCACATAAATCATGAGTCATAAATCGTGATTTGAGTCGGCGATTTTGAACTCGCTCCTATTACGTCATAAATCGTGATTCGAGCCGCTTAGTGACGTCAATCGTTACTTGAAGACATTATGTTAATTTTTATCAAAATATTATACCTAGTGTACCCTTTCTTTCCATCACACTAGCGTTAAGGCTTTTGTAAAGGTATTTATACCTTCTACACTTTCTCCAATTATTCGATATGGGACTTGCGCTAAGCTATATTGTATTGAAAATTCATACAATATAGGTAATTATTGTAAAAAATTCTTTAGCAGCGCGTGAAGGGTTGTTGTGGTTAGCAGCAGTGGTTCTTATACTTGACCACACAAGTTCGAATCCCAGTTGACACGTTATTGTGCAAAATTCACTTTTTGTCTTAAAAAAAAAAAAAATTTAAAAAAAATAAAAGACGATGGGTTTTTTTTTTGTCTTAAAAAAAAACTAAAATTAATCTTCATCAAAAAATAAAAAAAAAGATCATAATATCATAAAAAGAAGTTTTAAAAAATAATATCATAAAAAAGAAGAAGAAGAAGATAGGTTTTTACTTTTGTCTTAAAAAAAAACTAAAGTTTATCTTCATAAAAAAAAAAAAAAAAAAAAGGATAGGTTTTTACTTTTGTCTTAAAAAAAAAACTAAAATGAAGAAAATAATATGATAAAAGAAATAAAAAAAATAAAAAATAATACAACAAGCAAAAAAAAGAAGGTAATATAACGTCTTCTTCTTTTTTCTTGTAAAAAAACAAAAGAAGTAATACAACAAATATCATATTTTCTCGTAAAAAAAAACAATACAAGTATTTCTAGTCAAAAAAATAAAAGATATTTCTTAATACAACAAATATTTTTTAATACAAACTAGGAATAACTGATCTAATTATAATTTTTATTTTTATAATATGGTAAGCTTTAACATAAATATTACTTTTAAGATATAACTCATACACATTTGAAATATTTCTCTGTCTCTAACAATCTCTTCCATTAAATTAATTCTAGAATTCTGAAAAATTATATTTTTAAAAATTTGAAGTGTTATTTCTAAAATTGATGCGCATTCGAATAATTTATATATTGATAATCAAATATTATTTATTTATTTACATTATAAATCTTGTAATGTATTATTTTTTTTACAGTTGTCAATAAAACATTTTCAATTAAATGATATTATAAAATATTTAAAATTTGTTATTATTTATATTATAAAATTTAAACCAACAATTTTCATTGCAATATATAATATTATAGTTAGATAGGTTGTAATAATTTTGGATTATAGTTAGTTAGGTTATAATAATTTGGTTTTTTTTTTTTTTGTGGATTAGGTTTTTTTGCCAATTTGAGATTTTAATGGTCATTTTTTATCAATTTAATCCATTATTTATTGTAGTCTATGTATGATTATATACTTTATTCATGGTAATTCTATGTTTGTTGTTTTTTATGATGCAAATTTAATGGTTACACATAAGTTCATACAGAGAAAGAATATCTTTATTATTCACAAATTGATTAAAAATGAAAGTTAATAGTGTAATACCTGTATTTCTTATTGGATTCTTAAAAAATAACATTTATAATGAATTTTCATAATTTTTTTGGATTTTTTTTAAGGCTTAATAGGACCGATTCGGCCGATTCTTGATCCGAATCGTCGATTCATCAATCCGAATGGGCTTTTGAGGTGGCTGATCCGGGGCACCAATCCATTTTTTAAACCACTGCCAATTACTATTTTCAAGAAACAAAAAAGAAATGACATAGCGTTCTTAAACACTACATTTGGCCGCTTGTTAATTTGGACGATCTTCGTTCATTCATAAGATCTTGTTTTCCAGGGTATTTGCAAAGTGTGAGAAATTTATTTTCTTTATTTTTTAAATTAAGGTAATCGATGTTAGGTTGAGGAGGTTATATCCCCAAAAAGGTTCATCGAATACTTTTGGATAGGGTTTACCCAAGGAGTGAATGTATGACATTCTCTAAGTAGAGCATACAATATTTTAGCTTTAAAAATTATAGAAAAAGATCAATGAAAGGATTAAAATTGTTGTACAAATAATTTAAAAAATAAAATCACTCAAATAGGTAATCCATCTAAAAACAATGGAAACTAATGGTCCAAACCTTTTTTTAATATAATTACTATTTTTAATTTTCAAAATTTATTTATTTATCCCGTAGTCATGATCTCCGTATAGAAATTACATGTCTTTAAAAATTAGGTAAAAAAATCCATCTCAAAAATAGATTCATCCATCTCAAGAATAGACTTTTAAGAGGAGAAATTATATATCCTTAAAAATTAGGTAAAAAAAATCCATCAAAACTATATTGGGAAAAGTTTCTATACTTCCCCGACAGTATAGAAGATCTATGCTTCACCTACCATCCAGCCGTCCAATTTTGTTCAAGAGAGTCATTCACCGTTTGATCTTACATTCGACATCTCAAAGTATTTTATTTTTAGTTTTTTTATAAAAATTGTATGACAAATTTTGCACGTGACATCTTCTCATTGGGGCGCACCTATAAAAATATTAAAAATAAATTTTCGATAAAATATAATAACCAAAATACCCCTTGAATGTTTTAAGGATATTTTGGTCATTTTATTTTATTGAAAATATTTTTTTTATATTTTTCACTAGTGCGAGTTTAATAGAAGATTGGATGTCCAAAATTCGGTGTCAAAATAGTTGATAGAAAAAAAATTCAAAATTTGGTGTCAAAATAGTTTATAGAAAAAAAATTAAAAATAAAGTGGAGGGAGAGAGCGTGATGAAATATATCTCTGAGACTCTAATTGAAGGGGGGGGGGGGGGGGGGGAAGAGTAGGAAGCAAGAGAGAGTGAGGAACTCTAACATGAAAGGGAAAAATATCTTAGTAATATGAAATGAGAACCAACTCTAAGAAAAAGGGGAAAAAGAAGAAAAAATAAAAAAAAATGACATTTGGACATGAGTACCACTAATGTTCAAAAGACCAGCATAAAAGTTTGGAGTGGCTGGGCTGATGAACTCATATGGTGTTGACCTCTGTATCATGGATCGAATGAAAATTTAAAATAGTAAGTAATTACTTTTTTTTTTTCATTTTTTTTATTTTTTGAATCTAAATTGAGCTACAAAATGATGAATCCAATGCGAAAATGCACATGGCGTGACATATAAAAAAAAAAATGCTTTCGATGCTAGATTCAACTTTAAAATAGATTTTTGGAAGGCGATTACATTTGAAAAGAACAACATACAAACTTTTATATCACCCACTTGTTTCATTTTTCAAAAAAATCCCTCGTGTATAATGTGGCTACTTTAATTTCAAAATTGTCAATTTTCATTATGGGGTAGATAGTCCTGTATAAGGAATGTTTCAAATTGGGCAACAAAGGATACCTTAATAACGAGTTCAGGACCATGAATACCATATGGAAACTTTTTGCCTGTACTCCTTATACATATAAATCTAAGAAAAACATTGATAGACAGCCAGGGTCATGAATGAGTGAGAGGTTTCCCCAAAACAAAGCGAGATAGAAACAAATAAATAAGGAGTCGGCACTTGGCGTGGCTGGTCAGGATAGCATACCCACAATGTGAACTCCGAGGTTTCATTCCTACATGTTAACATTTCAAAAAAGAAACGAAAAAGTGAGAGTCAATCTCTAGCTCAAATTTAAAAAATCAAAGATTTTAAAATGTTGAATTTTGATGAAAAATCCTTACGATGGACATTCATTTCAACCAAAAAAAAAAATTTCAAAAGAAAATAAACGAAGAAGAAGAAAAAAAGTTGAAAACACACCCTTTCATTTTTAAATCCAATGAACATATTTAGTCTATCTAATAGAATGATTAGATCTTTGCCTTGCCAGGATTCCTTTTTTTTATCCCAACTACATGGCCTTACACATTAGATGAACAATGTTTTAAAAGAAAGATTTGGTTTAGAGTTCTCAAAGACTTGGATCTCATTGTCTACTAAATTGGCGCTCTGGATATGTTGTTGGAGAGTGACTTATTTTGACCTTTCGTAGGGTACAAATTCAATTTTATTTGTTTTGGCATTGGTTGTTGGATGATGAGTGAGTGTATGCCAAATTCTGCATCATATGAATGCCATAAACATGGTTTTTCAAAAGATCAGTTCCATTATATTATAATGGAAAAGTAATATAAAATCACTCCCCATACACGCACACACGGAATGACCAATCCTATGTGCAATATTTCAAGTTCTTCTAGAAAGCAATAGTGGTATCCTAAACAGACATGCTCTTGGCTTTAGAACCCCTTGTGCTTGTTTCCCAATAGATTGTCATGAAACCTTCCTAATCCACTCCATATATCTGCATATGTTCAACCTTTTATATATTTTGGTTATTCTCATGTGTATGACAGATTGGGCGGTGGCATCAATCACTATTATGTGTGGTTCGTCTCTAGTAATGTAAGCTACCCTAGTAATGTAAACACGTCCTTATGATCTACAAACCATGTATAAATAGATGCTAAAATAAAATAATTTAAAATTTTGTACTTGCATAATGCAAAAAGTAATTAAATAATGGAGGGTTATGTTGGATTTGGTACTATCCAAAATCACCCCCATAAAAAATCTCATATTATGTATGATTGAGATATTATCATATTATGTGGGAGTGAGATATTTCCATATTATGTGGGATTGAGATTGAGATTGAGATTGAAATTGATATTGTTAAGTTTCTTAAAAGAAATATAAATCCAAAAGGATTAGGATACTTGGATATATCTCTTGGTTTTTAGATATATGTAACATATATATGAAGTTTTTTATTTTATGTGGATTCTTAATCTTATATATATATGGGAATCGTGATTCCTTTAGAGAGAGAGAAAGGGGCAAAACCTCTTATGCATAAGAGGCAATTTCTTCTTAAAGAAGAGAGCTTCCTATAAAGAGAAACATTGTTGGTGCCTCCTAAAGACTCCTGTAGAGTGAGATGTTAGTTTCCTAAAGACTCCTGCAGAATGAGATGTTGCTTTTTTACGGAAAAGTGGTTCCTATAGATATTTTAGTGTTGTCTTAACAAGTTCAAATCTTAGACACCAAAAAATAGAAATCACAAGCAAACCTATGGATTCAACAAAATGTGGGAGTTCTGAGTAATCATAGCAAGACCATCAACCCATAACACAAATTTTCTTGACGTGACATTATTTCAATAACAAGTTTGTAGTTCATGAGCAACTGACATACAACATTAGAATAAGACTCTAACCATAACCTTCCCTCCAGAAAACATCTAATGAAAACAAGAATCAACTCTCAAGAAACCATTTCTTTTTTTTGAACGTATGAAAATAACAATATACAAAATAGGAAAAAAGGAATATCTCGCCAAAAAATAGTTTACAAGAAAGAATAACATATTAGTCTCTACAATCCAAATAATATTATAGATGGAGCAAATTATGGGGCCACTGCTTGTTTCTCACCGATAACAAGGAACAACTTCTTTGTTAACCTTTTCTATAAAAAAAAAAACAAAGAAGTTGTCATAATTTCTTAGTCACAAATGAATCTTCTTAGCTAAAAACAAAGAAGTTGTAATAATTTCTTATGAATTCAACAAAATGTGGGAATTCTGAGTAATCACAGCAAGACCATCAACCCATAACACAATTTTTCTTGAGGTGATATTATTTCAAGCACAAGTTTATAGTTCATGAGCAACTTTCATGCAACATTCAAATAAGACTCTAACCATAATATTCTCTCCAAAAAGCATGTAATGAAAACAGGAATCAACTCTCAAGAAACCAATCAGCAGTCGATTCGTTTAAAATACCAAAAATATCCAGTTCAGATCAAATCTTCAGAAGCCAGCACGGAAATCCAATTCAATATCACATACATAAAAATAAAAAAGTGAAATCGAGTGGCGAACTATAAGAAGAGATCCTCAAGGGGAAACCTATAACAATGAAATAAAAAAAGACACAAAAATAATACAAGAAGTAACATGCATACAACACATTGTCTATTGAAAACACTATACAGATGAAACGGCAGACTTTTGAAACAGCGTGAAAACTGAAAAACTACCTTTTCAAATCACAAGTTCACAACCAGTACGCCGATAAAGAGTTGAAGTTAAACAACATTTTCAGTTCCGAAAAAAATCTTTCAAAAATTTAATACACGTCGGCGCCTTTTAATTTCAATGATAATGAGTTTAAATTTACCGAAATACTTTAAATGCAAATACACGGCAACTTTAAATGCTCCTAAAGATAATAAAAAGCGTGTAACCGCAATACCATGTTATATAACAATGTCTTCAATCCAATTCTTAGTATTATTTTTTTTTCTTCATAAATAATTAAAGAAAATGTATTTTAATAATACTATTCTTTTTATATATCAACAAAGAAACATCGTTTTCCCTCGTAATTTTTGTCACGCATTGCTCCTTCAGGCACATAAATCGTTTTGCCATCCGGATTTCAAAATCATGCATATCCTAATTTCCATTAATATATTTTCTGAAAAATATATCGCGTTACCCAAAAATACCAAAAGACGGCATGATCATGATTCCTCCCAATATTATATAAATTAAAAAAATATATAATATTTTAATAATAAAAAGTAGCATGACAAGATTATATAAATCAGATTTTACAATAGATAGTAACTATTGTGCATTAAATGCGATGACCTGTATTCACCTTTACATTACAAGCGTGATAGATGATATATGCGATTACTTGCTCTATAGTTACATTAGTTGTTTGAAATTGACAGCATAACAATATTATATAAATGTTTTTCGTGATAATGGTTACATATCTCTTTTTTTTATATATAGAAAATAATGATTACCTATCTTTGTGATAAAATTTACTGTATTTTCAAATTTTCAAGGGAAACAAACTATCCCTTATTTGTAACTTATGGCTTTGCATGGTGGCGCCACTATGACAAAATGCAAGAAATAAATTTATCCTCAGTTATAATACATACTAGGTAGCGCATGACATACTATTTAAAAAATGTTAATATTTGTATGTGAAAGATGGGCCAAGGTGGTGCAGTGATTGTAATGTGGCATTTAGTCTTTAAAAAATCTATACTCCCCTTACCAATAAATTGTGTATGAAAAGCCAGATGAATGAAATATTCATCGAAAAATGAAATAAAAAAACACATCTCAAAATGAATCTGGCCCGTTCGTTAAATGCTAACTTATCAAATCACATAAGACAATATTGTAATAAAATTTGAAATTTTCAAAAAGTATAATCATAACATATCTAACACATGCCAGCCAGCATTAAATGCGGCTAGAACCAAATATCAAATAGTTTCAAAAAATTTGTTAAAGATCCACCAGACCATAATATATAAAATGATGTTTAGTAAAACCTTCAAAATTTAACTTTTAAGTTTATATTTCTCTTCATATCTAATACTTCAACAAAATATTATTATTATTTTTATATATTGAGGAAAATCTTTGCTTTACCTTGGGAATTTTAAAAAGCATTGTGCTCATTCGGGACCACAAATATGTTTTTCCTTAACACGTGAGTATTTAAAAAACCATGTATATACTCTCAAAATTTTAATACACGTCAGCCCCTGTAGATTTCAATAATCATGAGTTTAAATTTCCCGAAATACTTTAAATGCAAATACACACCACCGCTCCCAAAGATAATAGAAAGCGTGTAACGGTAATACCCTATTATATAACAATGTCTTCAATCCAGTTTTTATTATTATTTTTGTTTCATCATAAATAATTAAAGAAAAATGTCTTTTTATATTATTATTTTTTTTATATATCAACAAAAAAACATCGTTTTCCCTCGTAATGTTTATAATGCATTGTTCTCCTTCAGGCACATAAACTTGTTTTTCCATCCCGATTTCAAAATCATGCATATCCTAATTTCCGCTAATATATTTCCCGAAAAATATATCGCAATTACCCAAAAATACAAAAGAACGGCTTGATCATGACTCCTCCGAATATTATATAAATCAAAGAGGAATATTATATTTTAATAATAGAGGGTAGCATGACAATATTATATAAATCAGATTTTGCAATTGATATTTACTATTATGCATTAAAAAAGATGACTTGTATTCACCGTTATATTACATGCGTGATAGTTGATATATGCGATTACTTGCTCTATAGTTACATTAAATGTTTGAAATAGACAGCATAACAATATTATATAATTGTTTTTCGTGATAATGATTACATATCTTTTTTTTTTTATATATAGAAAATAATGATTATATATCTTTGTGATAAAATTTACACTATTTTTGAAATTTCAAGGGAAAAACTTACCCTTATTTGTAACTTATGGCTTTGCAAGGTGGCGCTACCATGACAGAATGTAAGTTAAAAAACAAATTTATCCTCAGTCGTAACGCATACTAGGTAGCGCATGACATAATATTTTAAAAATAGAAATATTTGTATGTAAGAGATGGGCCAAGGTGGTGCAGTGATTGTAATGTGATATTTGGTCTTTAAAAAATCTATACTCCCCTTACCAATAAATTGTGCATGAAATGCCAGGTGAATGAAATATTCATCGAAAAATAAAGTTAAAAAACATATCTCAATAATCACATCTCAAAATAAATTCGGCTCGTTAGTTAAATGCTAACTTATCAAATCACATACGACAATATTTTAATAAAATTTGAAATTTTTTAAAAATATAATCATTACATATCTAACACACGCCAGCCGGCATTAAATGCGGCTAGCACCAAATATAAAATAGGTTTAAAAAATTTGTTAAAGATAGGCAAGACCATAATATATAAAAAGATGTTCAGTAAAACCTTCAAAAATTAACTCTTAAGTTTATATTTCACTTCAGATCTAAAACTTTATTATTTTTATATATTGAGGAAAAACTAGGTTTTCACTTGAGAATTTTAAAGGGCATTGCGCTTATTTGGGAGCACAAATATGTTTTTCCATAACAAGTGAGTAATTAAAAAACCATGCATATACATCTTTCCAAAATTATATCTCTTTCCCAAAAAAATAGGAAAGGAAAAGACAACATGATCATAGTTCCGAAAAAATCTCTCAAAATTTTAATACACGTCGGCACTTGTAGATTTCAATAAACATGAGATTTTCCGAAATACTTTAAATACACGTCGGCACTTGTAGATTTCAATGATCATGAGATTTTCCGAAATACTTTAAATGCAAATACATGCCACCATTAAATGCTCCTAAAAATAATCAAAAGCGTGTAACCGCAATACCCTGTTATATAATAATATCTTCAATCCAATTCCTTTTCCTATTATTATTTTTTCTTTGTAAATAATTAAAGAAAAATATATTTTTATATTACTATTTTTTTTTTATATCGACAAAGAAATATCATTTTCCCTCGTAATTTTTATAACGCATTGTTCTCCTTCATGCACATAAACTTGTTTTTCCATCCGGATTTCAAAATCATGCATATCCTAATTTTCATTAATATATTTTCCAAAAAATGAATCATGTTACCCAAAAATACAAAAAGACGGACTGATCAAGACTCCTTCCAATATTATATAAATCAGAGAGGAATGTAATAAATTAATAATAGAGGATAGCATGACAATATTATATAAATCAGATTTTACAATAGATATTAACTATTTTGCATTAAATGCGATGACATGTATTGACCTTTACATTCATGCGTGATAGATGATATATATGATTACTTGCTCTATAGTTGTAATAGATGTTTAAAATTGACATCATGACAATATTATATAAATGCTTTTCTTAATAATGATTACATATTTCTTTTTTTATATAGAAAACAATAATTACATATCTTTGTGATAAAATTTTCACTATTTTAGAAATTTCAAGGTAAACAAATTACCCTTTCTTTGAAACTTATGGCTTGGCATGGTGACGCCACCATGACAGAATGCAAGTTAAAAAACAAATTTTTCCTCAGTCGTAATGCATACTAGGTAGCGCTTCACATAATATTTAAAAAATGTTAATATTTGAATGTGAGAGATGGGCCTAGGTGGTGCAGTGATTGTAATGTGACATTTGGTCTTTAAAAAATCTATACTCCCCTTACCAATAAATTGTGCATGAAATGGCAGGTGAACAAAATATTCATCGAAAAATTATGTCAAAAAACATATCTCAATAATCATGTCTCAAAATTAATCCGGCCCGTTCGTTAAATGCTAACTTATCAAATCACAAAAGACAATATTTTAAAAAAATTTGAAATTTTCAAAATAGATAATCATTACATGTCTAACACATGCCAGCCAGCATTAAATGCGGCTAGAAGCAAATATCAAATAGGTTAAATTTTTTTGTTAAAGATCCGCAAGACCATAATATATAAATAGATGTTAAGTAAAACCTTCAAAAATTAACTCTTAAGTTTATATTTCGCTTCATATCTAATACTTCAACAAAATATTATTATTATTTTTATATATTGAGGAAAAACTTGGTTTTTCCTTGAGAATTTTAAAGAGCATTAAGCTCATTCAGGAGCACAAATATGTTTTTCCTTAACACGTGAGTAATTAAAACACCATGCATATACATCTTTCCAAAATTATATCTCTTTCTCTGAAAAATAGGAAAAGACATCATGATCATAGTTCTGAAAAAAATCTCTCAAAATTTTATTACACGTCGCGGCTTGTAGATTTCAATGATCATGAGTTTAAATTTCCCGAAATACTTTTAATGGAAATACGCGTCACCTTTAAAAGCACCTAGAGATAATAAAAACGTGTACCCGCAATACCTTTTTATATAATATCTTCAATCTAATTCTTATTAGTATTATTTTTTTTCATAAATAATTAAAAAAAACTGTATTTTTATATTACTATTCTTTTTATATATCGACAAAGAAACATCATTTTCCCTTGTAATTTTTACAACGCATTGTTCTCCTTTAGGCACAAACTTGTTTTTCCATCCAGATTTCAAAATCATGCATATCCTCATTTCCATTAATATATTTCCCGAAAAATATTCGCGTTACCCAAAAATACAAAAAGACGGCATGCTCATGACTCCTCGAAATATTATATAAATCTGAAAAGAATGTAATATTTTAATAATAAAGGGGTAGCATGACAATATTACATAAATCAGATTTTGCAATAGATATTAATTATTGTGCATTAAATGCAATGACTTGTATACAACTTTACCTTACATGTGTGATAGATGATATATGCGATTACTTGCTCTATAGTTACATTAGATATTTGGAATTGACAACATGACAATATTATATAAATGTTTTTCTTGATAATGATTACATGTCTCTTATTTTTTATAGAAAATAATGATTACATATCTTTGTAATAAAATTTACTTTATTTTCGAAATTTCAAGGGAAACAAATTATCCCTTATTTGTATCTTATGGCTTTGCATAGTGGCGCTACCATGCCAGAATGCAAGTTAAAAAAACAAATTTATCCTCTGTCGTAGTGCATACTTGGTAGTGCATGACATAATATTTAAAAAATGGCAATATTTGTATGTGAGAGATGGGACAAGGTGGTGCAGTAATTGTAATGTGACCTTTGGTCTTTAACAAATCTATTCTTCCTTACCAATAAATTGTGCATGAAATGCCAGGTGAATAAAATATTCATTGAAAATGAAGTAAAAAAAACATATCTCAATAATCATATCTCAAAATGAATCCGACCCGTTCGTTAAATGCTAACTCATCAAATCACATAAGACAATATTTTAATAAAATTTGAAATTTTCAAAAAATATAATCATTACATATCTAACACATGCCAGCCAGCTTTAAATGCGGCTTGGACCAAATATCAAATAGATTCAAAAAATTTGTTAAAGATCCACAAGACCATAATATATAAAAAGATGTTTAGTCAAACCTTCAAAAATTAAATCTTTACATTTTGCTTCTGATCTAATACTTCAACAAAATATTATTATTATTTTTATATATTGAGGAAAAACTTGGTTTTCCCTTGAGAATTTTAAAGAGGATTGTGCTTATTAGAAGCACAACTATGTTTTTCCTTTACACG
Source organism: Amborella trichopoda (assembly GCF_054954075.1). Classification (NCBI taxonomy): domain Eukaryota; kingdom Viridiplantae; phylum Streptophyta; class Magnoliopsida; order Amborellales; family Amborellaceae; genus Amborella; species Amborella trichopoda. Next base: position 34,302,311 of record NC_142341.1, read on the forward strand.
AGAGTTATTAAAAAACCATGCATATACATCTTTCCAAAATTATATCTCCTTCTCAAAAAAGTAGGAAATGACAGCATGATCAGAGTTTCGAAAAAAATCTATCAAAATTTTAAAACACATCGGCGCCTTTAGATTTCAATGATCGTGTGTTTAAATTTCCCGAGATACTTTACACGCCACCTTTAAATACTCCTACAGATAATAAAAAACGTGTAACCGGAATACCCTGTTATATAACAATGTCTTCAATCCAATTCTTATTATTAATTTTTTCTTCATAAATAATTAAAGAAAAAATGTATTTTATATTACTATTCTTTTTATATCGACAAAGAAACATCGTTTTGCCTCGTAATTTTTATAACGCATTGTTCTCCTTCAGGCACATAAACTTGTTTTTCTATACGGATTTCAAAATCATGCATGTCCTAATTTCCATTAATTTTTTTTAAAAAAAATATATTGCGTTACCCAAAAATACAAAAAGACGGCATGATCATGACTCCTCCCAATAGTATATAAATAAGAGAGGAATATAATAGTTTAATAATAACGGATAGCATAAGAATATTATACAAATCAAATTTTGCAACAGATATTAAATATTGTGCATTTAATGCACTGACCTGTATGCACCTGTACATTACATGTGTGATAGATGATATATGCGATTACTTGCTCTATAGTTACATTAGATGTTTGAAATTGATAGCATGATAATATTATATAAATGTTTTTCGTGATAATGATTACATATCTTTGTGATAAAATTTACACTATTTTCAAATTTTCAAGGGAAACAAATTATCTATTATTTGTAACTTATAGCTTTGCATGGTGGCGCCACCATGACAGTATGCAAGTTACAAATTTATCCTCAGTCGTAATGCATACTAGGTAGCGCATGACATAATATTTAAAAAATGGCAATATTTGTATGTGAGAGATGGGCCACAATGGTGCAGTGATTGTAATGTGACCTTCAGTCTTTTAAAAAATCATACTCCCTTTACCAATAAAATGTGCATGAAATGCCAAATGAATGAAATATTCATCGAAATGATAGCACTCGATTATAATTCATTTGGTTATAAAAAGTTTTTGTTACATGCCTAAAATGGCCCTCCAGGTTATATAAATTAGTTTGATATTTTCCCACCCAAAGGATTTGTATGCCATTGTGTTGGAACAACAATTTGAATTTCTAAATGTATTCCACGTGTTTTGACTGAAAAAAAGTACATATGTAATATGACATTTTGTTTTAAAATAAATATGTATTGTCCTTGTCCAAAAATTGTGCATTAAATGTCGGGTATTCGTCAAATAATAAACTTTGATTGCAACTCATCGCTTATACAAAATTCTTGTAATATACCTAAAATGGCCCCAGGTTATATGTAAGAAAAATGATCTGATGATGTAATTTTCCATTTTTTTGTATTTGCCCACCCGAAGGCATTGTAGGATATTGTGTTGGAACAACTGTTTGAATTTCAATGTGTAATCCACGTGGCAATGACACGATACAAGTACATATGTAATGTGAGATTTGGTCTTCAAACAATCGATACTCTCTTTATCAAAAAATTGTGCATTAAATGTCGGGTGAATTAAATATTCATCCAAATGATGACACTTGATTGATTATATTTCAAGGGTGTAAACAATTTTGTGACATACCAAAATGGCCCTACGGATTATATATATATTTTACGAACCAAGGCATTATAAGATGGAACAACAGTTTGAATGTCTTTTAATATATTCCAGGGGGCGCTGACAGAATACAAGTACATATTTGTCAAGCATTGGATTTAGATGAACGTACATACATTACTCTTAAAAAATGGATATAAAATTAGTTGAAAGCATATATGATTTTGCATTACTGCATTACGTACGTCCATAAAATGACACGTGGTAACATGGAATTCAGTGAGTCAGTGTGTACTGAGAGCAAAAACGGATAAGAGAGAAAACAATAGAGAGTGCGGGTAAAAGATAGGGGATAGTAAAAACAACGGGATGGTAGCGTTGTGGGGAGAGAGAGAGTGAGCCCCTTTAAATATAGTAAAATAGAGATGAGTGCGGTGGGCATTGAGAATTGAGATTCTAGATTAAAGTTTTTTATTTTTTTTGAGAATTATCTTCAAATTGATCATCTCGAAATCAATTCGCATAAACACTACTTAAATTGCAAGTAGTGGAATATGTCATCTTGTAACTTTTATTTAACCCAATTAACATAAGCCGTCCATTTTGATAAAGATGCTTTTATCGAGGACGTCGAAAGATTTTATCTATTCTAATTTTTTAATATTGGCTTAATTATAATTAGATGAACAATGTTAAAAATGAAATAAATGATTTTCAATTCGTAAAGGCTAATATCTTGAAATTCACCATATGAATGGTCAAGATTCGTTGTTGGAGGAGTCTCATTTTGACCGCATCTATGGCTATTTGTTTGATCCAAATTTTGAAATATACACTCTTTTCATTCATAATGAACAACCACAAAAAGGATAAATTTGAAAATTCAACGTATAAAGTATTCTTTTAGCCCAATTAACATAGGCCGTTCATTTTAGTGAGACGCTTAGATCTAGGTCTTAGCATGAATTTTTCATTTTTAATATCTTTGGATGCTTTATTATCATTAGATGAACAATGTTAAAAAATAAAATACTGATTTTGAGTTTATAAATGTGGTGATATTGAAATTCACTAAATGAATGGTCTACATTCGTTTTTGGAGGGGACTCATTTTGACCATATCTATGATACAATCATTGCATTAGATCATACTCTTATATAAATACCCTATACCTACAGTAATATATTGCAATAATGTTCAAAACCATGTTAGGACCATTAATTTGATCCAAAATTTAAAATATATACTATTTGAAAACATATGTAGGTAGTCTACTTTCATCTTGAGCCTAACCAGCTTGAATCCATATTTCATGTTTGGGCAATGATTTCATGCAACTATTGTATGTTAATATGTTGCAACAACCTTTAAAAACCATGTTAGGGCCAATTGCCAATCACAAAAAAGATAAATTTTAAAACACAACTGAAAAAGTATATTTTTTGCCTAATTAACATAAGCCGTTCATTTGAGTGAAATGGTTAGATCTAGGCCTTAGAAGGAGTTTTTTATTTCCAGTATCTTTGGATGCTTTAATATCATTAGATGAATAATGTTAAAAAATAAAAAAATGATTTTTTAGCCCAATTAACATAGGCCATCCATTTTGATCTTAATCTCAATAATCAATCCAAAAATAAAAAGATTTCAATTGGAACCTTAGATATGGTCAAAATGAGTCCTTCCAAATCCTTCATTTAGAACCCTAGAAAAAGATTTCAATTGGAACCCTAGAAAAATTACTCCTAAGGCTTAGATCTAAGCATCTTATTAAAATGGACGACCTATATTAATTGGGCTAAAAACAATTCTTTCTAGCGCATATCATGTTTTAGGACATATCTTGTTTTAGGGCAACCGTTACATGAAATCATTGCCCTGAGAATATATGGTCCTTGGGTCATATCTTATTTTAGGGTTTCAAGTTATGGTCAGCACAAGTGGTGACCACATGTGTTTAATTTTCCCAGTTAATCAAACACGGGCATTGATCTAATACAACGGTTGTATCATAGTATAATGCAACCACACTTCTAAACAACCATGTTTGTTGTATTTAAGAGACCCAAAAATTTGCATACACACTCTCTACATCTCAATAATTTTTTACCATGTCCAGGGTTCCAATTGAAATCTTTTTCTTTGGGGATTGATTATTGAGATTAATATCAAAATGGACGGCCTATGTTAATTGGGCTAAAAGTAATACTTTTTAAGGCATGTCTTGTTTTAAGGCATATCTTGTTTTAGAGCATATCTTGTTTTAAGGTATATATTGTTTTAAGGCATATCTTGTTTTAGAGCAACCGTTGTATGAAATCATTTCCCTGAGAATATATGGTCCTTAGGGCATATCTTGTTTTAGGGTTTAAAGTTATGGTCAACGAAAGTGGTGACCACATGTGTTTAATTTTCCCAGTTAATCATAATTGTGATAATTAAACACGAGCATTGATCTAATGCAATAGTTGCATCATAATATAATGCAACCACACTTCTAAAAAACCATGTTTGTTGTATTTAAGAGACCCAAAATTTTGCATACACATTCTCTTCATCTCATTTGTTTTTTACCATATCTAGGGTTCCAATTGAAATCTTTTTCATCTAGGGTTTCAATTGAAATCTTTTTCTTTTGGGATTGATTATTAAGATTAATATCAAAATAGATGGACTATGTTAATTGGGCTAAAAGCAATACTTTTTAGGACATATCTTGTTTTAAGGCATATCTTGTTTTAGGGTATGTCTTGTTTTAGAGCAACCGTTGTATAAAATCATTTCTCTGAGAATATATGGTCCTTAGGGCATATCTTGTTTTAGGGTTTCAAGTTACGGTCAGCACAAGTGGTGACCACGTGTTTAATTTTCCCAATTAATCGTAATTGTGATAAATTAAACATGGGCATTGATCTAATGCAACGGTTGTATCATAGTATAATGCAACCACACTTCTAAAAAACCATGTTTGTTGTATTTAAGAGACCCAAAAATTTGCATACACACTCTCTTCATCTCAATAATTTTTTACCATATCTAGGGTTCCAATTGAAATCTTTTTCTTTTGAGATTGATTATTGAGATTAATATCAAAATGGACGGCCTATGCTAAGTGGGCTAAAAGCAATACTTTTTAGGGCATATCTTGTTTTAGAGCAACCGTTGTATGAAATCATTTCCCTGAGAATATATGGTCCTTAGGGCATATCTTGTTTTAGGGTTTCAAATTATGGTCAGCACAAGTGGTGACCACATGTGTTTAATTTTCCCAGTTAATCGTAATTGTGATAATTAAACATAGGCATTGATCTAATGCAACGGTTATATCATAGTATAATGCAACCACACTTCTAAAAAACTATGTTTGTTGTATTTAAGAGACCCAAAATTTTGCATACACACTCTCTTCATCCCATTAATTTTTACCATATCTAGAGTTCCAATTGAAATCTTTTTCTTTTAGAATTGATTATTGAGATTAATATCAAAATGAACGGCCTATGTTCATTGGGCTAAAAGCAATACTTTCTAAGGCATATCTTGTTTTAGGGCAACCGTTGCATAAAATCATTTCCCTGAGAATATATAGTCCTTAGGGCATATCTTGTTTTAAGGTTTCAAGTTATGGTCAGCACAAGTGGTGACCACAAAGTGTTTAATTTTCTCAGTTAATCATAAATGTGATAATTAAACACGGGCATTGATCTAATGCAATGGTTATATCATAGTATAATGCCACCACACTTCTAAAAAATTATATTTGTTGTATTTAAGAGACCCAAAATTTTGCATACACACTCTCTTCATCTCATTAATTTTTTACCATATCTAGGGTTCCAATTGAAATCTTTTTCTTTTAGAATGGAATATTGAGATTAATATCAAAATGGACGGCCTATATTAATTGGGCTAAAAACAATACTTTCTAGGGCATATCTTGTTTTGGGGCCCTATCTTGTTTTAAGGAAACCGTTGCATGAAATACCCGGTAGCATTGTCTAGTCGGAATACCCGACATTTAATCCCCAAACTTGTTTATATGGAGAGCGTAAGTTTTTTTAGGACTAAATGTCACATTACATATGTACTTACATCGTGTAAGCACCACGTGGAATACATTTACCAATTCAAACTGTTGTTCCAGCACAATGGCTTACGATGCTTATAGGTGGAAAATAATATATATAAAGCGATGCCAATAGAGAGAGATGGATTGACAATGTGATAGGAAATCAATAATGAGTAAGGAGAGTATAATTTTTTGGAAGTGTACGTTACCGTTCAAAAAAAAGAGTATAGATTTTTGGAAGGAGAGTACCAAATAAATTTTTCACTCATGTCTATTATTAAAATATTATATTCATGTATCTGCATAGTGGTAAGAAACAAAATAATTTAGTGATCCCGAAGGAGCACAATGCTCTTTAGCATGTACAAAGGAAAACCTATATATCTTTTTTATATGGTAAAATATAAAAATAAGTTTTTCTTTAGCTAGATATGAAGTGAAAAAGAATTTAATAATAAGTGTAAGATTGAAGATACTATTATGTAATATAGTCATGCAATTCTACTATTTTTCTTATCCTCAGGAGCATTTAAAGGTGGTGTTTAGTTTTGGAATGAGAGTATAGATTTTTTTTAAGACCAAATAGATTTTTCACTCTTAAGTATTTCATGCATATTAATGCTCCTCTATTATTAAAATATTAGATTTATGTCTTCAATAGTAATAAGAATCAAAAAAATTTGTGATCCCCGAAGGAGTATAATGCTCTTTAGATCATTGCATTAGATACAACCGTTGTATTAGATCACAGCCATTTGATTCAGATTGAACGACTAGTAAGTGACGTCGCATATAACTTAAGAGTTGTTGGGGTCACATGATAACATTTCCCTTAATAAATATTTGGGCAAGCATTCTATGCTTCCCATACCACGTATATACTTCTACTTATCCGACTGTCCAATCTAAATGGAGGGCTAAGGTTGCCCCAAAAAAGTTATATAATCTCATCTCTAACAATATGCATTTTGAAATCTCACCTCATCACTCAAATCTTTTACACAAGGAAGACCCCACCCTATCCGAATATCCATTCTTTATCATTCCCTCGCATCTCTCTCTCATTTTCTCATTTCACCTCTCTCTCATAATCTCATTTCGCCTCTCTCTCTCTCAATAGTGAACAGATAGGGACAATAGGTTACAGAGTACACAGTTACACACCATCGCGTCTCTCTTACTCATCGAATCAGGAGTCTAGGTGTAGGACCACCATTCACCACCACAACCGCAAGGTATTTACCATGGTTTTTTGTTTTGTTTTTATATACGGTATTACTGCTCTAGTTCACAATCACTTCTTCTTCTTCCTCTCCTCTAATGGTGACTTAAGCTTTCGATTTTCATATGTGGAGTATAAGCCTTAAGCTTTAGGGTTTATACTTTGGACTTTATAGTGTTTCTTTATTGGTGAGCTCAAAGTCTCAAACAATTGTTTAATCTTTTGCAAAACAAGGTTTTATAAACTTTATAGAATTTCTTGCAGGAGTAGAGTCAATAGACATTATTCCACGATCTTGTTCTTGTGATCTCAAAACAAGTCATATTCCTATTTCTTGTTGCTCATTCTTTTGCTTTGGATAAATTTTTTCTAAACTCCTTTTTGTAATGTAAAGTTGTAAACTCAGTAGATTAATACATTATTCTGCGATCTTATTACTGTTGTTCGATCTTTTCATATTTCCTGCTGCTCGATCTTAATACTGTTGTACTCTTTCTCTTCCAAAACTTGTTTTTGCATTTAGATGAGCCACTGCTAAACATGATATTTGTTTTCTACAAGCTTCATCTAGAACCCTCGAAACTGGTATTATTTTTAGGGAAGTTAGAACCATGTTTTACAAAGACTTGAATTTGTATACCTAGGATTTATTGCATAACTAGATTTTGCAAATACGATGTCCTGAATCTCCTGACTTCTGAACGGCCCATTAAAGGTTTTAAAATGGTCATCTCAAGTCTCAACCTTTGACAAGAGGAAGTTCTACGTACGACTTAACCTTTCATTATTATGACCTTCTTGTTTCATGATACTTTGGTGCTCCTTATTTGTTAAGAAAGTGTCAGTTTTTTAAATTATTATCTCAATCTGAAATATTGTATTACTTATATACTTGTTATTGCAGTGGGCTTAGCATCAAAAGACCCAAAATCATACCTATCATCCCAACAGGCCATTGACCCATCTAGAAGAAGAAACATAGTCTATAAGAGACATGTCTCCTTAATATTACAATCTACAATCACATGTTATATATTCCATGTGGTGGCATAATTTATTTTGCTCCATTATTACATTTATGTGCATAGAAATTGTCTTCTTCCTTCCTTTCATTAGTCACTTTGCTTGCTATTTGATCATTGATAATTTCACTAGTCACCTCAAATGCTACTGATAATGATTGATTTTTTATTTGCTATGCATGCTGGAAAGTCAAAAGTCTATTGTTACTTATCTAACTGTTTATTGATTATTTATAATGTGATATCCAAGGTTAGTGTATTAAAGCCTAAAGTCAAGAGTTTCTAGACTCTGAATCAGTTGGCCCACCCTAGTAGATATGAAATCATTTTTCATGGACTCATGATATCCATGAGATGTGAAGTCCAGTGTCTCTCTAAAAGCATATATCTAGGTGCAAATGTGTCCTCAGTAATATCTAGGTGCAAATTTGTTTATTCCTTTGCATGTTCTTTGTTTATCGATTATCTATAATGTGATATCCAAGGTTAGTGACTTAGTGTATGCTAAGTATTGTTGTTAAAGCCTAAAGTCAAGAGTATCTAAAGTAAACAAAATATTCAAACTTCAAAAAGTAGATGTAATCTTATATTCTTATTCACCATGGCAAAGGTCCCAGATAATGTTTTATTTAATTATTTTTAAATGCGATAACATTTGTTTAAATAGTAAATAGTTATGTATATGCTTTCATATTTAGGTATATTTGTTTTATTCGTCACCTCTATCTTTTTCAATACAAGCTTTACATTTTTTTAATACATTTTTTTTAAGACACTTTGACCGCTCGGGACCAACCCGATTAGAACGCTTGAATCATCGGGTTACCTGTTAGGCAGGTTAAAATTAAACCGATTTTGGTCCCATGTCCGATTAATCATTAGGGTTTTATCTCGCGAACACACATGTACGATTGCAATTCATAGTTGTGCTCTTACTTTTATTACCATATTGTGATGAATCATAATCCAAAGAAAAAGAGCTGCATGTAAAGTCCAAGTTCCTCATATAGGTTCACTTGTAACTCCTATCTAGTATTCCATAGAGGATGACTTCAAAGTTCAAACTTTATTGGCTTAATCTATATCCCTATTGTCCCCCACCACCTAAAGCGCTTACCTGTCGTCACCAAAGTTGAGGTAGCTTTGTCGAAAGCAGAGGTTTTCTGTGTGAGATCTGCGCATAAAACAATTTATCCTACACATGGTGTAATCACCATAGACGATGTCTTCAAAGTTTAGTGGCCCCGATATGGTTCACTATGTACAACATATCTCTTGGGGACCAATGTGGTAATTGGTAACTTTGTTACATAGGTTATTGTGAGAAATATCAAGTATTTTGATTTGTAGTCTCTATTCTTTATAGGGAAAGGTTTCTATACTTCCTCTACAACATAGAAGTTCTATCCTTTCCCTACCATCCAGCCGTCCAATTTTGAATTTGAAATTTGGTTCGTGCCATCTTCTTATTGCGGCCCACTTATAAAAATGGACAGTTGGATAAGGGGAAGTATATAAGTTTTATCCTATAGAGGAAGCATAGAAAGCTTGCCCTTCTTTGAAATGAACAAAAATGTTTCAGTTCAAAAATAAAAAATAAAGAGCACCATATATATTCCAAGTTCCGACATATGCCGTGACTTTTAACACTTATCTTATATAACATAGAGATTGGCTTCAAACCATAATGCTCAACTTCCATCCCTACTATCCCCTCGCCCCAGGGGTTAATTCCCTTCGTTTCCAAGGCCGAGGAAGTTTTTCCAAGATGGAAGTTTTATGTGTGAGGTTTGATCATCATATGAAAGATATATTGTGGGTTTGGGCTGATTATGAGTGCCTAAAGGTTTGTCTTGACCTAGTTTGTTCCACTCTTGAAGTTGTTAATGCGAGGCTTACGAAAATTGAAGATAATATCCAGATGGTTGTTCGTAACTTTGAAGTGGTTCAAGATGGCCTTGAGGAGCTTCGCTCCTCGGTCTACAGGTACTAGTTGGGTCTTTGGTCATTGGCTATTGTTTTGCACTAGCTATTGTTGTTGGATTTTATTGTTTTATTGTTTCTTTTATGATGAGCTCCTCCATTTACAAAAACGTAATTGTCCACCCGGAATTACGTGAGACAATAAATGGGTACTCTGATACTCACCGCCCTCTCATACTCTCTACAATTTAAGGCATGTTCCGTATAAAATCCTCTCATGTCTTCCTCTCTTCAGCTCTTTGCTATATTTGGTGTTAAGAATTACTAATGTTATTCTTGTTCTTCTTTCCTTTGATGTATGATAGTTTTGCTTAAATTCATCATTTTTCCTTAGAAATGTGGTATATTGAATTGTGTGGTATAATGAATTGCAAATGTGGAATGTTTCATTACATTTTTAAAACTATATTTGTCAATTATGTCTTGTATCTTGGTATTTTGAAAATGGGACAATTGAAATATGGTGCTTCTTTTCTATATATTAGAAGCTCCATGATGATATAATTGCAAGTGTAATTTGTATGTAACAATGAGGTATGATCAACGGACTATACATGATGCAATAATTGCAAGAGTCGTTAAAGTTTTAAAAATTTATTTTTCAATTATGTCTTGTATCTTGGTATTCCAAAAATAAGAGAATTGAAACACGGTGCTTCTTTTCTATATTCCTCTATATATTAGAAGCTATGTTATTAGCGTTTTGTAATTTGTATGTAACAATGTGGTATTGTAAGTGGCCTATCCATGATGCTATAATTGCAACTGCCGTATATTTTCTAGGGTGCAATTGTCATACGGATGCATCTGTAGCTGTAGAGGTAAGGTGTACATTCAAGTAGATCAATAACCTTATGAAAATATTGAAAATGGACGGTGTAGATGATATGTTGTAAAATGCACTACTTCGGAGATTTAAAATCTTTTTATTTTTCATGGTCATACATCTCAATGGTGAAATGATCAATCAAATGGTTTTTCAACATTAAAACTACCTCTTCTAACCGAATCAATCGTGTTGTGTCTTTTTATAATGGCATTAATTAATTGCTACGTCTTGGAATTTTGTCTAATTGGGAAAATTATCACGGTGCTTCTTTTCTATATTTTTGTTATATATTAGAAGCTATAAGTCTATTATTAGAATTTAGTATTTTGTAGGTAAAAAATGGAAGGCGAAGTGAGTGATATTTCTTCCCAACTTTCAAATGTACTGCACGTTAATCATGAAGCATATGATCCTGACATGCCTGAATATAAGGCACCCCTTCCTTCACCTCCATCGGCCCCACAGCCTGGCATGCCCCACCTTGATCCAAAAATTATTTTTGATGCTCCTAATTTGTACTTCCCTCACATTTCTTATAAAACTAGGCTTCAAGAAATTCTAATGCAAGCCGGTGAACCCCTCCCCATATATTTTGTATGTAGTTATGGTCCTCCTAGACAGACGGTATTCCAGGCCACTATAACTGTGCAAGGACCAACGTTTCAGGGAGAAGCCTCTCGTACCAAAAAGGATGTAGAGAAATATGCAGCCCGAGAGGCTCTTATTTTCATTAACCTCCTCCCATCTATCGTCGATACTTTATCTGATACTGTCAGAGAGAATGAGGCCCTCTGATCGCATCAGGCGGAACTGTCAACAGCCCTTGATGTCGCACGTGCTATATCTAGGAGAGCTGAGAGAGCGCTACTTGATGTTCGTAATATGATGCAGGCTCTATTTCTGGAGTATGATCAGGTAGTGGACGCAAATGCCCAACTTAGCACTCAGCTTGTGGCATATCGCAATGATCCTCTTGGTCCTCTCATACCTCTTGATTTGTTTATGGAGGATCTCCCACCTTTTTTGATGTTCTTTTTTTTCTTGATGCTACCTTATTTTTTGAGTGGCTTACGGTTCATCTATTTTTGGAGTTCCTTATTTGTGGGTGGGATGGAGTGGAGTCTGTCGGTGCCTGTCGGTGCATGCAGCCGTGGATCATGACGCTCTGAGGGTACTTGTTTATGGTCGTTGATGGAGGATGCGGTTGTTGATGGAGGATGCCGTCTTCATACTGGATTTTTTTGGGCCCATTGGACGAACACTTCTACTCTATCTTTTCTATTCTTCTGACTTTAATTATTTGCACTTTGTTGTGCATTTAATTTATCCTCTCTCTCACTCTTCTCTATGTTTTTGGTTGATAGTCTTTATGGGTTAATGCACTTGTACATCCTCTCTCTCTCTCTCTCTCTCTCTCTCTCTCTCTCTATATATATATATATATATATATATATATATATATATATATATATATATATATATATATATATTTGTATATCTTTTACTTGGTTATTGATTGCACTTTTGTCATGTGCATTATTTATCTCTCCTTATCTTGTCTCTTTTATATGTTAGTTTGGCTACCACATTGACATTAAATTTATTATCGTCACTTTTATTCACTTGTATCATTTTCATTACGCCCAAAAATTATTAACGGTTTGTTGCGTTCATGAGATTATGAACGTTCTTGACCTTATTATACAAGTCTATCTTCTACTAAGTTTAGGGAGAGAAAGAAATGCATATAAGGAGTGGAATGGTGTGAGGGGTATATATATATATATATATAGAGAGAGAGAGAGAGAGAGAGAGAGAGAGAGGCCTAGTGAGATACAATTTGAATGTGAGCAAGGAAAATGTATTGACTATTGAAAGATGAGATAAATAAAGTAATATTCTCTTGTTGTGCAGTGTATCCCATTTTGTAATATTATGGAACCAGATGAAGTCAGTCAATATTTAGAGGGGATAATACATGTGTAGAAGATGAAGAGATTGATGAACAATCACGAATGCCTTTGGGGCATTAAGTCACTTTAGTAGGCAGTGAAACAACATTAGGAGGTGGGGGGAGGAAATGGAAATGTAATTTCGGCTCTCTAGATATCCCTTTCACAGGATCGTACGTACATGTGTGTGCACATTTATTAGGCCTTTCACAGGGGGAGAAGTCTAAGGGGATAATTCTTTGCCCAAAAATATCCCAAGACAAACGAGATGCGTTGAGGCTAGAAGAGCCAGAGGCTAAACATTTGTTTGGTTCTAGTCGAAAAGAAAACATTAGGACACTAGATCAAACTGTATTCACGTCATTATCGCAGCCATAAGAGTTGACACAAAATGCTTCAAGTTTAAATAAAAGGGCTAGGGGCAGTATAGCTCATATGTTTGATGCTCATGCGAGGGAGGATGTCGATGCTGCTATCGCTCGATGTTTTTATTTTCATGGAATACCTTTTAATGTGGTAAAAGGTCATTGGTTTCAAGAAATGATCTATGCAATAAACAATGCTCCAAAGGGTTATGTGCTCCCTAAATATGTGAGATTGATGACAAGTTAGCTAAATAAAGAGAGGAGCCGGATTGACCGTGAGCTAGCTGCATTGAGAAATGAAGGGCCAACTTATGGGGTTTTTATTATTTATGATGGATGGAGTAATGTGAAGAATCAATCCTTGATAAACACAATGGTTGTATCAAGGGGTAAGGCTATGTTTGTGAATGGCTATGATTGCTCCAAAATTGAGCATACTAGTCAGAATATTGTGGAATTACTCTTAAAGGCCATTGACCACATTGGACCTTATAATGTTGTTCAAGTCGTGACTAACAATGCATCGAATTGCAAGAGAGCTGGTTCAATAATTCAAAGACATCATCCCCATATTTTTTGGTCAGGCTGCTTAGCTCACACGTTGAGCCTTCTTAAGAAGGTTATCGTAGACAAAAAGAAAAGGCATCTAACATTTTCTTTTGTTAGGGATCATTGCAAAGAGGGTAAAAGGGTAGTGACATATATACGCAACCACACGAGGTGTTTGTACATATTTCGTACTATTTCGAAACTCGAGCTTCTAAAAGCCAAGAATACCAGATTTGGCTATCACTACATCATGTTAAGGCGTCTTAAGGAAGTGAGGCTTGCCTTGACATCCCTCGTCTTGGGCGACCATTAGAAAGGACTCAGACGTGTCCGGGAGACGCAAAGCATGGTGAAGTTCGCAGAATAGTGATAGACAATAATTTCTGAGCAACAAACAAAAAAATATTAGGGTTCACAAGGCCAGTCTGGAAGATGATAAAGTTTACAGATTGTGATAAGGTCGTAATTGGAGATGCATACGACCGTATGGATACTATGTTGGGAGAAATATCGGTTGCTCTATATGATGATCCAGTATTGCTTCAAAAGGTCAGGGACTTAGTGGTAGCTATGTGGAATAGGGCCAACCTTCCATTTCATTGTCTTGCTTTTCTTCTTACCCATAAATATTATTCTCATGAATGGTTGTCAGTACCTACACCTGGTGGGGAGAGCAGGGTGAAGCCCCATCATGATATTGAGGCGTTTGCGTGCTACCATGATGTTCTTGATGCGATAGTAAGGGATCAGACTGAGCGGAGCAGGGCACGACAACAAATAAGTGATTTGTTTAGCAGCAAGGGGAGTTTCTCACTACCGGCGTCCATAGCTGATAGAGGTACAATGTCATCATTGTCGTGGTGGGATTTGTATGGTGGTGGAGCTCTAGAGTTGTATTCAGTTGCAGTTAAGGTGTTGTCCCAAAGCATTAACTCTTCTTGCACCAAGAGATGTTGGAGCTCGTATAGTTACATCCACAGTGTTAAGAGTAATCGAATAAATGCTTATCGATCTGAGTCGTTGGTGTATGTTCATTATAATGACAGGCTACTGAGCAGATTGAGGACTGATTTTGAGACCAACGACGAGAAATGGGATGCTCATCCTGATGCTTACCTTGTTGATGACATAGATGCCTTAACTACGATGGATGAGCATTTCGAGCGGAAGATGATTTGGCTTCTCCCCCACCACATACTAGACTGGCCATTCTCCCGCCTATTGTAGAAGAACAAGATAGCCCTTTAGATCTCCATCATAACCATGGTCCGCAGCCCCATACTCCGGTGCAATCTTTGATTGCGACCCCACCTATTAGAGGTGAAGCTTCTTCTTCGACGACAAGATTGTGAACCATCCGGAGGGCTCCTAACTGGATGAACCTCTAGTTGTGTTTCTCTCTCTCTCTCTCTCTCTCTCTCTCTCTCTCTCTCTCTCTTTCTCTCTCTATGTAACATTTGAATGAATTCGTGCCTGAATAAGTCTGATACTTTTCTCTCTTACACTCTCTATGGCTTTTTTGATGATTGTTATTTCTTTATTGTAATGTCATTGTAAATTACAAGGACATTTATTATTTACAGCCTGTGTGTAGTAAGTGGGAATGAAATGAGATTACTAAAAATTTCCCCGGAATGCACCTACATGCTTCAATTTCAATTCGCGATGGAGCAAAATGGTCATTAAGTAATACCATATATAACAAACATTGAACTATTCTCAGGTAACCCAAGAGTAAAATGGTCATTAAGTAATAGAAAATATGCCAAACATTGAACTATTCCCTTGGTAATGGAAATTAGATTGCATGTTGAGTTGTCGAGTGTGCCCACGCCCATGATCCATCAAGGTCTCCCCTAACTTACCAACCTGTGCGTTTAGTTGTCAAGTGTGCCCACGCCCATGATCCATCAAGGTCTCCCCTAACTTACCAACCTTGAAATTTATTATTTCCAAATTCATATATCCTTGCCTTAATAAATGCAATTAAGACGCACCACCAAATTTTATCATGTCATGTAGTTTTGTGTAAAAACTTCTTAGGATTAACTGAAAATCTATTTTCATATCTAATTAAATACTTTTAAGCATATGAAAATTCCTAAAATGGATGGTCTAGTTAATATGTTGCAAGATGCACAATTTCTGGCACTTTGAATTTTTTTTTTTTTTTCATACACTCATACATCTTGATGTCGAGATGATCAATTAGGGACTCTTTCAACATTAAAACAACCTTTTCTGATGGATTTGTGGGGTGTACCATAGTTCTACATTTTATTATTGGAACCTTATATAAACCTTTTCGTATATCTTTGATTTTATAAAATACTATATAATTCTCAAATGAGTTCCCAAATTTGGATATATATATATATATATATATATATATATATATATATATAGGAAAAAGCTGAGATTAGCCCACTAGCTCATATGAACATATGAGCCCAATAGCCCAGATTGAATATGAGCCGATCTGACGATCACGAATGTCCTGCAGTGCTTGAATTTTATTCTATTTTCTACAAATCCAAATCACTTGAAATTTTACGTGTGTGTTCATAAAAAATAGGTGAATCTTCGAAAAATATCAAAAAATATTTTACTTGAAATAACTTGAACAATGATGCTATGAAATGCCTATAGGCAAAAATGAACAGTGATTTCACCTACCCTCATCACTGTCCAAAGTTCGTCGCACAGTCACGATTATCCGGTAGTGTTTTCTTTTTCTTTTTTCTTACAAATTGAAATTATTTAAAATTTGGAGTGTATGTTTATAAAAAATAATGGAATCTACGAAAAATATCAAAAAATTATTTTACATGAACTAAATTGACCAAAATACCCCCGAAAAGTTTTAGGGGTATTTTGATCAAATTATTTTTTTGAATTATTTTTTTATATTTTTATTAGGTGTGCCTCACTAAGATGTATAGACACTCCAAATTTCAGATTATTTCTATTTGTCAAAAAAAAATAAAAAATAAAACACTACCAGACAATCATGACCATGTGATGAACTTTGGAAGGTGATGAGGGTAAGTGAAATCACTGTTCATTTTTGCCTATAAGCATTGGGAGGACTTTTCCACACACACACACACACATATATGTGTGTGTATATATATATATATATATATATATATATATATATATATATATATATATATATATATATATATATATATATATATATTACCTTTACTTATATGACAATAAATTTTTTTAAAATTTCGAATAATTTTATTTTACCAGTTTATAACTTCCTAAACTAAACTTCTTAAATAAAATTAACATTTAAATATAAAAAATTTATATTTTTAGTAAAGTTTTCATATAGTTATTTCTACCAAAAAATAATGGTGATGTACTTCCCGAGTTTAAACATAACAGTAACAATATATGTTTACAACCTTTGTCTCTAAATTTAACCAAATTGATATCGCATTCGTATGGGAACGGACTGCCGTGCTTAGTTGGTGCACGAAGCCATGTGTAATGGAATTGGATTCTTCATACATGTGGAGTTTTGCGATGACCATTATTGTGCGAAACGCGGTCCTACACTGAATGGAGCTCGATCCTATCCAAATAGCATCGTGGTATTGTTTAGATGGGAGGGAGACTCAGCATTAAATGGGATCTCGTTCTTGTTGTCGATGGGAGTGCGGTCCTAATAGACATGGGAGCGCGATCCCATTTTACATATAACACGTTCCTGTAAAATAGGGATCTCTATCCCAATGCCTCAAGATCACGCTCCTTATTCAAATGGGATCTCACTCCCTATTCAAAAGGGATCTCGTTCCGTAAATACATGGAACACATTCCATTTAAATAGGGATCTCGATCCCAATGTATCGGGATCTCACTCCCCGTTCAAACGGGATCTCGGTCCGTGGCGTCTACCCTTACTGGATCTCGCTCCCAGAGCTTCGGGCAGCCATCGATCCCATGCTCCCGCTCTCGGAACCGAAACCGCTCCCGCTCCCGGTAACTATGGTTTCAACCATTTCAAACTGTGTATATCATTAGTACCAGATTAAGAGATTAAGGGAAAAGAAAGATCTAGAGCTCTTGCGAATTAGGAGAATATCGAGAAATGGATGTTAGGGTTAATTTTGGATGGGGGTTTGGCTCCATCCAGCAAGAATCACATGGTACTTTATGGCGAGAGAAGCCCATTGTAGCTGGTTATTAAGGGGGTAGGAAGACTTGATCAAGGCTCAAAACTTATGACAACTTCATTAGAGCAGTGCAATGGAGAACTTGAGAAGATGTCTTTAGCCCTCTTTACATCTCTCTTTCTCTCTTTAAATCTTAAATTAAATATGCTCATGAAGTGTTTGCTAAAAGGAAAGGCTTTCCATGTCACTCCACCTGCATATATAATATATGTGACCCCTAGTCACAGCCATCATGGCTTGAGTCATAATGTCACAAATTAGCTTTCAGCCGTCAGATATTGATCGGATGGCGCGAGGTTTTTTATTTTTAATTTTTATTATATAAATCATTTTAAAGCAAAATTTGGGACATGCATAGATCTGATAGGCATGCACATGATAAAAATAATAATAAAATATTTTGGTGATGAACATTTAGCAGAATGCCCTTGAAAATTTCAGAGCCATTTTGGTCATTTATTTTTACATAAAATGTTTATTTTTTATTTTTTTCAGGTTCGCCCTAATTTTATGATGAGACATCCAAAATTTTATAAAAAAATATTTTGTAGAAAAAAAAAATTAAAAATAATATTTTACGTTACATTGGGTATAAACAATCGTAGCCATTCAATTAGAATCAAACTACTGATAAATGGGATCCCATATATTTTATATGCTGGTGCTCATGCTTGGTACTTGGCCATGGCTTGGAGATCGATCAAATGCGCTATGTAAATTCAGTTTCATATAAATTCAATTTTCGAGGACCAAACAATAAAAAATATCAGTTCCATAAAAATTCTAGAACATGGATTGATGGGCAAACATACACTTAACATCACATATCAAGAAAATAAATAATTCAAAAGTCATGGAAAGCCAACTGCCGTTTCATTCGAATTTTTAATTATCTAAAAATGGAAAATTTGATTTTGTCAAATATAGCCTTAGTCATTTTTTTCATCAAATGATATTTTAGCTAATCTTCATGCATTTTGATCGCCGTAGATGAATTGCTTTCCTTCTACCTTTCGTAAAAAGAGGAAATGTAGAATATTTACGAAGTTGGGTTAGTCCCAAGACAATTGACCGGGGAATGTAGCTTCCAAATCAAGGGAAGGGACATTTTTTTTTTTTTTGGAACAATCAAATTTGAGCCTACTTTAAAAATTTTACTAGAAGAGGTTGTTTTGATGCCCAAATATCTTCAAATTGATCATCTCGACATCAAGATGCATGGACATGACAAAAAAATGGATTGCAAGTTTTGGAAATAGCATATTTTATAACGCATTTTTGGACTGTCAATTTTTAAGATTTTCAAGTTTTCATAGATATGTCGATACAAACTATTTTTTATGCTTTAACTTTATAAATAAATATAAAAATATATTTTAAGACTATCACAAAGATTTTCAATATTGAAACCATATTTCTTGACACTATTTGAAGGCAGGCTATAATTTGATTGTTTAGAGTCTAGGCTCTATACAAATCGTACCCTTCAATGGGGATGACATACCCCTGCCCATTTTTTATTTAGTTAGTAGTTTTAGAAGCTATCAATGGGAATGAAAACCACAATGTGCAACTAAAATATACGGTGTGATGCCACTACAACCTCAGGTTCTTTCCCAAAAAAGGAGATGTTTTAACTTTTAAAGGAGTGAAAGACCATATATGTCTATTAGTTTTGTAAAGGTGTTTTTCTAATGGGTGAGATTTGTATAAGGTTGCCTTGAAGTTAGGCGCACCTCTAAATTTGCGTCAAAAACCTTATATGATGGTTTGAAAAATCCGTTTTCATCCCTAGTTATAAAAATTTAAATTTTGGGACATGCTAGCGATCAACTATAGATCAATAAATATTTGAAAATCTTGAAAAACGACAGTCTAGATAACTTATTATAAGATGTGCGATCTTTTAGACTTGGAATTCTTTTTTTTTTTCTCTTCATGTCTATACTTCTCGAGGTTGAGATGATTAATTGGAAGGTTTTCCAACATTGAAACACTTTCTTATGCAGTATATTTGAAGTGTACTTTATTTCTATAGTACAAGGTTGCAACCTCTTATGAATTTTTTCCTTTTCTAATTTATTTTAGATCATACATTAAATGGGGGTATTTTTGTCATACATACAACGAACTAAAGTACTATGGGGACTCACGAGGAAATAAACAATTAAACAATAATTTGGTATAAATTATTATAGTTTTTCAAGGGGGTGTTTTGCTCCCGCGGGAGCATTGTACAAGTGGTAAAATAAAAAATAAAAAGACAACTATGTATTTTTTTTCTTTCAAAAAGTACTATGAGTCCAGAGATGGACTTGTATATTTCCGTCCCCGAGGCATCAAACATTCATCTTTGGGATGGATGTGAAGTTGTGGTCCGTCATAAAAACCTAAAATCTAATGGCTCAAAAATATTCTCCAAAAAACTATCTTTTTAGCTTTTAATTTTGATATTTTACATATTAATGAGCTCTATGTCAGAGACTATGTATATGCAAAACATTAGATCTAAATTTCATCTAAAAAATAGATAAAAAAGAGAGGCATCATATCTACATGTGAGCTCTAAGACTCATAGAACATTGACTTCTTTTGTTTTTAACCAAAATGATGACTATAGGGATTGTTTACAAAAAAAAAAAAAAAAGATCACTTATTTTTGTAAATATAAGTGACTTAGGATAAGTCCGAAAGTGTGAGAATATTTTTTTTTTCAGAACTTTGTGTGCAATCAATGACATTCTTTCTTTTTTTTGAAGATTAATAACATTTTTACGACCACCCCTCTTGAAATCTAAGGGATAAAAATGATTGTGATCTCATTGTGCAAAAAGTAAATGGTCTTTTTAAAAGCAATGCCACGACCACATATCATGTACATTTTTGTTTGGCAAATTGTTTCATGTGGGCTGGACTGCATTTTTACAATATATGGTCCCAAGGTATACAACATCCATTTTAAAAATGGATACAAATAGGTGGTCCATCTAAAAATAATTGAAAATAACGGTTTAAATTTTTTTTATGAAATCATTATTTTTATTTTTTAAAATTTAGTTATTTATTTATATTGATGATCTTCATGTTAGAGATTACATATCCTTAAAAATTAGATCCGAAAATCCATCTCAAAAATAGATTTTTAAGAGTTGACTCGTTTCTACCTGAACTCATAGAAACCGTGTCCTTTTTCTTTGGGACACAGTTTCTATGTGGCAAGCCCGCATATTACATAAATGCGGACTTGGCAATAAATAATTTTTTAAAATATAATTTAATCATAATTTTTAAAAAATATATAATCTTTTAACATGAAGATCATGAATATGAAAAGAAACTTTTTTTTAAAAAAATAAAAATAATAATTAAAAAAATATTCGGACGGTTAGTTACCATTGTTTTTCGATAGACCACCTATTTGCATCCAGATGGATGGTTTGTACCTCTGGACCGCATACGGTAGAAATGCGGTCCAGCCCCGAATGAAACAATTTTCGTTTTCTTTCGAGGGGTAAAGTAAGTACACTGGTCAGAAGTGAAGACGGATACGAGAGGAGGTGGAGAAAAGCACAGCACTACATACAAAAGCTTCACGCTCCATCACCCTAAGCGATCAGAAGTGAAGACGGAGATGAGAGGAGGTGGAGAAAAGCACAGCACTACATACAAAAGCTTCACTCTCCATCACCCTAAGCGATGGCATGTCCTCACTGGCACGCCTCTCTCTCTCTCTCTCTGTGCTAAATCCGGTTCTAAATTTTTTTCTTATTTTAAAAGAGGACTTTGATCATTTCACTTCGATACCAATTCTCTATATTGCAAATGAATTGGATGCTACTTCTTTCTCTCTCTCTCTGTCTCTCTCTCTCTCGTTCTTGGATTTAAAGGAGCACTTCTTCTCGGCATTTGGATCATGCAAACATCTTTCTCAGGAATAAGGTATTGTGCCAGAAACAGTAAATGTTAAGCACATTTTGATGCCTATTTCACAACCATTTAGGGAATTGTTAGCACTTTATGATTTCCTTCGATTAAGTCATCTGGTTGTGTGCTTTTGGGTTTGTTTTTATCTTCTGAAAGAGACTTTTAATTATCATAAATTGAACGCGCTAAAAACTACTAGTAGATCTTAACTATCTTACCCAGGACAGGATGAAACAGTCTTGGAACCGTTAATTAGGATTTTAATTATCTCGATTCTTAAATCGTTACTTTGGAAACGATATGAAATAACTTAACTGAAGCATGTGTGGAGACAGAAGGCTGAAGGTCTTTTTTGGGCTGAAATGAGCAAGTAAGTATGATGTATTTGAGACCACTATTTGTAGAAGCAACGAGGATATGTAACAATGGTGAGGATATTAGCATTTTAAATAAAAACTTGGATGGTACGTTTTTAAATCTTCAGCTATCCAGTGAATGGGTTATGTGAGACGGAATGAGGCAAATGATTGAGAAGTATAGTCGTGAAAGAAGGTTTGGTTACATTTTGCTATCCCCTTGTTTTGAAAATCATAAGTCCCATTCTCAAAACACCACAACAATAAGAAGCATGTGCTTCATAAAACAAGGAATAGAGGTCAAATGAAGCTCCATGCTTCGAGCTCATGAAGACAACCTTGGTCAACCTACTGGTCACTTTATATTGATGCCCTAGATGTGTGCAAGTGGGTGGCAAAGTTCAATTTCATTGACAGTTTCCTTTGCAGCATTACTCATGAAGGAAAATAAGTTTCACTGGTACAATAGCCCAAGCGAATGGGAGTTTGGACTATTTCATGTTGACCTTTAATGTGGGTAGTCACGTTGGTTGTCCTGTGGAACTGAAACTGTATGGAAGTGATATGATTGGATTGGGAGCAATGGATTCACCAAAGTTTGAGGTCAGGTAGATGTGCTGGAAAGTTGGCCAAGGAGGTTTGGAGAACACTAGACTTCATGCAAGGGATGATTATAGAGATGATATTTGGCATGTTGTCTAATGCACGAAGAGCTGACTCTGATTGCCCCTTGTGGTCCTGAGGCTTGAGTTTCCAATTGTTTGTAAAGAGTGGGAGGCAGACTGACAACATACTTTGGAATCCATACTTATGCAGATCTCTTAGAAAACCAATGGTCGATAATCTTTAGTCCTTGTGTTTGCTGAGGGTTTTACCTATTAGTAAGATCGGGTAGATGGTATTGGCCAAAGATGCTGGATGTTCATTTATGGCAAAGAGTAATTTATGTACAATCGGAGTTAAGATGCGGCGGTACCTTATGGTCCATATTGTGGGCTATATTATGTTGATGTCCTACTTTTTTATTTTTTTATTCCCATTTTACCTTTGGATCAAAAGTCTAACTTTCGAACCACCTAAAATAAAAAAAAATAGTGCATTTAGGAGGTTCAAAAGTTCAACTTTTGAACAGTATAAAAAAAAATAAAAAAAATTGATGCATTTGGGTGGTCCAAAAGCTGAATTTTGGAACCACCCAACACCTTTTTTTTGCTGTGTTTTAGGATGTTTGAAAGTTGGACTTTCGAACTACTCAAATACATCATTTTTTTATATTTTGGATGGTTCAAAAGTTAGATTTTTGAAGCAAGGCTCAAATGAGAATTAAAAAAACTAAAAAAATGTAGGGCCTAAATGTAATAGGGTCCAAACTATGGACCATACAATACTGCCACATCTTTCCTTCGATCTGAAGCTAAATTTCTCTATGGAAAAATCGCTCTACCCACTTTATTAACAGAAGCAATTATGTTGTTCATTGCTCAATTAGTGTGGCTAGTTCATGCGCTCCAAAAATGTTGAGGCTTTTGGATGGTTATGCTACTTGGACATGCTGCTCATTGTGGACCACTTACTTCGCTAGGGTGTGGCTTTAAAAAATGAGTACTATGTGCCGAGAAAATCAAATACTATAAGAAATGAAATGTTAATATTTTTTTTAAGGGAAAATTATAGATACCCTTTGGAGTACACTTTATAGCCATGCTCAACCCCGGTATTTTTCAAGTCACACCACTAACTTCAATATCATTTATTTTTGCATCCACCTCTATAGGTAAGAAAGTAGTCTTTTTAAGACGAAAATACCATCCATGTATTTGAGATAGTTTCTCTCTTGAATAACTAGAAATTAGATATTTAAGAGAGAAACTCTCAAAATTTTTTGAGTGAGAAACTGTCTCAAATTTTAATTTTTTAGAGAAAGAAACTATCTCAAAACTTTTAGAGAGAGAAACTATATCAAATTTCAGTTTTTTAGAGAGAAAAACAAATTTTTTAGAGGGAAACTGTGTCAAAATTTTTAGATAGAGAAACTATATCGAATTTCAAGTTTTAGAGAGAGAAATTATCTCAAATTTTTTAGAGAGAAACTATCTGAAAACTTTAAGTGAGATAAACTATGTCAAAAGTTTTAGAGAAAAACTATATGAAATTTTAAATATTTAGAGAACGAAACTATCTCAAATTTCAAAGTTTATATATGGGGGGTATTTTAGTACTAATAAAACTACTTTCTTTACATGGGGGGTGGATGAAAAAATAAATAGTATTGAGGTTAATGGGTGGTTTAAAAAGTACTTGGAGGAGCATGCCAAGAAATTATGGTCAAGGGGGGTTCCTATAATTTTCCCTTGTTTTTTAAACACATGTCCAAGTGGTTGATTTAACACCTCTGAATTTGGGGTTTTTAGTTGGCAAGATGCCATGCTCTAGTCATTTGAAGTAGTCATAGCAAGGTGGCTAATGATTTTCTTTTCTTCCCAACGCTTAATAACGTTTTCCTTTGATTAGTTTCTTGGGAAAAAGACATCAACCTTGTAATCCAAATAAACCCTCAAGTCCATGGAATGCCCATGGCCTTCTAAATTAGAAGAAACGGGCGCTTAATCGCCTCTGCACCTTTTTCATTTTGTTTTTTGATGGAGTACCTTTATTCCTTATTTTATGAAGCACACTCTTCTTATTTTTGTGGTATTTTGAGAATGCGACTTATGATTTTCAAAACAAGTGGATAGCGAAATGTAACCAAAACTTTCTTTCACCACTGTGCTTTTCACCTTTTTCATTGTTTAGATTATAATATTATCCATTCTAATTTTAATGACCTCGTAATCCAAACCCTACAAAACTCCCCCTCTTTCTTTCTCTTCCTTACCCGTGAACCCTTCCTCTCTTTCTCTCAACCTCCCTTGAACCCCAATTTGTCACTACCATCTTGTGGACTTCAAAAATAGGTTAAACGAGGCATCCCATATTCCATTTATATGATAGGGTTATTAAGAAAAGGCAAAAGGGTAAATATTGTGATTTGGACGATGAAAAAGGTAAGGTGAGGGTTAACATCATTTCTTTTAACGTGGAGAGGGTCATGGGCTTTCCATGGCCTCGAAGGTTTATTTGAGATTACAATTATAGAGAGGGGGTGGTCTAAGAAGGGTGAGGACCTTAAACTTTCTCTTAACCCATCCTAAGCTCAGGTAAAAGAGGTGGGTGCTGTTAGGTAGGCAGCAAATGTAAAACTTTGTCAAAACTTCACATGAATCCTTAATGGAAGGTGCAGCGCAGACTTAGTACAACACCTATTAGGAGGTGCGAGTTAGTTCAAGTGGAAGGTTAAAAAAAGGCAAGAAGTAGGCCGAAAAAGACATTGTTGGAAGTAGTGAGAAAATATATAGGAACTTATGCCCTCACTGAAGGTATGGCCTTTGTTAGAGCAGAATGGTGGATTGGGATTCGTGTAGCCAATCTCAAATAGTTGGGACAAGGCTTTTGATGATGATAATGATGAATCATAGAGAGGGGGTATACATGTTTGTCCCTAGTTACTTTACTCGCACAGAGTGCAAAAGGATGACCATTATCATATGGGTGTTTGTGAGGAAGGAGTTTAAGGCTTTACGATAGTGGGCTTACTTTGTGGTTGGAGTTCTATGGCCACTCTAGAGGACATTATTCATAGACCTTGGGTCCATTGAATGACACCCCCCTTCAATTTCATCAATTTAATTTTGATGCAAGCTCATTTTGTGGGATTGGCTTGGCTGGAGTTGGTGGATGTTTCTAAACAGTGTACAAGCAATGCTTAAGTCTTTCTTGCTGTCGTTAGGTTGTTGCGAGGACTTAGAAGTGGGTTGTGTATGCCCCTCACATGGATTAGAGTTTATTTATTTCTCTAGTTGGGCCTGTTAGGGAGAGGAGCGACCCATGTTGTTTTGGACTTGTTAGTGAGATAAATGAGCTTTACAACTACTATTAGCCTCTTTATTTTATGAGACCTATGAGTTGGCCAATTCTTTTGGCTTGATAAAGAGTTAGTCTTCTCTCTATTATGATAAAGAGAGATCATTCTGTTGTATCGCGGACTGAACCTATTTCTTGGCTGGAAAGAAATTTCTTAATCAGTGGAATGACTTACCTTTGTCTCGAACTTTACTTCCCCTGTGATTGAGCTTCTCCTCTGATTGACCCTCCCCTGCTTCAAAGCGTAGACCAAATCGGAGCTAGCTAAGCTAGCCTAGGAATCTGTTCAGTAGTGATCAAACCCTCAGTGAGCAACGTAGCAAACCAAGGGTCACTTGGAGATGGCTCTAAGGGACTTGATAGATCAAAGTCTGTTTAAGTGATTATTCTTTGGAAAAAGCTTCTTTAAATTTTATATTATAATAATTTTGCTCATAAAATTTAGTTATTGGTAAAAAAGACAATAAATACAATCATCTAGCTCCCCAATCTTCATGGCTTTACCCAATTGAATAACAATTAAAGTGATTATGCAACTTTGGTATTGACAAAATTACCATAGATAACACATTTATTTGGGTTCAGCCCTTTCCATTATTGCATCTAACATATTGTTACACCCATGCTTGGATCAGACCTTTGAGAAATGTAAAAGTTCATTCATCTTCATGGAACTTTTTTTTTCTATGGCCCTTAATTCATGAAACTGGGGGCTTCAGTCATGGATTATAGCTGTCTTATTGTTGAGCCATAATTCTGAAGCTAGGAAAACAAGTAAATTCAATACTGGCTTCATAGAGTCATCATAGCTATTTGTTGGATCACTGTTTCGCGTTCTATTGGAACGCTCTATTTCAATAATTGTAGCTATCTTCTAGTGTAATTTGCTCTTCTTTAAGTTATTCTCTCTGTTGCCTCCTTTACATGGGAGCCTTTATGGGGTCTTGTTGTAAACCATTTGTACATACAACACTATTATCCTTGTGACCCATGCCTCTTTTGTCCCTTTTTTATCCAGAAATTTATTTCAGCTTTCAATGAGCGTGCCTTATTTAACCATGTAATGGTTTTTGAGGCTTTATTTTAGCTTTTTAGAGCTCTCCTCCATGTATTCTCTAATCTTTGCATTAATGTCTTCCTAGCATTTCTGGAATCCAGTTATGTTGGTAGAGCTATGGACAAGGAGGTTCTTATTGCAACTAATAAGAACTAGAAATACAAGTAACAAGAAATAGGCAAATTTGTTGCATGATTGCATGTTCTGTTGGAACAAAGAAACTGGCATATTCAGAGATTTTATTGCCAATTAGAAAAAATGCAAGTTACTAAAATTTCTTATATGAATTGTTGAGTAAGGAATACTCAAAGCAAAATTTAATTAGTACTTATCTGTTCTCTTTGGACTCTAATTGAAGGATCATGATAACAAGTTGGACATGGTACCATATGGTGAAAGAGGGGCCTTTTCTAATTTGATTCGATGGGGTTTTTAGCTCGAAAGAAGTAAACCTTTTTCGTTGACCATATTACTTCAAAAAATAAGTGACCATCTTTAAAGTATTGGTATGCCATGGGAGGGGAATAATGAATTCCACAAAGAAACCCCGTCTCTCTTCTTACTATCCACACTCTCTCTACAATCATTTGAACCTGAAAACAAAAGAAACCCACACCTCCTGACCTCTATTTATCTCTGGATAACTTTTCATAGTGTTTTGTGTTTGAGATTGAGAAAGTACTTTTTTTTGTCTCCCTTTGTTTGCGCTTATGGGAGCATTATTCATATTTCAAGCTTACCTTCCATTTTTTAGATTACAGGAGGTGCAGGCCATAGAGTGTGTCATGGTTACAAAACATGGTAATTAGACTCAAATGGCTGTTACATCTCTAGATATCATATGACCAACAATTGAAGATGGGATTTTGAATGAACCTTTCTTTCTACTTAAACTATGAGGCTAGTTTTAAATTTTAATTATACTTAGATGTAACTGAATTTTGTTTGGTCAAGTTTATCATATGTTCCTTATCACCTTTTTTGTGTCATAAGAACCAGCTTGGGCTACTTCTCTTGAAGTTTTCCAGGTCTTTGAATCATATTGGTAATGGCTAATAAAGATGAGTCCATATAGCATGCTCCACAGTTGTTGGGATTGGAAACAAGATATGGAGATTGGGATGAGCGGGAGATCGTGAAATGCTAGACGATCCCTATGGTTGGAAGTGTTGTTCTTACAATGCTTAATATGGATCGACATTCCCAAAATGTTAGTGATCTTGATCCCAACCATTTAGGGTTCTTGATCTTGAGCTTTTGGGATCACGATTTCAAACTTTTAGGGATTTGCTCCCAACCTTAAAGAGTACATATAGTCTAGGATTATATATTCCTTTTAAAGTAGGGATCTCTTTACTTAGGGCCAACAAGCAATGCAATTATATTAAAAGTATAGTTGTATTAGAAGCTGGTTATAAATAAATAGAACCATCAATTTGGTCATTATCTTGGTCCTTGAGTTGGGAATCAACATCCCTATCAGTGGGATTAAGATCCCAAAATTTAGAAATCAAGATCCCTTTCCCAGAGTGCTGGGACGAGATTCTGGAGTAGGTTTGCCACCTAGGTTGGAAGATACCAGCAACTATGACATAATGCTCCAACTGGAGCACACTATACAGCTCTCTTTGACAAAGACCTACCTAGGAGTATTTTCTTGATCGGAAATTCTGGGATTAACTTTAGAATCACCAGATAAGTACTTTCTGCAAAAAAAGAGATTTTGGTTTCCTAAACACTTAGCTCTGACTATACCATTCCAAAGATTGGATGTTCTTTGTTCCAACTTGGAAATGTTATTTCTTTCTTTTTGAAATGGTGGAGACGTTATTTCTTACATGAATATATTAAACACTTAGGTCTGACCATACTATTCCAAAAATTGACATTTCTCTTTTCTAGCACAGATATATTATTTCTTTCTTTTTGAAGTGGTGGAGATGTCATTTCTTTCGTGAATGTATACATTGTTTGTGATTCCCTTTTATTTTTAACTTTTAATTTTAAGGTTGGTCTCCAGGTTGAGGAGGTTACATCCTCAAAATATGAGATCCTAAAAATACTCCTAGCTAGTGTTTCACCCGAGGGATTAATTATTGGATGTGCTCCCGCCCGTGCAAATAATCTTGTCGCAAAAGAGATAACCTTTTCACGCGTAAATCATTTTTTAGGTTTTGGATTATGTACAGAGAGCTAAGCAAGATGGTGCTGTACTTTTGGTAAACTTTTGTGTACCTTAAGTCTTTGGAAGTTGATATACATATACTTTCCATGACTTTCAGTTGTTTTACATTCCTCTTTTTTTAAGGGTTTGCACCACCCATGGGAGGGCCATGAAGATCATGCAAATGGGCATGAGCATGAACATGAGGTAAAACTGAACTCCAGTTGATGTGTGGCTCTTGGTTGCTATGGTGCTGGTAATCTGTATGTCTATATCTTTTTGGTTATCTAGAAAACATTATGACGAAACCCAAGGTAACTTGCATCATCTCAGAAGAATAAATTTGAGATAAGTTGTTCAGAAAAAAAGTTGGCTCATGGTCCCCTAGACAAGTCTCAAGAATTCATTCTTTCAAGATTGCGATGCCAATTTCTGGAATAGAAAAAACTAGTGGTTTATCAGTTGTGTGGTGGGTCATTTTATGCGAAACATGCCTGATGTCTCTATAGTTCTTATCTGTGTTCAATATTCCTGGATAATGTCCTTCCAGAAGTTAATTGTCTTGCAAATGATTTTCCTTGCCTTGAGTTTGCCTTGGGTTGGAATCTGGAAGTCCATCATTATGCCTCATACGCTTCTCTGGCTCAAAGAATGTCCCTCATCTGAATTTTGAAAGCTTTAGAATTGAGGCTAGATGACCACACTGCCCTGGGCTCCTTGCATATGGGTGGTTAGTGACCTCTTTGATGGCCCTTGGGGATCCCCTTGCTGTTTGGAGCTTAGTTTCAGGTGTATCCAATTGGGGTAGCATTTTGATTTCAAACAAATAATAGTATACTTTTCTACTGCTTCAACAAATGCTCCCTTTCGCATTTGTTCTTGCAAAGGTTTTTTGGGAAAATCTTAATTTTTTTTCCCTCATATCGTCTTGCTTTTGCTCGTATCAGTGTATATGTTTTGATAAACATCTCAGTTGTAGAGTTTGTAGAGGTTGGTCTTTGGCAGGTACTTTTTGGGAAAGGTAGATTTGATTCCCAGAACTTGCAATATGTTGTTGAAATTTATTTTTGTTAATTGGGAAAGGCGGAAGGTGTGGGCAGCTTGTTTTAGGAAATTTGGGCACTGAATGTGATGGTCAGTATCTTGAAATGATTTTTTGGCAAGAAGCTTGAACGTAGATGTTGGTAGAGTTGAGGACATAGTCAATTCGGTTGAGGATAGGTTGAGATCCTCCCATCAATTCATCCTTGACTGCCCATTTCGTGTGATCATTCACATAGTTACCGTAATCTCTTCGCCCAGGTCGCGATTTTGCTTCGGAATCCTAATTCTGCGATTCTGACAAGGAATTTTCACGGAACATTTTTCCTTGAATTCAGGAAGTCTTGATTCCTTAGTTTAGGGATCTCGTTTTGAACGTTTGCCGATCTCGATCCCAACATTTATGGAATCTTGATTCCAACTTTTCGAATCTCGGTTCACTATCTTTTTTTCTCTAAACCTAGAATCCAATCATTTGTAGGCTTCTATGGTGTTTCATTCTTGATCTTGTTATCTCAAAAACACTTTCTCACTCATAGATTATTTCGAGAACCTAATTTGAAGGGCTTCCGTGGTTTTATCTTCCTTTGCCTTATTATGAGAGAGAGAGAGAGAGAGAGAGAGAGAGAGATGTCGATTCCAAATGCATCAGAAACTTGATTCCAAGGATGTTGGAATCTCGATTCCATGCATGAAGGAATCTTGATTCCTTATGAATCGATTCCAGATAGGTCAGAAACTCGATTCTGGAGAGTTCAGAATCTCGATTTCATATGTAAAGATCTTGATTCCATTTGGGTCGAATCTCAATTCCAATAAAGTAGGAATCTCGTTTACCGTAATTCCCCATCTACATATGTTGATTCCGAAAACAAGAATCTTCTAGCCAGTCGTGATTCCGATTCGTAAAATGATTCAGAATTCAGAATCTTGAGTGTTTCCGACTACTATGATCTTTTAGTATGCAGTTTTAGAAGAAGTCAAGTATTTCGGCTGAGAAATTCTGTTTGTAAAAACAGTGTTCTCAATGCCAGGCATAAGACTTTTCTAAAGTCTTCATTACCAATACAAATGTTTACTATACATTACTATTTATGATTCATATGGCCTTGGGAAATGAATATAACTGCAATGTTTTGTTGAAAGGTGGTAGACAGGAGATTATGATCTATGTAGATCAGCAGAGGGATGCCAATAAGGTACTCTTGATGTCTTGTTGATGGGCAAAGCCGCAAACCACTACCTTCTAAATGAATTTGGTGGTTGAGGATGAAGAGGGAAGAACTAACAGCCTGAGGTTTTAGTAAATATGCTCCTGATGTTTTGAATGAGAGATGGAAAGAACAAAGAGAATTCTGAAGCCTTGGAGGTCTGAATAGCTATTTTAAGTATGAGGATTCTCGTTGCAAATATGAGAAGGTTTGGATAGATAAATAGTGTTGGGGAGGATGTGGAGGTCCAGTTCTTGGAAGGGCTGGGCTGCACAGTGATAAAGACTTTTTGGTAACTGTTTTTCTTTGAGTCCTCAAGGTGTTCAAGGTGAGACCTTTGAAGAAATCTACTGAACATAGGATAAACATTGCTAATTGAGTTACAGAGGTTGATAAATAATTTTCATAAGACAGGTCATGGACCAGATAAGGTGGCGTACAACTTGGATATTGTTGGAGTGTTCACAATTGATGTCTTGTATGCCATAAAACATGTGGGGGCCTATCCTACTTTTCCTACCTGATTTGTTTGAAGGAAGATGCAGACTTGGGTTTTCATTTCTTATGTTTACAAGGACACTTATCCAGTTGACCATGTATAACATGGGTATGATTATCCTGGAAATGTTTATTTAGTACAAGAAGGAACAACCTGGATCATTTGTTGGTTCTATGAAAGTTTAGTTGGCTGCTGGCACAAGTATGGTTATGGTTATTTAAAAATTATTGGGTTATGATTGACTATCTTCCTAGTTTGTTGTAGGTCTGGGTTGGTACAAGCTGGAATGGGGAGAGATCCATATCATGTTGGTTGTCCTTTCTTGCTACATTCATTACTTTTGAGAGGGGCTACAGTGTTTCGGGGACAATTACATATCCCTGACAGTCTTTTTTGGAGAAATATTAACTTGTATTAACAGAAGTACTACATATGGTAGAGTTGGGCATGCCACATTTTGGTTCCTCCTTGGACATACAAAATGTGGGTGTCCGCATTCCCTCAAAATAAGATTTGGTAGGTTATGTTGGTCATCTACAAAATGATGCCTATACAGTCCCACTAACAAAAGCCAGTGGGAGTACATGTCAGTCTCCTTCATCAGTCCTCCCAGCTGCTCCTTCCATGGCCAGGGCGCCAGCTACATGGTTGGCCTCCCACCAATCATGCATGAAGGTGGCTGCAGCTGCCTGCAAATGTAAAATATGTGGTAAAAAAGGTGAAGTAATCTTTATAGGCATTTTGCTTTTTTGGAAGCCTGGAGAATGACATTCTTGGAGTCTCCCTTGACTACGAGGGGAGAGGCACTGTCCTCAGTTTAGCTAACCTTTTCCAGACCTTCGAGTGCCTGGAGTGTGAGAAGAGGGTGTGACCGTGGTGTCTCTACGAATGGGTTCGAAGCTGACTGATCTGGGGTTACATCACCATTGACATTGAGTTTGTTGGAACCCTGATCCAGTGGTCTCCACAGGCTCAATCTATGCATGGGAGATGGTCTGAAGGATAGGATGTTCCTCCAATTTGTTAGGAAGTCCTTCATGGAGAAGTTATGGGGACCTTTGTGATTTTTAGCCCAGAAAGTGGATTTGATGCGGTCTCTTAGTGCCCGGAGGCTTGATTCTGTCCCTCAAAAGATGCATCCATTTCTCTCGAAATGGACCAGATTGTCTCATGGCCAGTTCCCGATCAAAGTTCTGTAGAATATCTGTCCACAGTTGGGAGGCTATCATGCAGTATAGAAAAAGGTGATTGTTTGATACCTCTGCCTCTTTACACGTAGTGTATCCATTTGTGAGCTGGAAAACATCTCCTTTGGAGTTGATCAGTGGTGACAGCTCTATTGGATAGCACCAACCGGTTGAATGACCGAATTTTTGGGTAGGGAGTGACCACACTAATAGATTTTGGACTGGATGGGTTGGGTTGGGTTCATTGTTTTGTAGAAAGATGATATTTTGAACCCTGAACTTGCCAGGGCCCAGATGAAGCTGTCCACTCCTTGGGTGTGTAAAAGAGGTGCAGGACTTTGGGCATTTGGGCCAGATCCTATGCCTTGTTATTGCTGAATGGCTTTCTGGAGGTTGGATTCGACATCGAATAATTCCCTATGATTTTGAAAGAATGGGAAAGAGTCAGATCTTGGGAGGATGCGATCCTTACGAAGTTCAGCTATCTATCCCCCAAAGCTAGATCACTGATCCAGACGTCCTTCCAAAAGTACAGTCCCTCCTAGAATTTAACTCTAAACCCGGGCAGAGGGATGGTCTTTGGGGACTGTTATTGAGTTGTCTAGGCATATTTTTGGTCCATAATTAACTTCCTAATGTTAGAAATTTCGGCCGCCCAGCCACGAAGGCGGAAATTTTTTCAAAACGAATAGGTGCAGTTTGGTTGGCAGCATAAGGCATTTTGCTTCTGGGCGCCGCCCAAGCACCACCTTAACAATTTTCGGGCGGCAGAAAAAAACCTTCGGGTGAGGGTAGAATATGTAATGTTTCCCCCGAAAAAAGGGAGAAAAGGGTTTTAAGGGGTATTCTAAACCCCCATTATACAATCCGTGGCATTTAGGGTGAGAAAAACCCTTCAAAAACCACTATTTTGTGATTTATCGAAAGATCGATAACTTTTATATTTTTTCGATTTCTTCCCAAAACGAAGACAATAGTTCGTGAGTGGATTTGGAGCTTCAAATAGTTGATTTTGAGAAATTTTGGTGACCCAATAGACGAGGTTTGCACCGACACCGATTTGATTTTGTTACAACACATTATGTTATGAATCATGTGTTTTTTCTTTTACTTTTTTTCTTTTATGATATATTTACATGTTTGTAGTTAAAAGATTGATTTTTTTGGTGATTTATCGATTTTTTTTCTCATTTGGACGATGGAATTGAGCATATATCGTATTCTTTTATAGTATGGACTTCTCACCGACATCCATGGATTCGTTTCTAGTATTGACTTCTAGTTTCCTTGTTCTTACAATGACATTTGGTATTTCAAGCATTTTAATGCCTTACAACTTACAAGTTAGTAGTAACTCATTGTAGTATTGTATTGTTGTACTATTATGTTTTTATTTATTTCATGATCACGAGGAGTTTGGGGCTTTAAAATTGCCCTAAAAACTCCCTAAGGCTATAAAGCAGCCCTAAGAACTCCCCAATTTTTTATGTCTGGGGTGGAGGGGGTGTTTTTTGTTTATTTTAGTCAGGGCTACCTGTTGTTGGGCTGGTCCCCCGAACGCGTAGGTGGCTAGGCACCCAAATTGCCTAGGTGCCCGAATCCGTTGTTTTGAACTTTGTAACTTCCATAGGTGGTCTTGTTGGGCACAAATATCCGCCATCATTTTCCTGAGTGCTAAATTGCACTCTTAGCTTCTGGATCCCTAGACCTGTCCTTTTATAGTGTGCATACCTTGTTCTAGGCTACAAGATGGATTTTCTTGGGTTCTTCTGCTCCTAACCAAAAGATTTGTTCATCAGGCTTTTGAGTTTGGTGGTTATACTAGCTGGCATATTGAAGAGGGACATGCGGAAGATGGAGATGCTAGAAATTGTGGCTTTTAAAAGGTGAGTTCTACCTCCCAGGCTAGGTATCTGCCTTTCCAAGTAACGGTCTTCTTTGGAATTTCTCCAGTATTGGATCCCTTAGGTGCTTCTTTGGCTTTCCTATATAAACAGGGAGCGTAAGGCATTTTGAGGGTATGGGTTCTATCCCACAACTCAGTTTGCATGCAAGGTTGTGAAGGTTTTGCTGATCTACCTCTATTCCCATGATTTTTGTCTTTTCCATATTGACCTTCATGCCTAATGGAATTTTTAAAAGCACCATAGGAAAGGCCAAAGAGTCGACTTGATTGGGGGTTGAGTTGCAGAAAATTCGAGTGTTGTTCGCATGGAACAAATGGGTCATTTCTGGGCCAAGTCTAGAGGATTTGAACCCCGTTAATAAGCCATGCTGAGATAGCCGGGAGATAAGAAGGACTCAGTTCCTTTACCACAATGGTGAAAAGGAAAGGGGCAACCTTGCTTGAGTCCTTTAGAAGCTTGAAAGTATCCATTGGGGAATCAACCTTAGAATTCGCAGAAAAGGAGCATTTCATAAGCTTTCTGGATGTGGAGCTTTCTCCTAGACCAGGCTGATGATAACTTGACGAACTTACTATTGGGAAAAAGGTCTCTCCAATCAAGAGACTTTATCTAGGGACAAACTCGCTGCGGGTAGGTTAGCCATCTGTATTCCCAAACCAAGAGTGCTCGAGTACGAAGTTTGGTAAGTAACGTTACAATGTCCCTTTTGACTAGTAGAGGTTCCTCAAAGGTCTGATTTGCCACTTAGA
The DNA here is from genome assembly GCF_054954075.1 of Amborella trichopoda. Taxonomy (NCBI): domain Eukaryota; kingdom Viridiplantae; phylum Streptophyta; class Magnoliopsida; order Amborellales; family Amborellaceae; genus Amborella; species Amborella trichopoda. Next base: position 34,338,210 of record NC_142341.1, read on the forward strand.
TGTGGGAGGAGACTGGGTCGTGGGTTTAGGTGTCCCAGATAAGGCAGATACCTTCTTAGGCTCCATGGGCCTAGTAGGGGCATCTGCCCTAAACTTGCCTAACCTTTTGAAGGGTTGGATGGGGAAGTTTAATTCAATAATTGCCTATATATCTATGAAGTATTGCTACGAATAAGCACGGATGGCTTATCCTGGTGGCCAAAGTCGTGAATATTCTATCCCAAAATTTTTTTTTTGCAGGTGTTTGTGGGTAGGCTGGGTGTCTTCAAGAGTGCCTGGGCAAAGACCCTTTGAGGAGGATAAATTGAGGTAGAGCGAGTAGCAGTGTTTCAAAAAGTGCTAGGTGGGCACCCAAAACCTGAGCGACCCAGTAGTAAGAAAAATGTCTCTATAGTCTCTAACATTATAAGTATAACTGTATAAAACATAAGAATTAGGGTTTTAGAGCACATCAAAATTCAAAAGTATACTACACAACACATAAGAGCACACACTCCATAAGACCATAACCATAAGTCCATATTCAATTGTGAATTATCCATATTCCATAGTCTGATTGATAGTCCACACTCCACAATCCACATTCCACATAGTTAAAACTTAAAAAGTAAAATTTACCAACCAAATTACCAAAGTTACTAAATACCAAACCAGTGGAATCACAAATCCACTATCCACAATACACAGCCAAGAGGAGGAAAACAAAAATCAAAGAAATACTTGAAGACTCAAAAGAATCTTCAATCATTATTTATCATTCATCATGAAAAAAGTAGGATCAGTTGCATTTGCATCATATGCATCAGAGTCGATGCCATCATCATCGTCATCATCTCCCTCCTTTACATAATGGTCATGCTCCTCTATCTCTTTCGAATCTAAATCTGCCTCTGCTTCTTCCTCGTCCTTCACCCTGCTCCTCTGTGAAAAAGATCTAGTGGCCCTAGGAGGTCGGCTGATGTCCCTGAGGCATCCATGACCATGTCCCATGTTAATCCTTCATATCCCTCGACCTGATCATCATCAACCAACCACTCCATAGCATTGTCCATAGTTTTTGATCTGAGGGGGTCTTTCTTATCTCTCTTAGCGAACCTGTCCTTCAAGAATCGATTATACTTGACATAAACTAAGTCATTGAGCCTCTTTGATTCAAGCTTGTTTCTTTCGTTGTATGAATCTAACAAAATGAAATGAAACTAATTAATATAAATAATTAAATAGATAATAATAATACTACAAAACTAATAATTACTTTAATTCTAAATTACTAATACAAATTACCTCTTCAAAAGTACTCCAATTCCACTCAACCGGACGAGGTAGTAGTTAGGTTTAAGATCCGAATGGCCAACTTTTGTAAATTTGGAGCACTACACCCATGTTGGCTCCACCAATTGGCTGCAAAGATATAGAATAAGATCATAGATAAATAATTGAATTTATAGAAATGAAACCTGATTACTTGAACTTGATGAATTTAAGAATATTATTACCTGAATCATTTTTGGTCCTTTGCCTCATCGCCATTGGACTCCCAAAAGACTTTAATGTGCACTTGTAATTTATCAGCTCATCAGCACATATAATATCCTAGATATTTGGATCAGGGACTAGCACATCTACACACTTATGAAATCCAGTCATAGTTGTGTCATTTGTGTGTATATCCCTATCAACATAAAAAAAAGCTGGGTTCAAATAATAAGCAGCTGCATGTAAGCCGATGTAGCTACCTATCCCACTTCTCATCAATAACCTCCCAAACTGGCTTATAGTGGCTCTCATCATTATCTAAATTTTGGGCTCTCTCTCTCTTGCATCTCTCCATAACCTCATATATGTAGCCCATAAAAACCTTGTCACTATCAATCATGTGAAAGACTTTGACAAGAGGAAAAAATACCTTAAGATCACCTTTCACCCCTCGCCAAAAAGCCTTAGAAAGGATAATATCTCTCACATTCTTCCCAACCTGATCCTTGGACCACTTGCATGCTCTCTAGTCATCCAAGGTAAACATCTGCCTCAATTGGACTCCCCTCGAATGTATGCTATGCAGGCATAATTACCAGGTCGCAAATCTTGTGACCTTAGGCCTTACAATATCTTACTTCTTTGTAAATCTACGCATCATGTTGAGTGTGAGAGTGTGGCTATAAATGAAATTTGTAGCTGATTTTGCCTTGTTTACTGTACGAGGTCTAAAAGATTCTAGGGTACGTTATGTGCAACAAATTAGCAGCAACAACATTAGGAGCAGCATTGTCTGTGATAACCTGTATAACAAGCTGCTCCCCAACCTCCTTGATTCCCTTCTCTATAACTTGGAATATGTAATGGGCATCATGGCTATTATCAGAGGCATCAATAGACTTAAAAAAAAACAATCCTTAAAGGACAATTCACCAGCAAATACATCCGACTTCTTCTCTTCCTATCACTCCAAGCATCAGTATAATAGAAACTCCATACTAAGCCCATGCACCCTTTTGAACTTCAACAGCATCCTTCGTGACACTCACCGCTTTTTTCAAAAGAGGCTCCGAAGCTCATATGGGGTTAGGGGTTTCATCGCAGGCCTAAATTGACCAAATGGCTCTACTAAGGCGTAGAAGCTGCTTAGGCGAGCGGTATTGAAAGGAATGCTCTCCACATAAAACCATGTAGCAACATAAAAAGTAGCTCTCTCTTGCTCTCTTCCTTCTTGATTCTATTTTCAATGATGGTTTGTTTCTTTGCTTTCTCTCCTGCAACCTCAAGGTCAGGCGGGGCAAAAAACAATCCATAGGGCTCTCTAACCCGAGGCTTCTTAGGCCTCGAACTCTCAAAAGCAATTACAACTCCCTTTCCCTTCCCCCTAATAATGGATTGTTTTACCTCTTGACATCCCTCCCTGTTCTCATCACTGTCATCATCATCATAACTGACTTGAACCTCAGACCTAATCTCTACTATGGAGGCATGTCTCTCATCTTTTTTCATTTTTACAAGACTCAGAAAATTGTTTATTTCCTCTTTAATAGCACCATGAGCTTTTTTACATGGGGCAACATCCCCCTTGATACTGGCAAGATATTTCTTGAACCGGTTTATGCCCCTTTTTGTATCCTTTTCACCAAACTTGCATCTTATGCAATTTTTATCCAAAGGATTTGGGTTGTAGCCATATTTCAAACCCGGATCACCATTTCGATTAGATCCCAAAAAAGACATCTCAAAATAATACAACTTATACACGCAATAAAAAAAAACCACCAACTTTGATTGCTCGATCTCAAAACTTCCACCTTTAAGATGTTTCTAAGGACTCAAAATCGTTTAAAAAACCCTCTAATAGATTTATAAAACATCCAAAATTAAATCTAATATCAATAAGTGATGTTTTGATCAATTTCTCATAACTTTGAGAAACCTTTCGTTCAGGTTATGAAAGGTGGTAGCATGCCCTTGATGAGGTGGAAGTTGTGCACCCTAAGCTCAGCTAGCAGAATTGTTGAGGGTGCAAGGCCCAGGTTTAGAGGTCCAATCGTTTGGGAGTTAAGGGGTTGCAAAGAGGTTGTACTCATGAGAATGGGGAAGAGTGTTTTTGAGAAAATTAGAGGGGTCGTGGTGGTAGCATCCCCACACCTAGTTACCACATCGTGGTATCCATTCTTACCGCTGACACCCCCAATTAACACCTTCAAAATGTAACTCCCTAATCTATTAAAACACGGGTAGGGGCCTGTCTTCCCCACTAAATTACCTAAAATAAAAAAGAAAGAAAGGAAGATGGGATTGTAATTGGTTTTTTCGGTTCCTTTTTTTCTTTTTTATTGGGGGGGTGGGGGGGTTGTAGTTGGAGCAGGGGACATGGAGGGGTGGCTTTGGAAGAAGGGGAGAGAAGGAGAGGGTATGGAACAGTAGAGGTGGTGCCATTACGTGATAAGGATGGGGTTGAGGGGTTGGTGGCAGAGGTATAAGAGGATGGGATCTAGGGGAGAGGTGGCCACATTGTGGGGGTGATTTGAGAGAAGAATAAAATGAAAGAGGAAGAGGTGGCACCATGACGGCGCGCCCTTGGGTTCATGATAGGGAGGGGGTTGCGAGGTTGGTAGTGGACGTGTGAGAGGATGGGATCTAGGGGAGAGGAGGTGACATTGTGGGGGTGGTTTGAGAGAAAAAGGGACTAACAGAGAAGATTGAGAGAGTCAAGGGGGTTGCGGTTCAGAAGGAGGTTTAGGGGTAGTTGTTGTATGAGGTTCATTACATGGAGCAAGTTGTGGAAATGCATAGTAATGGATGCCCGAGGGTTTAAAATACCTAGGATGCTTGTTGCACCTCTACACAAAGCCTATTGGAGCACCTGGACTACTATAAGGGAATATTAGTGCGTTGAGTGCAGCCAATTATTCGGTATCCACGTAGGAAGAAGTCTCCACTTGTGTCTCCAAGGGGACTAAAGATTGGGGGAGGGCAAACTTGTCTCAAGTGATGATCCTTGATTTTCCTGCATAAAGGTGCCAGGTGTCTCGGCTGCTTTAGGTGATGCACAACTCCTGAGGTGTTAGGGGAAGAGACATGGAGGCTTCAAGTTGAGAGTACGAAGGTTGTCTCCTAATGGCACTTTCTAGATGGGAGGGGGGCTAGTTAAAATACATCAAATTAATATGTAAGAATGAAAGAGTATGAGAGATTAAGATCTAGAAAGAGAGAAAGTTAGAGAGATAAAGATAGATGAGAGATAGAGAGAGTCATTTTAGGAGGAAGAAAGGACAGTAGGGTCACAACCACGTCCACTAGACCCCCACGCCCCACCTATATCCTTTTATGCAAGGTTTTAAAAAACCAATTGGTGACCTGGATAGATCACTTCAAAAACCGTGTTGGATAAGTGGATTGGCGATCCGGATTGGAGAATCGGCCGGTTTGGCTTCAAAAAATTTCAAAAAATAGTGTTTTTTGAGTTTTGGAAAAAGTTTGGGGTTGTTATATTATGTATTTTTGTTATTTTCCAAAAAAAGTGAATACTAAGGCGTTTCCCTGTCTAGATGTCTGTATAATAATTAATTATAGTATAATATCATGATATTGCATTAAACATGATTAAAAAAATACTAAAAAACACTTCCATATTATAAGGTTAAAAAAAATACCCTTTATAAAGTGAAGTTAGTATCACATCAAACATTTGTTAATTCTCTCTAGTCATCCAAAATTATCACAACCTAACCAACTATAATATTATATACTAAAAATTGGAATTATTACTTTATATTTTATAATTATTTTAGTATACAAATAAGAATAAATTTAAACTGTCTTATAATATCAGCGAATTTAAAAAACCTTATGTACAACTATAACATAAAATAAATCATTATGTAATTTGAATATAAATAAATAAATAAAACACAGTTTTCTTATGGCTCAAACAATGAATTTTTAATCATGTTTTAATCACCTGTATATTTACCTCAATTTATTCTTCTACCCACCCTATTTAATTACCCGTAGAGCCCCATTTAATCACCCGTATTTAATTACCCGTGCCCCATTTAGTCACCCACAGACCCCTTATTCAGTCCCACATCAAAAATTGGAGCATGCATGGCCTTCATAAAAGGCCACACTCAAACCTTCAGTGCACGCACTAGTTAAATGGTGGGGCTGCAAGGAGTTGCACAACAATGAGGTGGGGCCCACGTAAAGGTAACTTCTTTTTGAGATTAAATATGCGGGCTCCTGCCCCTCGTTTTCAAACAAAATTTCAAAAGTTGCAATGAAAAAAAAGAATTCATAAATGTTCCTCATTTAAGCCAGTTTGGATCAGAACCGACGGATTCGGCCGGTTTCTGACGGAACTGGCCAGATCAGACCGGTCCTAGGGGGAACAAATTCTAAGTCTGATTGACTACTGGACTCTCAATGAGAGATTGACAGAGATGGAAAGATTGCTAAGCGAGAGATAGCATTGTAATTAATGTCAGTAAGAAGCTAGCTAACCTGGTATAAGCTAGCATGCGCTAGATAGGCGCATGGCATGGCTTTTACTGTAGTCGATAGGCGTGCTTGCTATATAACCTGGCTGGTACCCGATATATAAAAGGAACCAGATCGCCATCGATGATTCTCAATCCGGATCACCGAATTTTCAAACCTTGCTTTTTTGTTAATAATAAAAAGTTTAAAGTTCAAAACTGCTGTTAAGTAAGGGGAAAAAACACATTAGTCCTTAGAGACATAAATACAAGAAAAAAGTAATATTAACTTAGTTATTGATAGCACTTGTCCTCAAGCTGGTGCTTATTATCTGTCATGCTCAACTTGCTTAAAATCATTTGCAGTCAAGGTTTCCCAATATCCTTGATATGAGTGCTTTCTAGTTGGCTTTTGCTTTATTGGAAGCAACCCTTTGTCCAATAAAGTGCCAATTTATTTCTATATGCTTAGTTTTATCATGCTGAACTGTATTATGAGCTATACTGATTGCTGCCTTGTAATCACAATGCAGTTTCACAAAAAAGCCAAGTTTTCATAAAAGGATTTTAGCCCGGAGTAATACACATCCACCATGAACCACAAATCTATACTCAGCTTCTAACCTTGATCTTGCTACAAATGGCTGCTTTTTTCTCCAAGGTTCCCTTCAACAAAGTACAATATCTTGATGATGATCTTTGATCCATAATAGAACCAACCCAGCCTGCATCTGTGTAGGCCTCAAACTCGTAAGTTCCCATCATTAGCAAACAACAACCCTGATGATGATTTTAGATACTTGAGAACTCTGACAAAAACCTCAAGTTGGATAGTTCGTGGAGAATGCATAACATGACTAATCATGCTCACATCATATACATTATCTGGCTGTGTAAATGAAATGTATATAAGTTGGGCAACTAATCTTTCAAATGTACCCATATCCTCGAGTGCTTCACCCCTCGGGTCATCAAGCTTGTGATTTTGTTCTATAAGTGTATGAGCTAGTTTAACACCAAGCTTTCATGTTTCCTTAAGGACTTCCAATATGTACTTTCTTTGAGAGATGGAGATTCCTCTTTTTGACGTGGCCACTTCTATTGCAAGAAAGAAACTTTTAGCTGGCCTAAATCTTTTGATTTCAAATTATCTTGCCAGAACACTCGGTAGTTGTTGAATTTCCTTATGACAATTACCTATTACAACAATGTCATCCGCATATATAATTAGCACCGTGGTTCTAGTCTTGGTATGTTTGATGAATAAGGTATTTCAGCATGACTTTAAGGACATCCAATTCTTTCAACAGGACCTTTAGCCTTTCAAACCAAGCCCCAGGGGACTGCTTTAGACCATAGATGGCCTTTCTCAGTCTACAAACGTTTCCTTCACATCTAGACTTTTAGTTCCTTTTTTCCAACTTCAACATCATAAAACTGCCCATCACTATCCTCCATAATCAGAAAACATTGGAACGCGAAGGGGAACAGTAGGTCTCTCTTCCACACTATGCTCCACATGAAGAGAGGTCGGAGAAAAAAGAGTTGACTCAAAGGAGGTTGCATCCATTGAAACAAATTTGTTCCTCGACACTGGATCATAGCATCTGTAACCTTTTGATAGGGCGGATGACCAAGAAAAATATCATGGACTTGGGGTCCAACTTTCAACGATTCGGACCAAGAACATGAACGAAGATAACACAACCAAAGACCTCAGTAGAAACTCTAAAATGTGGATGATCATGACAAAGAAGTTTATAGGGAGATCTGTAGTCTAGAACAGGAGAAGACATCCTCATTGATGAGATAGGATGCAATAGCTATAGTTTTGATCAGTAATTATTGGGAACATTGGCATTCTTACTCGAGAAGAGTGCGACTAATTTTCAAGATGTCTGTTCTTTCTTTCAACTACCCCATTTGTTGTGGGGTATGTGAGCAAGAATTCTGATGTTCTATGCCATGTTCTTCAAGATTGGATAATAACTTGTTTGTAGTATTCTTCACCTTGATTAGATTTAAGTAACTAAGTTTTAGTATCAAACTGAGTGGATTATTTTATGAAAAACCTGAAGATTTCAAGAACTTCATCTTTGGTATTCCTAAGAATGTTCCACGTACATCGAGAGTAACCATCCACAAAAGAAACAAAATTACCAATAACTAAGAATAGAAATAACAAGAGAAGGATCCTACACATCATAATGCACAATAGCAAAAGGAACAATACTTCCATCATACTAGGTAAAAAGGAGTTTCTACAATGTTTTGAGAGTTCAGAGACTTCATATTGAAGCTCTAACACAATAGTAGAAGTAAACAATTTAGGATATCAAATTTTCAATTGTCATCAAATGCAGCCGCATAACGCATTATGCAGCCACGTAATGCGTTTTGTGGCTCTTGGTGCATCGCTCGTATGCGGGGATTTGTGATGCTTCCACATATTCGGCGCATTGACCAAGTATCTTGAAGCTTCCGGCTCTGATACCAAGTTAACATACAACAAACTAATATGTAAGAGTACAAGAAAGATTAGGATCTAGAAAGAGAGAGAGTCATGTGAGGAAGAAAGGGAAATAGGGTCACATTATTGTCCACCAGAGCTCCACGCCCCACTTATATCCTTTTATGTTAATAATAAAAAGTCCAAAATACAAAATTGCCCTTGATTAATGAAAAAGACAAATAATCCTTAGGAACTTAAAATATAAGAGGAAATTAAATATAAACTTAGAGTTCACAACAAAGGGGCAGGGGCAGGAGAGGGGGTTGGGGGATTGGGAGAGTTATGGGGGTGATCAATTGCATAATGGGAAGGAACTCGAGGGGTTGAGGTTGGATGTGCAGGAGGCCACATTAAATTCTGGTGGGTTGTGTTTGAGTGGAGTCTAAGGTGGAGATGTGAGGCTGGTCCATGGGGGCTGGATTGCTAGTGTGGCTGTGGGGAGTCGTGGCTTGTGTGGTTGGGGTATGGTGGTTGTGTTGGGTGCATTGCTATGTGGGTTTGGGAGCTGTCATTGTTGGGAGCCGTGTGTTGGGTTGAAGGGGGACCCCAATGGATAGTGGGTTAGTTTCAACAAGGATAGTATGGGAAAGGTTCGGATTTGAGGTTGATGGGTTGTACTGGAGAGCTATGGTGGAACCCTAGAGGTGATACAAGCCGACTTTGTGCAACAAAATTCAGGTTTGGTGTTCAGGGCTTTAGAAGTGGATTATTGAGCCCTATTACTTGAGAAAATTTACAAAGCAGGTTTCAACTTGTAGAGCTTTTGCTGCCGTTTTCGAAATGGTTCATAATAGCGGTTTTGGCATAGAGCAAAAAGCTGTAGCCTATGCGAAGCAAGCCAGTGTCTTACAGCACTGTATGGCTTAGTTACCAATCATGCGAAGTCTTCCTCATCTCCTGTAAACTCCTTCAATCTTAAAATGGCTGCACCTCATGCTTACATGGTATCCTCATTAAGCTGAATAGATTGGGTCGTGGCTTGTGTACCATTTTCATTTTATGTTTCTCCATCTCGTTCTCTATATCTCTCTTATTGTTGCTTGTCTTTTTAGTTTAGAAATGGAGTTTAAGTTGGTATTTTTCAGTCATAACTACTAAGTTACTCAATTGAAATGCTTCAGTATCTCTGTGCCTATTTTTCAGCGTGCTAAATTCTTTTTTTGGATGAATTTGGATGGAGCCACATCAGAATTATTTTCAATATTGTGCGTGATTTATGAACAGCTACTTTGTTGATGAACATGACAATCTTAAATGAACCTGTGTTGGTTGCTACTCAAACAGTAACCCTAGTGAAGCCGTGATACCTGTTATTAGAAATCATGAAGGAAAATTTTTGCAAACCTTCTTAGTCTAGTTGGATAGGGCTGAGAATTTACCATATCTGATACGAAACCCGAATTTTGGATCCTATTCGGATCCAGGTGTGGATCCAAGATTTGGATGTGAAATTCGGATCCAGATCTGAAATTCGAATCCAAATAGTAATTCGGAACGGATCCGGGTTGGGGTGGATTTGATCAGGATCCAACCCGAATTTTTCAATAATATATATATATATATATATATATATATATATATATATATATATTTATACACACACATTTATTTATTAATTTATATTTATAATATATATAATACTTTTATAATTTTTCAAACCTTATCCCTACCGTACTTTTAATAACACTAATCCCCACTGTTGTATTTGAGAACCCATAACCCTTATCTCTCTCTCAATATTAGGGTTTCTCTCCATGTTTTCTTTACGTCTTTGTGACTCGAGATCTAAGACTGTAAACCCATCTCTCTATCGAATCCCATCTGGGCCATCTCTCTCCCTCATCACTCTCTGCGCCATTGTTCTGCGCCAAGCCACCGTTGCTTTTCTACAAGTGCTCCTCTGTCTCGCTGTTGAAGTTCAATCACTCCAAATAGGTAAGCCTAATCTTTTTCCTAATTTTATTTATTGTTATCAGTTTTTCTAGGGTTCTTGGGAGCAGAAAAACAGATCCACCAAAATGTAGCTTTCTCTCTCCTCTATTATTTTTTCTGATTTTGTACTTTTGTTGAAGCACTTCGAATCCCCTACAGAAACCCTAAATTTATCTTTAATTTTCTTGCTCAAATCCGTATATTTTGATGGCTTAACAAAGGGACCTCAGAAGAACCTGTAAAATCTGCAAAAATCTGGGATATCTATCACATTTATTTGTTTTTGTTTTTATTTATTTATTATTGCTGTTAGGGATCTTCGTTCCCCACAAAAATCCTAAATCTCAGGTAAGCCTAATTCCTTGTTTAATCCCATGCTTTTGAGATCCCATGGTGATTGGGTACGTTTTCCTTTTATTTAGAACCATTTCTCCATCTCAAGAGTGCTTGATTTTAGAGAAAGAAACCTTTTTTCTTCAACCTTTTTTTCTTTTCTTGCTGTGGTTCCATGGAAGTTACTGTAATTGGATGTTGTGGTTTCAATTGTGTTAATTATGTGGATTTCGGTTTCTGTTCATAGAGGAATGAACCATCTTCCTCTCTCTCTTTCTTGAAGTTGCTTTAATTGGATGTTTTGTGGTGGTTCTGCAAATTTGTGGGTTCTGGCTAGTTCATGGGGAAATGAATCTCTCTCTGTTGTTTGAATGCTTATTTTTGGGGTTTTAGAAATTACTGCCTTCAATGGTTGTTGCAGCATATGTTTGTTTACTGAGCATAGTTCTTGACCCTTGATCAAATTTGCTTGTCTTTTTTATTATAAAGAATTGACTGTCATATAGAAATTTGCTTGTCTTTTTTATTATAAAGAATTGACTCATTTATTTCTATATATCGATTCTATCTGCTGTGGTTTCTTCTGATATGATTGTTTTGATATGCGTTTAGTGCTAAAATAATGTTTACATGGAATGTTTTGGAGCTAGCCATTGGATAGTTGTCACTGAGAATTGCTTCCCATAGTCCTAAGTTGATATTGTGACTATTTTACTGATGATTTAATTTATTTCTGATGATCTACTCTGTGTTCTTGGCTTCAGCAATCTAGTTCTAAAATTCTAGTGCTTTTGATGAAAATATTTGAATGGATGCTATCAAAGGAGTTTGGAATTAGATAAAACCACCTTATATGTGAATCATGATCATGTGAACTGTATCAATAAGATTGATTTGCCAAAGGAATTGGTTTGCTATTTTTACTGAGTTTATTTATTTTCTTGAATCATGTGAACTATTTAGTTTCTTGAATCACTGTATTTCTCTTATTTTATGCTACTGTTGTGGTGCATTTCTAGAATTCTAGTGCTATTTTCTTTTTTTGATTCTGCTGTGTTCTTTTTTGTTAGCAAAATGTCTAATGTAAGAGAACTTTTTGATATAGTAAGAATTGTTTTTCTCATTATAGGTATGGACAACAAACATGCCCTTGTTTCCTTCTTGTTCTTTTTGTTCCTTCCGCATTCGATTTTGAGTGGGATATGAGGGCAAGAGCATGGTTTGTTTTTACAATTAATGGACTACTTTCTGTTCATCGACTCTTCCTCTAGTCGGATTTTATAGGGAGTGCAATGGTAGAATTTGGTGAACTACTTACATACGAGGCTTCAAGGGATCGGTTGGTGAGCTAGTTGTTCAAAACTTCAAATCTTTTAGTTGGGGAAGGCAAAATTATTTGATTCTGACCTTATATGAAGTTCCCATGGTTTTTTAGTTTTTTATATGGGCACAGTATTTTAAAACAATTGGCTGTTGTTGCAGATGCCATTTAGAGAATGATGGTTGTGCTGTTTGAATCTGCATAACCATGTGCTTGTAAGTTTTATGTGTTCTGAACACCTCGGGAACCTAGAATCATTGGCATCTTGAGGGACATGAATAAACTCCCGCAATTCCATGTTATTACTTTTTGTTGTTCGCATCACATTACCAAAAATATCTATTCGTTTGTTTTGGATCTGGTGCATCTATTGTATTTCTTATGGCACTAGTACATAATGTTGTTTTTCTGATTAAGGGAGTGGATAGTCAGGACGTGTGATGGCTCTTCATACTGCTCACATGAATTATCATTGTGATTCTCAAGAGAGTATCCCTTTACTGAAGGTCTGATTAAGCTGATTCATTATTTCTGTTGACCAGAATACAGCCTAACTCATGGTTTTTGTTTTTCAATGTACTATGTTGTTTATCACCAGGAATTTATTTCATAACATGCATGTAAAAGATCATCTCATAAACCGCTAGGATTTTAGTTAATTTGTACTTGATATTTAATTGTTGAATTCTTACTGTGCAGCCTACTGTTGGTTGACGGACTTTATTTTTAATTAGATGTATGGGGTCTCTGAAATTGATGTTAATTAGATGTATGGGGTCTCTGAAATTGATGTTAATTAGATGGATGGGGTCTCTGAAATTGATGTTAATTAGATGTATGGGGTCTCTTGTTACGAAACTGATGTAAGGATATGGGGTCTCTGAAATTCATGCAAGGATATGGGGTTTCTCTTAGTTGAGAATGATGAAACTCTTGTATATACAGGTCTCAACATTTTATGGAATGAGGGCCTCCCATTTTCATTTAAATCATGTCGCCTTTTTTTTATTGCTAGCCTTTTCTTACATCAATAGATAATCTTATTGTTTATTTCCCCTTTAAAACTTCCTAACTTCATATGTGCCTTGTTCTTGACATTTTTAATTATTATTATTTTTTTCTATTGAAAAATTATTTTCATGATCTTTACCATGATGTGCCAAATTTAGATTGGAGCAACTAAGGAGTCCAATGTCGTTAGAGAGAAGAAAGTGGGGTGACTTGGCGAGAAGAAGAAGAAAAGTGAAAAGGAGACAAGCTATTTGTTCTCGAGAGAAAGAACGGGTGATGTTTTAGGCGGTGGTTTAAAAAACAGATCGATACCCAAAAAACCCATCTGATTCGGTGAATTGGCGATTCAGATCGGGAATCGATCGAATCAGTCAGATTCAGCTTTAAAAAAATCCAAAAAAATTATTAAAATTCATTATAAATGTTCTTTAGGGTTCCAATAAGAAATGGGGTATTCAAAGAGAACTTTTATTTTTTTTCATCAATTTGCGAATTTTGAGGTATTTTATAGTTGTATGAACTATTGTTGATTATTAAATTTACATCACACAAACGAAGCATAGAATTATCATAGATGAAGTATATCATTATATATGGATTATGATAAAGCATACAATTGGATTGTAGATTATAATTAGAAGAAAAATAGAAAAAATATATATCTTCTTATATTGAAAGAAACAAGAACATACAATCATTTGAATTATCAATCAAAATTTAATTACGTAGCTGGATTCAAGAAGATACATTTTAGTGCATAAAAAAAATTGACGAAGAAATTAAAAAATACAAATTTTTATTGCATGATAAAAATATATTTGATGCATGATAAAAATACATTCATGACATATAATTGGACCATTTGATTATAATAACAAGAAAATGAAAAAAAAAAAATTATTCTTATGCTAAGACAAATAAAAACATACATACATTTGATGCATTGAGGAAATTTAATTATGATTATAATTACAAGAAAATAGAAAACAAAAATATTTGTATATCGAGAGAAATAAGAACACACATGAATTTGATGTATCAAGGAAATTTAATTATGTACTTAGATTCAAGAAAATTCGTACATAGAGCATTTTCAAGAGGGCTATCTATTTTAACACAGCATTTTCAACAAGGAAATGCATATAAGAAAAATACCAAACGATAAATCATGATATTGATAAATATACTTATTGAAATAATGATGATCATAATAAATACTTCAATTCGAATTGAATTGACTTATATCGATCGAAATTTTCGATTCAAAATTTAGGGCTATTTCTACAAAAATTGATGAATAGAACTTTGTTAATAAATTAAATAACTCATACGATAATTTGAAAAACATCATGAGCTTCAAAAACCCTCTAATATTATTTGAAATGGTGCCAAATTTGTGTTGAAGTCAACACTTAGGTGGATTAAAAATTTCATGAAATGTTGTCGAAGCTTGATTTATTTAAAAATCGTCCCAAACATGTGTTTAATCACAAAAAATATAATTACAATTCTCTAAATAACATTTTAAACTTCAAAACCCATTCGATTTTGATCACAAAAATTGGTTATTTTGTTTAAAATTAGTCAAATGGATGAAATTATATGAAAATTAGGGTTCTTCATGAATCAGTCATGATTTCTTCATAAATTGATGAACAAAATTTTGTTAAGAACAAAAATAACTTACACAATGACCTTTAACAACATCATGAGCTTAAAAAATCCTCAAACATCACACAATATGATGCCCAATTTCAACAGAAGTCATTACTTTGGCGGATCGTATCGAGCAAAATAATTATTGAATCAGAAAAAATACAACTATAATATTCTCAATAACACTTTGAACTTTAAAAACCTTCTGATTTTGATCCAAAAAACTTTCTAAATTGCTTCTAATTCATCAAATGGCAAAAATTTTTAGAACTCGGACTTTTTTTCAAAACCGTGAATTCGATCCATTGTTTTATAACATTTTGATGCATTATTGTGAGCAATAATACTCTGCTAAGCCTGCTATGGTTCAATAATACAACAAAAAGTGAATCACATGATTTTTTTACTGTTCATGCAAGGAATCGATGAGCCTTGCCTCCAAAAGCCAGAGAATCGGTAATTTTTTCATCAGACTTAGACGAATCTCGTTTTTATGCCTAATCTGGAACATCCTTGAGCATCCTATTCCCGATTGAATCGCCAATATTTTGAACCTTGGTTTTTGGAACTAAGAGAGAGAGAGAGAGACGGGTGCCTTTTTTTTTTAAAATTACTTATTTGTAACCGAGTGCTCGTCTAAAATATTTGGGCCACTTACTCTTATTTATATTTGGGATTTTATACTGCCAGTGTAAAATCATTTATCTGTGATATGAACATGTCACAATCACTTTTAGCCCATGAAATATAAAATCAAAGTGGGATTGTTCACTGTAAAATCAGTTACCTATTTACCTGTGGTGCAATACAGTAAAATCGCTCTTAGCCGATCAACTATAAAATATAGGTCGCTAGGACTGTGAGTGGAAAAAAAAATTGGGTAAGTTTCAGCAGGGATGACAGCCCCTAACTATATTCTCAAATAATTTAGGAGCCAGTTTTTTTAGTGTTAATGGGGTGGTATTAATGGGAATGGAAATCACAACATAGTGACTAGGGTGTGGGGGTATTACCACTACAACTTCAGCCCCTTTCTCAAAATTTGAAAAAAAAATAATTGAAAGACAGAATCGCAAGAATCTAATTGGCATTTTTAATTTTTAATTTTTTCTTTTACTCTTATCACTTAATTTATATATAAATGCTATGTGTGATTGTCACTTTTGTGTGAAAGCCAAATACAAACATTGTTATATGCTTGTGAGAGAGATGAGGTTCAAGGTTAACGGATTGTGGAGCTATGGAGGTAACTCGCACTCTGGTTATGGAGGTAGAGTATGGAGCTACTCTATTATTCATGTTGGTGTGGCAAGTAGCTACTAAGAGAAGGGTGAGGAGGCAGTGGAGACTGGTAAAGCAAACAAGCCAAAGTTTATTTCCATTGATCTTCAGGCCTCAGTTCATTGGGCTTCCAAGTTATAGTTCACCATTGTGGGATCCTTTTGCCCCCCCCCTCCATTTCAAATGAGAGTCTCTTTGAAGATTGGGACATGAGGGCTTCAAGCAAGGTCGTGAGTTGGTCTATTCCTAGAAATAGACTCCTTGTACAATTTGGCTCTTAAGAGGATGTGGGCAGAGTCACGAGGCAACACTTCTGGAGGATGAATGCTTCTCTTCTGTCTCTAGAATGGTGGAACTCTAAGGTGAACCTTCCACTTATTCAGTCCTCTTTTGTTTGGCATCAAATCGAGGGCATACCTATTCAGACTTGGTCTAAGCCTGTCTTTGAAAGGATTCTACAAGAGTGCAACAAGCTTATTGACATCGACTGGTTCAAGACAGTTGGCCCATCCTTGGGTGTTTTGAGAGCCAAAGTTTTTCACACCCCAGAGTTTGTGATCTATGAATGCTTAGTGCTCAAGTTCAACAACAAGGTCTTCAAGATCACCATCAACACAGAAACCTCCCCTTCTCCTCCTCAAGAGTTTCTTCATAGCTCATCTTCGTTGGTGGTTCCCTCCAAGGACAAAGCGGTTTTTTCCAACAAAGGAAAGGAACCAGTGTGAGAGGAGGAAGATTGGCATACTGTTATTAAAAAACGAAAGAGGTAATTACTATTTCAAAAGTTCAAACGAGGTAAAAAGGTGGTAAAAAAGGTTTGGCGGATGAAAGCTCCTTATGACATGTGTTCATCCTGGGGACTCAACGTTGGCTCAACCCGTACTAGGCCAGCATCACCCATTTGCGTGCATGACAAACCGCCTTTTATCAAGGTCTCTAATGCTTTCACGCCCCTTGGGCAATGGGAACATGGAGAAACGTCCAAACCCAGCCATCCAATAGTCAATCTAACGACTACGTCGAATCAGATTCTCATGGGTACTGCACCAGGCAGCGCTTCGAGATCTTCTGCTTCATGCCTGGAAGATTTTTCTACGGGTATCTTGGGAAGCTACGAGCCATCATGCAACGTGGAGCACACCTTGCCTTTGAAGCTTAATCCGACGGTGATGCTACCTTCGCCGCCACCCGAGAAGCCACTCTCGCCTTCCGAGGACACTCCGCCTAAAGGTATGTCTGTCATGCCTTTTCGTTTGGTTACTTATATAAATGGTAGCCTTTCTCCAAGAGGAATCCCAATCAAATATTCTCTAGTTCTTTCTCTTCTTTACTACCTTTTTCTCCTTTGCTAAACATTCAAACAATCCTCTTTCATCCATGGTCCCTCAAAGAATCGCTATCATTGAATTACCTCAAGAAGAGCCTATTGAAATTGTTCATCCAGCTCTCATTCTGGTGTTTCCTGAGGGGGCTGCCAAAATGACCTTCTCTAAGTGGGTCTGAAGTCGTGCTTAGGGCCATATCGTTGTGTCAATGCCGTTTATGGAGGCAAAAGCCTCCGACCTTCCAAAAACTCTTTTTATGGCTACCTCCCCATTCATCCATCCCCTCCTCGTCATTGAGTCCTCTGATTTTTCTTCGGATGAACTTTCTTCTCGTTTGTGCAATTGGCTTCCAAGCAAAAGAGAGAAGAGGAAGGTCATTCAAGAGAAAGCAAAACACTTGATCGAGGCCATGGGAAGGCACCTTAAAGGTGGTGGAGGAGGCTTTGGACGCTGAAGAGGTAGAATGGCCGGCCCTTCTTATGCCACAGTGGGTATCCTCTCAACTGGAGAAAGAGGCTGAAGTTTTGGGAGCCAAGCTACCTTTTGACCCCTTTGTTGTGGGCTCCCTTGGAGTCACCAGGGGGGAAGGACTTCTGGTCCTCATGACAATCATTTCTTGGAATGGGGGAATTTTTAGGAGAAGAGCTCTAAAGCCGTTGGTTCATGTCCATAGACCACAAATTTTACTTCTCTAGGAAACCAAGCTTCAATCTCATGATGTCTCTTTTTGTCGCTCTTTTGGGGGTGCTACCCCTTTGGATTTTTTTTTCTTCATCTCTGTTGACCGATATGGTGGCCTGCTTGTTGTTTGGGAACCCTCTAAGGTTAAGGGTTCACTTTTTTCTTCATCTTTTAGGTGCCTTTCACTCACTTTTTCTTTTGTTGGGTCCTCAGACCAATGGATGATTAGCAATGTATATGGTCTCAATCTTAGTAATGAAAAATGTGCTTTTTTTTCAGACTTGACTTCCATTTTTTTTTCTCTCAATTGCCTTGGTGTGGGGTCTGCAACTATAATCAGGGATGATATCCATTGGAATACAATGGAGGGAGCTATATTACAGCAGACATGACTGCCAATAAAGATTTTATTATTTCTAATGATTTAATTGATATGAATCTGGTTGGAATAGTGTTCACTTGGACAAATAACTCGGATTCTAGGCCTTAGATGTTTAGAATTGATCGATCCTTAGTTGATAACTTTTGGGATGCTTTTGTCAAGGTTCTCCCTCATACTTCTTCAGATCATGTTCCTTTCTTGCTTGATATGTTCGGTGTCTCTTTTGGGCCTTCTCTTTTAGTTTGAATTGATGTGGTTGGAAGATAAATCCATAAAGATGGAAATCCTTTCGGTATGGTAGGACACTATCATTCAAGGTTGGAGGGGTTTCGTTTTGGCGAGGAACCTTTAGGTTTTAAAACATAGGCTTAAAGATTGGGCCTTTAAGAGCTTATGTCATGTCAATACTAAGGCAAACCAGTCCGAACACAAAATTGATGTCCTCAATCAGCTGGAACAATCCTAAGGGGGACCTTTCCTCAAAAAAAAAGACTCAAAGAGATACTATTAGAAGTGAAGTGTATGATAACCTAAGAGCACAAGAGACTTCTGACTTCAAAGATCTAGAACCAAGTAGATCTAAGAAGGTTACAATAATACCAAATATTTCCACGTAATTGCTAACTCTAGGAGGAGATCGAACAATTTGGAAGGCATTAATATCTCAAGGGTCTGTGAGGGGGACCAGCATGGTAGGGAGTTAGGTTTTGTTGATTTTTTTGAAAAAAATTTTACATCATAAGCCAGATTACCTTTCTCTCTAGAGAATCTCCCCTTTAAGCATATTGACTCTACCCTAGCATTAGATGGAGATGCCTTTTTTGCTGGATGAAATCAAAGACGTGTTTTCATTACCCTGAGACAAGGCCCCTGGCCTTGATGGACTTCAGGTGGCTTTGTTTCAAGAAGTTTGAGAAATTGTTCAGGTGGACTTGAAAGCCTTCCTTAATGACTTTCACGCATATGCAATAGTCAACAAAGCTCCTAGTTCAACGTTCATAACCCTGCCACCTAAGAAGCAACAGATGGAGTCTCTCCAAGATCTTAAGCCCATCAGCTTCTTAACTTCAGTCTACAAGATTCTTATGAAGGTTCTAGCGAATAGACTAAAGAAAGTCAATTCCCATGTGATATAAGACCTGTATTAAAGGTAGACAGATTACTGATGGGATTCTAATAGCACCGGAAGTCATTCATTCTATCAGAGTACATGCTAGCTTAGGCCTACTGTGCAAATTGGATTTCGAGAAGGCCTATGATAAAGTAGAGTGAGACTATTTAGATGCTATCATACGACTCATGGGATTTGGAGTGAACAGGAGGAGGTGGGATAAAAGGATGTATGGTCTTGTCTCATTTCTTTATCCTAATCAACGGTAATCCCTGCGGCTACTTCAGGGCAACAAGGGGTTGAGGCAAGGGGATCCCTTGTTCCTGTTTTTGTTCACTTTGGCCAGGGAGTCCTTTGGCCTCATGATGAGATCGGCTATGAGAGCCAATGTGATTGACGTCCTCATGATCCGAGGCTATGATGATCCTATTTCCCACTTGCAGTATGCAGACCATACACTTGTGCTTACCTCTGCCTCCCTCAATCAGGTTCAGAACATATGGCTTTTTTTCAAATGCTACGAACTATTTTCAGGAGCTAAGAGTAATCTTTCCAAATCCAGAATTATAGGGATCAATTGTGATTTAGAATACTTAAGAGTCTAGGCCTCTTGGCTAGGTTGTGGGATAGAAGAATTGCCCTCTCCGTACCTAGGGGTCCACTTGCTGAAGGTAGACTGCCTAAGTCTGTTTGGGATCCATTATGCAAAGAGCCAAGCACAAGCTTGATGACTGAAAGAGCAGGTTTTTTTGATTTGGGGACAAAAATTGCTCTGATTAACTCCATGATTGACAACACCTCGATTTACTTCCTTTCCCTTTATCGAGCACCTACTTCAGTGCTTAAGAGGCTTAAAACTTTGATGAAGAACTTCCTTTGGAGTGGTAGCTCAGAACCACGTAAGTATTGCTTGGTCAAGTGAGAGAAGGTTTGCCGCCCAAAAAGTGAAGGGGGTTCGAGGATATGCAGATTTAAGCATTTGAATGATGTTGTGCTCACAAAATGGTGGAGAGTTTTCTCTTAGCCTCAATTGGAGTGGCAGAGAATTATTCTCTCCAAATATAGAGTGGACCAAACATACCTTATCCTTAAAAAATGGAAAGGCCTTAATTCAGTGAGGAATCTATTTATGACTTATGTAAGAATGAAAGTGGGGGATAGCAGTTTTACGAAATTTTGGTCGATGCGATGGATTGGACATGAACCTTTGAAGTACAGTTTCCCAGAAGTTTACAAACTTGTAATGTCCAAACTTGGTGGAAGGGCAGGAATCTAATTTCTTTTGGAAGATTGATCTAAGAAATAGAAGAATTGACTTCAACATAGAGCAACAATTTCTTTCTCTGCTACAACTTCTTAACATCTTTATTGCCTACACAGGAGAAGGGATGCCCTCATTTAGGAGCTCACTCCGACTGCTTCTTTCTCCATCAAATCTCTTTTTAAGGAGGTGAGTAGTGGCAGAATCTTTGACATCAGTAATAGAAACACTAAGGTTTGGTCTGTCAAAACACCGAAACGAGTAGGGCTTTCTTATGGCTCTTAAAACAGGAAAGAGTCTTAATTAGAGACCAATTAAGGAAGAGGGGTAAGGTATTGGTCAACGTATGCATTTTTTGCAAAAAAAGGATGCTGAGGATTATAGCCACATGTTCCTCCATTGTCCCTTTGTGACTTCATTCCGGAATTGGGCCGCCATAATTTCCAATTGGATATGGATAATGCTAAAGAAAATACAAGAATTCTTTGTTGTGATTCTTCACCCACCGTTCCCTGCAACTGGTATCCATTTGTGGTGTATTCTTGTGGCACCTATTATGTGGTTCCTGTAGAAGGAGGGGAACTCCAAAGTCTTTGATGAGAAAGCATATGACTTTGAGCAAATTCGACAGGTTGTTTGGAGGGGGGTGATTCATAGGGCTCAGGTTCTCTTGAACCTTATGTGTTATCCCAAAGAGGTTTTCTCTACGCAGTTTATGGACCTACTGTTGTTGTGCCCCAAAAGAGCCACTAGATCCTCTTGTTGGTTTCCACCCCCGTCTGATTGTGGCTTAAACTGAGTTTTTATGGTAGTGTGAGAACACATGCTCTTGAAGCAAGCTTTGGCGACATCCTATGAAATTATCTTTATGAGACCATCTTTACCTACAATGGCCAGTTACTTTATCATGACATTAATGAAGCTGAGCTCAGAGCAGTTTAGGAATGAGTGCTCGAATTTCACCACAACCACCAACAACTTATCATTGAGGGTGATTTCGCTAATGTGATCAATTGGTGCATCCACCCTCAATTGATCGCAATAGACTTCAATTATGGATGAGATTCAAATTGCCATTTTTGGCAAAGAGGTCCTATTCTGCTATGTCAATTAAGAGAAGAATGGCGATGTAGATGCTCTAGCTCGGCTCCCACCGTCTCTCCCCTCTTCTTTATTTCTCCTCTTTCTTTTTTTCCCCCTCCTTGTTCTCTATTTTGTTACTTCCTTTGTAATACCATTGTATTTTCGAGCTCGTGCTTCTACTTAATGAGAATTTACGTTAACGATAAAAAGAAAAAAACAATGTTATATGCTTATTAGTTTAAACTAATTTGCTTTCTACCTTTTGCCTTGTAGTGTAGAACTTTATACCTTGTCAGGTGATATCCATTTCTTCTTTTCCGTGTCTTCTATCATGACGATCCCAACCTTGACAAATAGGATAAAATTTATATGGTTCAGATTTATATCAAAGCATGAATTTATTTAATAACTAGCTAAACTCTAGAGTGAGGATGACAATGGGCCGGGCCTAAGCCGAACCAACCCTGGGCCAACCCTTGTCCCCCTAAGGCCAGCCCAAGCTGGGCCTCGGGTTACAGTCTGTGGCCCAGGCCCTAAATTTTTAGGCCCACGCCCACCAAGCTGCTAAACCTAATGTCGTCCTACTCTAGAGAACTATTTACAAGTGGATCGAATATTCCTTTTTGGCATGTTCAGTGGATGGGGGAGTATCCTTTGAAATATTCTTACCAATTGGTCTTAACGCTACAATTGATCCTTTGGTCAAAGTGAATGAGTTGTTCAATATGGAGAGGGGGATTTAGGATGAGAAATGCTTGTATAATAGGGTGAATGACGAGTTCATTAAAAAAATGGCTGACCTGCTAAACTTGTTGGAAAAAATCAAATTATCTCTCTAGGATTTAGGGTTGAGTTGGTTTGGGAGGCAGAAAGCGAAGATGTTTTTTCGGTAAAATCATCTTATCATCTTTTATTTCATGATAGGATAAGGTGGAATCAATATTCTTTGAAAAATATTTGGTCTTGGTGAATTCCACAAAAAGTTAAAGTGTTCATATGGGTGTTATTTCAAGGGAAAACTTTGACAGTTGATAAGTTGATGAAGAAAGGAAGAATAATGACCAATATTTGCATGTTTTGCAAGGAATGTGATGAAAGTGGAGATCACCTATTCCTCCATTGTCCTTTTACTTATGACATTTGGTGTTGGTTTTTTGGTAAATTGGGTATTGTTGGTCCTTTGCCTCAAAGTCATACTCACATTATTGAATAATTGTCATTTGATGAGTACCTAAGGTGGGTAGTGCAGTTTTCCAAATTGGAACGGCTACGCTCTTATGGGAGGTTTGGCCTGAAAGGAATATGAGGGTTTTTTAGGGGATTATTTTTGAAAAATTAGTGATTCAAAAGAGGATATTGCATACCTTATGGAGCTGGTTCTCGATTACAAAGGAAGGTTTTGGTGTCTCTAAAGTCGATTTGGAAGTGAGTATTATTAATTTTATAATGCAATGGGCGATTAAAATCAAGAGCTAGAGGGCGTTGGGTAGCTCCTTTGATGGGTAGTATTAAGATGAATTGTAATGATAATTCGATAGGCAACTCGGGATGAGTTGGTTTCAGGGGGTTGTGAGAGATCATAGTGTGGAAATACTATTTTGCTATGCAGGTTCATATGGAATTACAACCGCTAATGAAGTGGAGTTGTTAGTGGTGCTCCATGGTTTGAAAATTATCAAGGAACACAGTATTCAACTTTTGCACATTGTTGAGGGGGACTCTTTGAATGTTATTAATTGATGTTACCTTATAACAAGATCCCCATGGAAATTGAGATCGGAGTGAATGTAGATCATGGATTTGGTGCACGGCATGAAAGTGACTTTTCTGCATGCGTATAGGGAGGGTAACGAGGTTGCTGATTCCTTGGCAATGAAAGGTATTGATTTGCGGACTTTGGTAAT
Source organism: Amborella trichopoda (assembly GCF_054954075.1). NCBI lineage: Eukaryota > Viridiplantae > Streptophyta > Magnoliopsida > Amborellales > Amborellaceae > Amborella > Amborella trichopoda. The sequence continues at coordinate 34,361,966 of NC_142341.1, forward strand.
TTCGAATGATTTTGTTGTGTGAATTCCTTGTAATAGAACTATTTACATGTCTTTATAGTCTTATAGGGTAACCTTAGTTGGAGTAACAAGTTCAATGCGAGTGAGAAACAGTGTAAAACTTACAGGTAGAGTGTGCTACAATCCACTTGGACATAGAACCTCTATAGGCCCTAAGTGGAATCACCACACAATCGATGGATAAACAATGATGAGGGGGCAGTGGACCCACAAGTCCAAACATGAACCAAGCAGTAAGTCCAATTCTATGTCCATCACTGTTGCTCCACTGATCTAATGGTTATGAGACTTTTCACAGTAGATTATCAGATCAAGAGCATGTAATCTTTGGCTTATTGGATAGCAAAAAGTTTATATAAGGTTGCAACCTTAAAATGTAGAATTAAGATGCACCTTAAAAATCCATCATAAATAGTTCTTTTGATATTGGAAAACTCTCTAATTGATCATATTAACATCAAGATGTATAAATATGAAAAGAAAAATAGATTTCAAGTCTTAAAATAGTATATCTTGTAACACATTATCTGGACCGTCCATTTTCAAGATTTTCATGTGCTTATAGGTCTACTTGATTTGAACCATTTTTAGATTTTAAATTTTTTTATAATTAGATATGAAAATAGATTCTTAAGCCATCTTAATATTTATTTTACACCAAAATTATATTTATGATAGAATTCGAAGGCGTTTTAATTTGATTGTTTAAGATTGCAACCTTATGCAAACCACACCCGAATGAATACCTTATCTTTGATGCTACAAAATGGGTGCATCATCTCCAATTTGGCAATGACGTAAGCCCCACAACCTTCGCTAACTTTGTTGAGATAAACAAAGGGGTTCTTCCAACTACCTACAAAACAACAAAATTTGATAAATACTCTTTCTATGTAAAATTAAATCCATTAAAATTTAACAACTATTGTAAAATAATGACTTTTTTTGTTTTTTTGTTTTTATTATTTTTTTGAGAAATCAAGATAATGAAACCCCTCATTTCTGAAAATTATAAAAATATTCTCTCTCTCTTTATTTATTTTTTCCCCACTCATAGCACAAAAAACATCATCTTAGTTATTAAATTAAAAGAGAAAAGGATCTTAGTTATTAAAGCGAAAGATAAAAGGTTCAAGGCGGGTCTAACTACGAGGGGTTAGACCTCCTACTGGACTGCCAAAGTAAGCCTTTTTTTCTACTATCAGGCTAGGATTTCTTAAATCCGGATGGTTTTCTATTGGGTTACTCGCAGTGTTGGCAAAATCGAACCGGAACGGTTAACCAGACATGGGGCTGGGAGAGGCTAGGACCAGAATCAGACAAATTGGGCGGTTAACTGGACTTAATCAGTCTGGAAGATTTTTTTTTTTTAATAGGCCCAAAAAAATAAAAATAAAACAAGAAAAACTTAAATTAAGTGTATACTATCTTTACTATCTTGTTACCTACATTTAACTTACCCAAAAAACTTTAAAACAACTTTTTATATAAATTAATATATGAATATTATGGAGATATGCAAGACAATTTATAATTTGACATTAATTCAATTGATGGAGTTACAAAATCCAAATAACAATGACTAATAGTAATGAGAGTGGCGAGGGGGTCAGGGTACTGTTGTGTCTCGCTATCAGGGTTCACTCGGCGAAAAATCTGAGTAACGCAAAAAAGCTTTAACTTTTAACTTTCAAATTGAAAAAATCCTATGCTTATTACTGAAAAACATAAGCACTCATGTATGTTTACGCACTCCAGTTTCAAGTTTTACAAATATTTCAAGATATATGGTATCATTCTAATATGAGAGTATGGGTATACAATTATAGAGAGAAAGAGGTTTCTAGTGGAGATACAAAATGAATTTTATGTGACTGCATCACATACTCTTAGTTCAATTACCATCCCTCAGTCAACATGCATATTTTTTGTTATATATTGCACTTAAGCAAAACAAAAAAAAAACATTATCATGCAAAAAATTGAGCAAAAGAAATATAACATTAAAAAAATCGAGCAAAAAAAAATTGAGCAACATTATCATGGACCTTATTTTTTGTTAAAAAAAATATAACATTAAAGGTAGAAGAATCTATTTTTTGTCATATTCACCCAAAAATATATAGTTATTAAAAATTATAATTTTCTCAAAAAACATACATTTATTAAAAAAAATAAAAAAACACTTCTCATATTCATCGTAACACATAATTTTATATGCAAAATAATTATTTTTTAGAAAAATCGATTTCTCAAACCCCTAAAAGCGAGCCCTAAATATCTGATTTTCGATGAAATCAGGAGTTCAACATTCTGAACATCTCTGTCATCTATAAAAGCCCCCCATTTTGATCGAGAAAAATAAAAAAATGATGCCCAAGCAGCAGTTTGGCGGATTTTTCCTGAACTATTAAAGAACCAAAAAAAAGGGGCAAGAAAAATTGATTTTTGTTGAGTTTTTGTTATCAAACCTGTTCTTTTATGGAATGCAATCAATAATTTTAGTCAAATATTGTCTAAAAAATCCTAAAAGATGAAGAAAAAATAGGAAAAAAATTAAAAAAAATTCGGGATAAAACTTACATTGTTTTCTTCTATCTCAAATGAACCCTAATATCAAAATCGAGCCCGAAATCTCTAGATTTCGGTCAAATATGGAGTGTAGTAGTGTTGATATCTTTGTCATCAACAAAATCCCTCTATTTTGATGGAGAAAAACTCAAAAAAGAGGCCAAAATCTTTAAATTGGTAGATTTCTCACATAACTTTGAAGCATACCCAAATAATGGCCAATAAAATGGAATTTCGGTGCTATTTTGATCTCAAATCCATTGATTTATAGATTAAAACCAAAAATTTTGATCAATTATTAGCTGCAAAAGCCTGTATAAGGCTGAAAATGCATGGAAAATGGAATCAAATGTTCAATCAAATAATGACCCCTATCAAAATAATGGCCATTATACGTTATTCCTCGTTTTTTAAACTAACCAGACTGGTTTGCCAAAAAACTGACCGGATTAATATAAAAATGGTCGGTTCGAATAGATATCGACTGGTTTTGGACCAGATCTTTCTTGAGGTATTTCATGTACATGCTAGAACACCAAAACCTGCCCTAACTGGAGTTAGAACCCTAGCGGTTTCAATCTAACCGACCGGTTTTGTGAACACTAGTTACTCAGACATAGTCCGAGTTACTCGGCCCGGCCCATGGCCAAGTTCGTGCATAAAATCCAAAAAAGAAAAAGTTTATATGGTGCCGAGGCTCTAAACAATCAAATTAGATCCCATCTCAAAAATTTCACTAGAGGTTGTTTTGATACTCAAATATCCTCAAATTGATCATCTCATCATCAAAATGCATGGTCATGAGAAAATATTGGATTTCAAGTTTTGGAAATAGTTGATCTTGTGCCGCATTTTTTACTGTCAATATACAAGATTTTCAAGTTTTCATAGATCTACACTACTTTTGAAGCTTTAAATTTTATAATTAAAAATAAAATACATTTTAAAGCTATCACATAAAATTTCAGTATTAAAACTATATTTCTCGACGCTATTTGAAGGTGCACTTTACTTTAATTGTCTAGAGCCTCAGCACTATGCAAACTGCACCCATCTAAAAGAACGAAAGTGGCTTACTTTCACCCAAACTATTGCTTTCACATGTTTGATAACACAAAACTTAAAAGAAAGTCTGGACTCTCTCCTTCCCAAATCCCAATTATACTATTCACTTTAAGCAACTTGCCGCAAATCGGGGAGGGCGTGCGGCCACTTTCCGTGAAAGTATTTACTCAAAACAAAAAAAAGGCTTTCGATGAAAGTCAGGACCCTCCCGCTCTAAGGAGAAGCCCTGAAGCCCTTTCTAACGTGAAACCCTTTTCAAAAATCCACTCGCAGAGAAGAAGAAAACTCACGCTCACAGCTGCTGCCCTCTGCAAACCCTAGGTTGAAGAAGATAAAGGGACTCGCTCACAGTTCGCTCCATCGCCATCATCACAGAGTAGGAACCCCAAATCAGTGAGTTTGTTTTTTTTTAATGTTTATTATGATGATAAACCCCAAATGACTGCAGTAATAAATTTTTTTTTTTCTACGATTTTTTCTGATAAAGCCCAAATCAATTAGATGATGGTTTTTTTTAGCTTTGGCTCATAAACCCCAAATCAGTGAGTTAACTCACTGATAAACCCCAAATTAGTGAGTTAATATTTTATTTTTTGCTGCTACTTTTGATTATTTATGGATGAGCTTCGATTTTTCTCTTTTTTTTTAATTTTCTATTTTCTGCTGGTTATTTGTATCATATTACCATTATGTTTGGGTTATGTTTGCGCATTTCAACACCTCAAATGTTTTTTCGTCTATGGATTTTACGTATATAAACCAGTTGTTTACTTCTGAACTACCGTAAGTTGAAACCCTTTTTTGTGGTGGGCATGCACAACATGTTGTGTTCTATGATTAATTTATTGAGTTCTCAAACCTCCGTTGATGCTTACTGTTGTTTTCAATACATTCCTCGGTTCCAAGTCATGCCAAATGATACTTTGGTCATTTGAGCCTGAATTTGTTTTGGATTTGAGTTTTGATTCTTTTGAATGATGCATATGATTTTATGAAGTAATGTAAGTGATACTGAATGCAAGCTGCTGTCTTTTGTTAATTGAAGTGATGAGGGCCCATGTATTGGTTTCTCTTTGGATTTCTTGTGTTGAGCCATTTGAGTATGTAATTACTGTACTAGTTTGTGAAGGTCTTGATATTTGTTGCTCTACATTGGTGTTATGAGTTGCAATTAAATATATGGGATTGATCATGGAATAAATCCAGAACGTCTTACTAAATAATGACTTTACTACTTTACTGCTTTGTGCTTCATGATTAATTTGTTGAGTTCTCAAACCTCCATTGATTGCTTACTGTTATTACCAGGTCTTGAAGGCTGCTTGTGCATTGAGTGAAATTTTGATATTTAGAAAATCAATTTTGTTCAATATTTGTGTACATATTGTTATTCCTTGAATCTATTTACATGTTAGGTATTATATTGGATGAATCGAAGGAACCTTTTTTAATTACAAAATGTCTTTAAAAAACTGCATTTCGCATATCATATCAATGAAATACATAATGAACAGTATTACAAATAGTTTCCAAGTTTCCCATTGCCAAAGAGGTGAAATTACCAACATCACAGTTTATCAAACTAGGGTTTCTGGCTTTCACCCTACCAATTTTCACCTGCATAGCATAATCTAGGAAAGTCAGCCGTAGGGGTGATTCCCAAGAAACTAGGAAAGGCAGTTGTAGGGGTGATTCCTAGGGAGATTGTAATGGAAGTTATCAAAAGCTACCTAAAATCCCTCGCTTTCTCTCTCTAAACTGCAACTATACTCCTCGTGAGACTCACGCGCGATGTTCTCTCGCTTCATCCTCAGACCAAATGTCCTTCTTCTTATAACCCTAATATCGGCAACTCCAAACCCTAGCTTCCCCTCACGACATGTAATCTCCCACCACAAACTCTATCAATCTCCTCTCCCCAACCTTGCGAAGCTATGCTCAACCCATGGAAGCAATGGATCAAACAGTGACGACGAAGAAGGCGAGAAGAGCAAAACCGCAAACCGGTGGAGCCTTTCACCAGAAAATGGCAATGAAAAATGGGATATTTTCAATGAGAAGGATGACGATGCAGGGTTTAAGGGCCTTGCAAGCCTTGGTGGCGAGGAGGAGAGAGAAAACTCTATTGGTTTACAGAGAGAAAGTCAAATGGGACTATAGAGAGAAAGTTATGAAGGTGAAAAATGGTCGATTTTTGGGGTGGAAAAAGATGTGCTTAATGATCTTGCAGGTTTAAGGGGTGAAGAGGAGAGAGGATTTCATGGTGGAATGGAGAGAGAAAGAGGTGAGGGTTTAGAGAGAGAAAGCGATGAAGAAAAGAAATGGTCAGTTTCAGGAGTTGAAGAAGATATATTCAAAGAAGTCGACAAAGAGTTTGGATCAAAGGGAAAAGATGATGAATGGGAAACAGCAGAGGGTTTCGAGCCATGGAGCTTTGACGAAGGGGAAGAGGGCAAGGGCATGGAGGGAATTTCAGAGAAAGATGGAGACAAAATGGAGCCAGAGTTGAGTGAGGCTGATAAACTGTTGGAGGAGGAGGAAAAGGGGCTATCTGTAGTGCTCAAAGGTATATTTTTATTTTTTCTTGCCTAGGTTTTCGGTTACTATTCTATATTTTTCCTTTTATGTATATATACCCTGTTAATTAAGTGCCTTTTTTTTTTGGATCATCAATTGGTTGGTTGATTGGTGGACTTTTTAAGACTATTTTTTTGTATGATCATTGCTGTTTTTAAGTTTGGGTGTTTTTATTATTAATTAGAAAGCTTTGGTGATTTGTTAGGTATACTCAATACTGGTTAGGCTTAGTATGATTGCTGTAGTCCTTTATTTATTTGTGCTTTGTGTAATTGTTGCCAATAATGTCATCCATTTTTTCTTAAAGAGTTACCTTCCGTTTTGTGATTGTTGGTATTTTCTTTCACCTTTATTACCATTCTTGCAACTTTTGATTCAAATCCATATATTGGTAAGTCATTGGCTTTGGTATTACAATAAATGAGTTTTTCTGCTCAAGCTTGGTGTTATTTTTTAATATGAAACACTCATACACATAAAAATAGATTGACAACACTATACATACATATAAATGGCACTAAATAACTTTTCAAAAAGAAATAGCATTATTCATATATTATTTAGTCTTACATACATATAAATTATACCATATGCATTTTAAATAAAAAACTAATAACGATATCGTCGTTATTCTTATTATTTGAAGGGCATGGATGTTCATATGTTTTCACCCTTTTTTGGATGGTCCAACAATTCCATTAAACAATGGAGCAAATACATGAAACACATCCTGTTTAAAACGTGGGCAAACATAGTGCTGCGTTTTCTTGATAAGCAGGGGGCAGAAAGGGCGTACCCTTGAATAGCAAAGCAGGCCAAGCTATTTCCTCTGACACTCCTAATTTTAAGTTGCAGTAAACAGAGCTATTTGTTAATAAATGATCTGTCCAAACTGGGCCTATATCTAAAATTTATATCTATCTATCTATCTGTCTATCAAATATATGGAAATATATACAAAGAGACCATTTACTTTTGGTATAAGGAGGTCACAGTCACTATTGTCGATCAGATTTCATATCGGATTGTTTTAAGAGTGTCATTCACTAAACTCAAAGTTCATAAAAAAAAAGAAAAAAAGAAAAAAAGAAAAAAAGAAAAAAAGAAAAAAAGAAAAAAAGAAAAAAAGAAAAAAAGAAAAAAAGAAAAAAAGAAAAAAAGAAAAAAAGAAAAAAAGAAAAAAAGAAAAAAAGAAAAAAAGAAAAAAAGAAAAAAAGAAAAAAAGAAAAAAAGAAAAAAAGAAAAAAAGAAAAAAAGAAAAAAAGAAAAAAAGAAAAAAAGAAAAAAAGAAAAAAAGAAATTGAACTTCGTAACACACCCCAGGCTTATCCAATTTGAAATCTAATGGCTAGGAATAAGAATGAACTCCTTATTCTCAAAGATAAGTGTTCATTCCTATGAACAACCGCTAAAAAAGCAAAATTTGAAAACACAACCCAGAAAAATGTTTCTTTAGCTTAATTAAATAGGTCGTCTATTTTGGTGATATGCTTAGATCTAGGCCTTAGAAGGACTTTTTCCCCTTTCCAAACCTTTTAGATGGCTCTATTATCATTGGATGAACAATGTTAAAAAGGCAAAAATGATTTTGAGATCATAAAGGCCTGGATCTTGAAATTTACCAAATGGATGGTCTAGATAATTGTTGAAGGGGGGCTCATTTTGATAGGGTGATAGTTAAATTTTATTTTATTTGGATTGATTCTTGGGATGAAGAGAGGGTGTGTGTAATTTTTTGAGGGTCATACAAATCAGTCCCATATATATATATATATTATGGTGTCAACCTTGCATTATAATAGAAGTATGGTGCATCTAAAAGATCCACTCGAAAAGATTGTTATGACTTTGAAAAACACTACAATTGATGATCATCTTGAGCTCGAAATGTATGGATACTAAAAAAATGGATTTCAAGTTCTAAAATTAGTGCATATTGTAACGCATTATCTAGGCCATACATTTTCAGAGTTTTAAGTGTTTATGGATCACTCGATTCAAACTATTTGGTGCTTTAAATTTCTTAATTGGGGGTAGAAATAGACTTTTAGGCCATTGTTAGGATTTCCAGCACTGGAATTACATGTTTTAATAAGACTTAGAGGTGGCCTTACTTTGATTGTTTAAGTTTTACACCTTATACAAACCACCCCCACAAACATACACACGCACAAATTTCTAAGACACAAACTGCGACCGCATCATGCGTTATGCGCTGGGCAGCGCATTGAAAATCACCGCATCAGAGCCACATCCCGCATCAGCCGCATAATTTTTCACCATTTTTTTTCAAAACTGTACCTGTCGGGTAGGGGTAGTAAGGCCATTTTGACTTTAAAATTGGGGCCAAGGGTTTGTGGGGGTGGGGAGGGTGGGGGGTATTAAACCCCCCAAACAACAATTTTCAGCCACGTCCATGGCGTTTATGTGATCGATTGGATAAAAATCATCGATCTAGTCTGTTAACTGCCCACAAACGATTTTTATTTCTCTTTGAAATTGCTATTTTCATGGACTTTTGTTTCTCTAGTGAATTTTTTATTTCATCTTCATGGACTTTTAGTTTGTAGTATCTTGTAACTTTAAAGTTCTTGGTTGAAGATTTGTGCTTATTCATGTTGATTGTTGAATGTTTTTTGAAGCTAGTTTCTAGTTTCTATCAGGGGATAGTGGATACAGAATCTCCAACAGCTAATACTTTTGGAGTTAATGAATAAACTAAATACTTACTATCACATGTATCACCTCCATATTTTTTTCTATGCATTAACCTAGTTTTTAAAAAAAATTTAATCCTTTTTTTATATTTATTAACCGCATTGCTGCGATGCACCTGCATTCGGACTGCGTCGAGCCGCACCGGCCCCCTCACCGCTTTCGGTCGCATTCCGCATTTTAAAACACTGGCTCTTAAAGGAATAGATCTAAAATGAAGGACCTACCTCTACGGAATTTTCTCTCGCCTGTAGAAATCGGTTTTCTCTCTTTTTCCCTTGTTTGAGATTGTTCCTAGGGTTCAAGAGAGTGTATGTGCAAAAATTGGGTTCAAACAGAGGCCCCTAGATATATTTTTTATAAGGTTTTGGGCTGAAGATAATGCTGTAGAAATTAGCTCATGGAAATACGGTGTGTGTGTGTGTGTGCGTGTGTGCGTGCGCGCACATATATTATGTATATCTCAGCATTACATAGTTTAGTAGTACTTGTATATTTATTACCTTTTGTTTTGCAGTTTGTACGTGTATATTGCATTATATGTGTAGATGCAAACTATGAAATAAAATTTCATCGTTAGATTTCATTTGACATTCATGGTTTTTCTTAATAACATTCCACCAGGGCATGCTTAAAATTGATCCAATTTCAATCCGTTTGATACTTGTAACAAGTTTCAATATGTTTATTATGGCACAAACATTATATCATTTGTATGGATTTCACCTTCCCAAAATGAAATCATTGAGAGTTGTCATACTGCCTTATTCATGGTTCAGTTAAACTTGTTCATGGTCACGGGACAATACTCCATAGGATCCTCATGATGGGCATCTTTCCTATTGTTTGTTCATCCTATCTCTTTCAGCTTATTACGAGTATCATTTGGTTGACTGGCCTCATCACATGATGATGGTGACTTGATATGCTCATATCTTCCATTAGCACCATCTAGACAATCCCCTATTCACAACTACCCTCTATGGCTTTTGGTTGGTGGGTTCCATTATTAATAACCTAAGGTTCATATGAAATGCTAAGCTCAGGTGAGGGGTTCCATTGGTTGTCAAGAGGGGCATTTCCTTCTCTACCAATCAAGTGAACCAACAGTGTGGAAACTCGTAATCAAGATTCCTGGATTATACTTCTCTAGATGCCTTCTGAACTGCGTAGACTGTAGTTGTCCACATATACTGACTTGCTGACCTTGTCATAGATGAATTTTTCCAGTCTCAGTTACTACCAAAAGCAAAGTTTGTCATGATCAAAACCTTAATGAACATTTGTTTCAATTCTAGGTATATCTACTGCAACTCCCAACATTGTTACTATGATAGCATTGCAAATAGAAGGTAGTTATGCATTCTATATTTAGGAAAAAATGGTATATTGGAGACAATAATATAAATTGTTCTTTATTGAATAAAGCAATCACACAATCATCGTTTTAACTTCTGTATGGATGTTCAAGTGCAACTGTTTCCTTTGACATTGATGGTCTTCCAGGACATGCATTCCCCCTTTATAGATGTTTTAATGCAATTGCTTATCTCCTTTGACATTTGTAGTTTGCCAAAATTTTGTTCCAAGACATGCATTCCCCCTTTGTGGCTTATGTATGTTTGTCGATGGCCTTGCGTGGGAACCCAATATTAATTTGTATTTTACGACAAATGTCCTCAAAAGATGTGTTCCATTGGCTCCTTGCTCTTTTGAACCTCAAAATTTTCTATTGACATATTATTATTTCAACTTCACTGCCAAGATTTGAATATGCAATTTTATTAGTACTACAATCATTTGATATTGATGTTGTCTTTCCATTTTAAAGGAATGCTTTGCAGTGATGATATCGAATAGAGCGATCATCATCATCATCATTGTCAGCGCCTTTTCCCAACTATTTGGAGTTGGCTATATGAATCCTGGTCAGCGATTCTGCTCTATTGAGGACCATGTCCTTTTAAGCCTACCCCTTATCCTTTTTTAGCCTTCCATTTAAACCAACTCACAACTCCTAACAGGTGTTGTACTGGGTCTGCCTTGCGCATGGCTAGCCCACCTGTCTACTTTGTCTCATCTTATTGCCTATTGGTACCACACCTAAATTCTCCCAAATGTATTCATTTTGAATTCTATCCCTACTTATCTTGCCACTCATCCATCTCAACATCCTCATTCTATGGATATGTTGTTTCTTGACCTCCCAACATTCTGCTCCATAAAGCAAAGCTGGTCTCACAATTGTCCTATAGAACTTGCGCTTCAGTTTTATTGGTATGCGACAATCATATAACACTCCAGTTGCACATCTTCACCTCGCCCACTTAGCTCTAATTCAATGTGCGACACCTTCCTCAATCTCTCTATTTCTTTGGATTATTGACCCAAGATATCGGAAGTGCGCTCTTTTTAGTATTTCTTGGCCGTCAATCTTAACGACTTCCTCATCTCTACTCCTATTATTATTATTAAACTTGCATTCCATAGTCCGGCTAATTTTAAAATCTCTAGCCTTAATATCTCACTCCATATGTGCTCCTTTTTACTAGATTTACCACTTATGATTTACATAGTCATTGTATTATCAACTTGCAGACATCAAAGACGGACACCTTCTTCAATTTGAATTTTGCAGTGATGTGTGATTTCGAAAATTTAGTTTCTCTAGCCATATGGCACTATCCGTATCCACATGCTTTTGTCATCAAGGGCCCATTTGGATAGTTGGATATGCATGTCCTCGGGAGATGCCTATCCTGGAATTGACATCTCTTGGAATTGGCTTCTCTTAGAATATGAGTGTTTGTTGTTTGAAATAGCATCTGATAAGAGACCTAAAAGATGCATGTCCACTGTTTGGATTATATTAATACTATTGTATTATAATAATTGTTATAAATAATTATTATATTATTTTTTTGGTGGAATACACATCTCCATGTTTTGGCCTCAAAAGATGGATACAGATATCCACACGGATATTTCTAGATTGCATCCAAACTGCAAAAATGCCTGGTGTCCATGGAGATGAGTCTTCTAGAGATCCATTTCCAGGTATCTGTATCAGGCCTAAGTTTGATTCCTACTTGTGATTATGGTGGAAGCTTGTCTTTTTCATGTGGGGCTAGATGCTTTGGAGTTCTCACCGACCTTCTAAGATTAAACCAATGTAGTGTGCATCTGCCATGACACATGATGCTGAAAATAATTGTCTTATCTTCTTCGTTAGATAGGTAGTTGGATTATCAGTTGTCAGTCGCAGAAACTTCTCCTCCCTGCATTTGTGATTTCCTTGTCCTGTATTTCAAATAATTAAGAGAAGTTCTCAACATGATATGAGGGACACAATTCATCTGGGAAATTAACTGAGAAGTTTGCCTGTGATCCCTCTTTTTTATAATCGTAGAAGTTATCTTCATCCAAATATTTCGAACAATGTGCATGTCTATATCTTGTATCTTCCACAAGGCCTTGATCTTGTCGAGATAAAATATTGACTCCTTGTATTCCTCATCCAGTGTTCGTTTTTCATGCTCATACAGCTCACCCTGGGATTCAAAGGTATAATTTATAATGCAGTCAATCTTGAGTCCAATAATGGGAATGACCCTGCTAAATGGTATTGCTGTAATTTTAGAACCATTTTGCAATGGATTGACACCTCATCTTCTTATATGTTCCTCCATACCCCTCCCCCCAACCCCAAAACAAAAAGAAAAACCCATATAAAAACGGAAAGAAGATGAAAAATAAAGACAACCACACACGAAGACAATGTCCTTCAATCTTTTTTGTTGTAGGGATCTACCATGTAAGATCTTCTGTTGACCATTTAGGAGATAGGCTCAATTAGTTGCTACTTGACTTTCATCTGTTGTAGCTTCTGAATCAGATTGTTTAATGAATTTCGTTAACAATTTGAAAAAAACAGGAGTATGCCCAGGTTTCTGCATTTATGTCTCAACTCACAAGTCATGTCTCAACCCTTCAAATATCTCCTTTATTAGCAAAGTTCTCTTCTTTTTTTTTTGACATGGTTACATACGAATGGAACTTGAGACGTTGGGCTATTAAAACCTAGCCTCTGCCATCTAGACCCACGCCCTTTTCATTTATTAGCAAAGCTCTCTTTGGGATGTCTAAATTACAATAAGCATGTGCTCCTTGATTCCTCTGGCTAGGGCTACAGTAATGACTGTTATACGCTATAGCAAAGCTTATTACACGAATAGGTCATTCATAACCCTTTTGGGAATAAGGTAATAACTCTTGTAATAAGTACTTCAATCATCCTCTTTTGGCTGTGGAATTAGTCCAAAATGTCCTATTTCACAATCTCCCGGAATACCTGGAAGAAAGCTCCATTGAAAACATTTGGTTCAAATTGCATTTTCTCTTGCCATATATTGAACATTGCTTGCTTCAAAGTGAAACTCAACATCTTATTGAACTCGTACTTTTCAACTTGTTAATTCAGCCACCTTTGCCTCTTGATTTCTTCTTACTTTTGCTTGGTGTTGTAAATTTGGCAAATCTTCTCCTTAGCACTACTGGATAAGCTTCTTATTTCTATCCCCATGTTGGCATGTATATTATCATATTGTATGAAGTGATCGTGGTTAAAGTTTAGTGTTTTTCATACTGTTGATTACTATCTGGCTAAAACTAAATATCCTTGTCTTATATTATTTTGGCAGGCAAACTGTAGCCAAATAGCTAAAGAAAAAAATAAGGGAGTTGGTATTAGATGGGTGCATGTTGGGTACTTAGGAGGTTTTGGGCAGTGATTAAAATCCCTGACTTGGCTTGGACTCGCCAGGTCACAAGCCTGAGTCAGATTCCTACTCGGCCTGGTCCGCGGTCCAACACTGCAAGTCCCTGTAAAAAATACACAGAGGGGGTGTGAGTCTGTGAGATCACCCAAGTCTCAGTGTTTTTTATCTGGGGCTGGGTCAGAGTGACTCTGGCATGTCCGAGCTTGAGTCACTGATTTTTTAATCACTGGTTTTGAGAGAGAACATTTATAACCATGCTGTATATAAAATGAACGATATGCTTGTTGTTACAACTAAGTGGTAATAGCTGTTTGTAACTGCATTAATATAATGTGGAGAATTAATTTAAGGCAATGAGAGTGGTTTGCATCAAATTTTAACTCTTGATAAGAGCTAAAAAGAACTAAATGCTAATGGAGTGTAGACTGCAGACATGTGCTTTCTCCATTAAAACCCTACCCTTGAAGTTTATAGCATTGTGTGTTTAATGATTAACATAACATTTTGTTAATGAATTGTACGATTATAATAACATTTTGTTGATTGTCTTCTTTTTCAAATGACAGGTCCTGATCGTGCATTTGGAGACCTGATTGCTGCTTCAGGAATCACAGAGGTTATGCTTGATAGCTTGATTGCCCTAAAGGACTTGGAAGGCATTGAGGGATTACCACCTCTTAGTGAGATTGAGGATGCCTGCCTGGCAAAAAGTGAAAAGAAATCCCCTAGATTTGAAATGGAGCGCCAAAAACAGGAAGAAATAGCTAAATCATATGTAAGAGAAGTTGATGAAAAAGGAAGGGCATATGGTACTGGAAGGAGGAAATGTAGCATAGCTCGTGTTTGGGTTCAACCTGGTGATGGAAAATTTATTGTCAATGACAAGCAATTCGATGTTTATTTTCCAATCCTCGGCCATCGTATTGATCTTCTGAAACCATTTGTTGAGACCAAGACTCTGGGTCTTTGGGATGTGAAGTGAACTGTGACAGGAGGTGGTGTATCAGGTAAGCATTTGTAGAGAGTTGATGTATATTGAAAGGGTTTGTAGATGGCTTTTTAATGAATTTAACCATTTAAATAGTGTCTTTTTAATGAATTTAACCATTTAAATCATGGCTTATCGTGTATGATACACCATAGGAACATCCACTATATGCATCCCTGATGATTAGCTGTACCTGGTGATGTCAATGAACTTGTCTCCAATATCTACCTTCTGCAGCTTTTGATGCATATTCCTGCAGGGTACATATATGATGTGCCATTGGTGCATGATATACTTAAATAATTTCGGGATGCCAAGTTTCTCTTGTTATTTAATCTGATATGCTATTCCACCTACTGTTTAGGAAGATGATAAACTTCCAGATTGTAGTTTAGTTTGTCAATATTCTCATTTAATACAACTATTGATAAAAACTACTATCACTTGATTCTCTTTTGTTGTTGCCACTAGAATTGTACAGGATGGTAGTGATAGTGATATTGACATGGCTACCACAAAGATACTAATACACCAACCATATCATTGACATCTCATCGATTTTAACATGCAATAGTGCCCACAGATAATAAAATACTAACTGCAATATCGGATGTTGCCTAACCTTTTTTGAAAAATTTAGAGAGTATGAAATATTAGATAGACAAAAAAGCTAAAATTAGTTGTTATTTTTAACAATTCCAAACTACAACCCATTTTAATAACAATTAGAAACTACTTAAGAACATCATCAACACAGCGCACTTCTGGTTGCACAATGCTTGCAAAAGCAAATCCATAGCTAAGATTGGACTGATTACAGGGGTTCTCTAGATGGGAACTATTCTTCTACTCCTTGAAATGCATACCAGGTGTATACATCTTCTTTTGGGGGTGAGAACTTGTACAACATGATGTGGGAATGCATAGTTTTAAAAAGCGAACCGCCCAGCGCCTAGGCGGTCCAGAAGGCCTGGGCGATGCGCCCAGGTCTAGGTGGCCAAACTAGGCGGATATCCTTGGGCGCCTGCCTAGGTGCCCGGGAACCCCCCTAGGTGCCTGCCTAGGCGGCTGGGCCTGGACCCCACTCAGGGGTGGAAATGCGGCTCACTGAGGGTATTTATGAGTCATTTTTTTAATACGAAAGGGGAAAAATTGTGGGTTTTAGGTTTATCTGAAATCTAAAACCCATTAGAGGCTATTTTAGAGAGAGAAAACCCAATTTTTTTTTTTACTAGGCTGCCCAGGTTTTGGGCGCCCGCCTAAGCGCTGGGCGGCCTGGACCCCCCCAACCGCATAGGTGCCACCTAGCACTTTTTGAAACATTGTGTGAATGTGTGCACACACGTGCTCTTAATCATTGATAAACATTTTCTTTTCTGCTAAAAGCTGTAATTGATAAACATGAATATGTGAGAAAACGCTGTTTGAAATTGTATTCAAGTACATACATTAAATTAAAAGGTTTAAACAGGTTTTGTCAATTGCTACTACTTGCTAGGAAATGCCATTTTGATGAGATGATGAAAGCAGTAGAGTTCCTTGAAAGATATGGCAATCACCATGAAACATTTTCTTTCAAACGAGAAGCTTATTTCCCCATTGTGGGAACATGTTACTTTATTATCTTAAATTAATTCAGTTCGAATCCGTAACACCAACACCAAACCCATCAAGCCCTCCACTAGGCTACTCTTCTTGCTGGCCTAAGTTATAGGAATAAAAAGTTGAATTAAAAGCCAACTGATAAATTGAAAGTTTCACAAGAATGGAGAAGACAATATTAGAACATGATGAGAGAGTGATTCAAGTGAAAAATGATGAATTTTGAGCTGGTCTTATATATGTGGAAGATTGTTGAGCCGAAGCCTTGGACTTGGGCATTTGAATTTCAATTGTCTGATGGCTGAGGACCAGTCCACATATTCATTATCTCTTTAAGGTGGGGGGGAAGAAAAGAAAATGAGTAGCCATACCCATGAAGATACATGTGGGGTTAATGCTTTAACCTCTATATGTTTTCTTCTATAGATGTCGGCAGCATAAGTCGTCCTAAGAGAGGTTCATGCTATCATTGATAGGCTAATTAAGGATTACTGAGGGCTTGGATTTATTGTATTTTTCTTCTGTCATGTTTGTTGCTGAATAATCTATTTTTTCCTTAGATTGTTGTTATTTGACCAATTATTATTTGTTGAAAACAAATGGAGTCATATTTGGCATGAGTGCACTGATATAACTTAAATCTGCTTAGGCTCATTAATGTGATATTTGCATGAACGTATTTTTTCCAATGTGTAAGTTTGATTGTTTCTCTTTCTCACATCCCTTGCCTTAAATTTAATGGGAAACTAGATATTTAGACATATTCAAACACAAGGCCTGCTACTCACTAGTAGAGAAGGCGATGCTTGAGTTAAATTCTTTACTTGATAAGAATTTATGAGTCTCCTATAGAATATTTGCATTAGAGGTTGAGGCTCCCTTCCTTTCTTTACCATTGCAGGTCAAGCTGGAGCCATTCGTCTTGGAATAAGCAGAGCTTTGCAAAATTGGGAACCTGAGCTCCAGTCATATCTCAGATCAAGTAAGTTCTCCCTGTTCAAAGTCCATGATCATGTGTATTTGCATGTGTGTCTATGGCGGTTTTACTGCTGTGAACTTTGATATTGTTTTCCAATATGAGACTCAAAAGTACTCTGTTTGCCAATGCAAACCATTTGAGCTTAATCATTTGGGAAAGGGCAAATCTCAAGATTCCTATTTGGATGTATGTGTGTGTGTGGGGGGGAGAGAGAGGGAGAGGGAGAGGGAGAGGGAGAGGGAGAGGTTGAGGGAGAGAGAGAGAGAGAGAGAGAGAGAGAGAAAGAGAGAGAGATCCATTAAAAAATCCACTGCAAAATAAACTAAATAATTGGTGTTCTTGCACATGCTTGTGTGTGTGGACGTGCAGAGGAACATGCGCATGCGCACACACAGAGAGGGAGCCTGTTCACTTTGTGCTGACATGTTGTATTTGCATTTTTGCAGCTGGGCTTCTTACCAGAGACCCACGTGTAGTGGAAAGAAAAAAGCCCGGGAAGGCCAAGACGAGAGAGTTTTCAGTGGGTTAACGGTGAAGAAAGAGTATGCAGATTGCCTCCTCATATTTATCTGCCTTCATTTTTGTTTCTCAATCCAATTTTGTAGCCAAAGTATACAATGTCAGCATGTCATAATAATAATAATAATAAAAATGTGATTCTGTTTTGTGTTTTTACTTTTTTCTAGTTCTATAATTTACATTGAGTCCCATTGTTGTTGAACTAACTAATTGTGATATCTGAATGGAAGCCATGGCCATAGCACCATGAATTTTCTATTCCAATTATATTTCTGATAAACTTACAATTAACTTTGAAACATGGTTTGGGTTTGGATATTATAACAAAAATAGCAGCATTTATAATGTGATGCTCTAGGCAGGTAACAAGTGGGTCAAAAAGAAAACAATCCATATGACAAATAACAACCATATTTCCATTATAATGGCTGCTAGATAGTCACTTAAGGCTTGTGACAGCAGCTTCTGCTCTGACTGCAACTTTGGGCCATCTGTTGATGGAACCTAGAGATCTTCAATTTTTGCAGTTCAAAATTTCACTTTTTTATAGAATTACTCACAACATGAATTAAGATATAATTGCAAAACTTAGGTCATAAAAATCCACTTAAAGTGTGTGTTGGGGCTTCAGTCAATGCTGCAGAAATGCCAGCCCCTTCAATGACTAACAGATTTTTCATTTTTAACATCTAAAAATTCATTTTTTAGAATTATTTACTAAAAGAATTAAGATTTGTTTGCAAAATTTAGGTCCTAAAAGTCTTTTTGAAGTGGTTTCTAGGCCTTCAGTCTACGCTGTAGAAATGCCAGCCTTCTTCATTTCATATGTAATTTTTCATTTTTCTGCAATGCATACAGTTATTATTGTGTGTGCATTGCAGGGTCTGACCCATTGATGGATGTTGATCAATCTGTGACCATGCTGTTTCCATGATTTATGAGTAGTATGGGGAATCCAGGAATAATATCAAAGTAGTTTGGGCTTGCGAAAATTGTCACTGTTTATACTATTAATTAGGGGACTAATCATATGCAATTCAAGTACACCATGTTACGGTGTATAAGGCTTTAGGACCATCTCTTCAAGTCGATTGACTTTTTCAACTTGAAGCTATATATCTTTTTGCCCTCTCTCTATCCCCATTACTTGAGAAAATTTGTAAAGCGGGGTTCAACTCGTATAGCTTTAGCTGATGTTTTCGAAATGATTCATCATAACAGTTTCGACATAGAGCAAAAAAGCTATGCCTATGTGAAATTGGGGGTATGTTTTTCAGCTTATTTTTAGGATGAGTTTGTCTGAATTTATTTCACTGAAAGTGTCAAATTTGGGTCCAGTTTTGACTAGGAGTTCTAGTTACATTAAGTTCTAGTTACATTAGATTCATGATTAGGATGTCTAAATAAAGTTATAAATGGGGTTTAAGGCAGGGTTTTGGTTCAGAGTTTAATTGTTTTTCAGATATATTTTTTGCTTGAATTCTGCTGAGCCATTTGAAGCTAGGCTTGTTAGCTTCTTTTCTAATTGCAATCAAGTCATCAGTTGTTCTTTTATTAATCTTCTCGAATTCGTTTTGGCACGAATTTGCATCAGGAGGGGTAGCAAATGAGTGGGGACAGAAGTCTTGCATGTCCTACCAGCCACCGTTGACATGGCTGAAGGCAGTGGTTAAGTGGATCTGAGGGAGCAGGTTGTTGGTGATGATGTTTGCGAACTACCATTTACCCCTTGACTGGCTCAATTCGACCATTGGTCATGATTGTGTGGTCGTTGGGCTTGTGGTCCTTACCATTGACTTGGAGTTCTGAGCTCTGCTGCAAAAATCAATTGTTTACTGTTTATGTGAATTGGTAAAGGGGAAAGACTAGTCGTGTATGTGGAACATGATTGATTTGGGTGTGGCAGATGGATATGGTGTCTTTACATCTTGACATGGATTATAATGGATCGTGGGGGAAGGGTACTAAAGGATCTGGAGTTGATATTCAGAAACTTCGGACAATTGCCTCCTATCCTCAGTGGATGGTTTCTTGGTGTCAGGAGTGAAGTGGGACGCCTTGAACTTGTAGCCAAATCTTGTGTGTATGGGTGGCCCCTAGGTTGCCAGACTGGGGTATAAGAGGCGGAGTTTCTCCTCCAATGGATAGGCTCTTAAGAGACAAAAGCTTTGGTGGGTAGTGTTTTAGATAGAACGGAGAAAAGGATGCCTCCACCTGTGAGTAATCTACAAGAAAGCTGGTGGACCTCAAAGTTTGCCGTGCTCAGCGTTATATACCTTTTATATCGTGGGGGGTGGAATAATCTCACAAGGGCTTTAAGTATTTGGTGTTGAAGTCTCCCTTCAAGGACGATGTTGCGTTTGTTGGCCAAGTGGCTGACTTCAAGCATGGTTGATGGGGAGGGTTTGGCTGTTCAGTGGGGATGAACTGGAAGGGTCTTTACTGGGATAAGGTTGAATAAGGTGAATGCAGTTTTGGTAGATCTGGGGAGAGATTTCACCATGGGAGTTATGTGCTGTTGAAGAGGTTTGAGGGCATGCAGATTGTCCCTTCTTTACCTCAGATGAGAGGAGAGGGGTTTGGGGGGATGCTAGTCTTGGGAGCTTTTCTGATGGGTCTAAAGGCTGGAGAATAGAGATATAGAAGAACAGAGATGTGCCATGGAGGAGATCTCAGGACACTAGCAGAGGCTCCGCCTTACTCCAACTTTCCTAACACTCTCACTCATATTTTCTCATAGTTTAGAAACAGAGGTTTCATTTAGTGAGATGTCGCTGTGTGTGCAAACTGGTAAGTAAAGGGGGCAGGAATCATAAGAATTAATGAAATGAATCTGGCGCTGTTAGCTAAATGGTGATCGAGTTTGGCACTGAATCATCTCACGTCTGGAAACAAGTAATCGAGAGCAAATATGGGAGAGAGAACTCAGGATGGTTTGTGAAACTATATTGTGGAGACTGCTAGACTTGGGGATGGAGAGAGACTGATGGGGTGAAATTTCATTTAGAGTTTGTTTTCTCGTGTTAATTTCACTGTGTATTTTTACCCAGGATATGTTCATTTGAGTAATATGTTGGGATGTCATTTCATGGGTATGGCAGAGGCTTAAAATGGAAGTGGCAGAACAGAAGGCCAAAAAGATATCTAGGTACCATGCCATCCTCTGTTAGAGATCTTAATCGTCAAATAAGTTTGTGCATGTTTTTGCGAGATTATGATTGAGCTGCTTAAGGAAGTCTGGATCCTAAAAGCTCCATAGGTGCAATAAGGAGTACTGGAGTGATCTTTCGTATTATTCTTTCTAGCAATCACAGATGTTTCTAAGAGGGGAGAAAGGAGAGAACATAACTTAGGAGTTTCCAAAAATTGGGAAACATCTTTGAGGTCAATGACATTTTGAACTTGTATATCATAAACTTAAATTGTGCATATATGGAGGCTAACAAAGTGGCTAATAGGTTGAACTTTTTGGGCATTATTAGGAACAACATAAGGATTTGGGATGATATGCCCCTGTAGAATCTCTCCTAGCTCGATTGTAATTTGCTTTCTTGCTTTCCATGAGTTCTATCAGTATCCATTGCAAGAATGTAGAGCCTATGACACAAACTCTTCATTCACAGCTGCTTGAACCTTATTATCACATGCCTGCGCCGACGATACTTTTTTTTCACATTGCGATATTAGAAAATGTTATGTTATCAATTATACTTACTTAATTTTAGGGTTTCTTCTGACATTCATTATGCGATGTTGAGATAGATGAGTGGCAAGATAAGAAAGGATATAATTAGAAATGAGTACATTTGGGAGAATTTAGGTGTGGCACCAATAGGCGATAAGATGAGAGAAAGTAGACGGGTTGACCATATGCAGCGTAGACCCAGTACAGTACCTGTTAGGAGGTGCAAGTTAGTTCAAGTGGAAGGCTCAAAATGGGTGAGAGGTAGGCCCAAAAGGACATGGTTGGAAGTAGTAAGAATAGATATGAGAACTTATAGCCTCATTGAGGGTATGGCTTTTGATAGAGCAGAATGGCTGATCAGAATTCGTGTAGCCGACCCTAATTAGTTGGAAAAAGGTTCTGATGATGATGATGATTCGACATTCATTCTACCTGTTATATTATTTGGTCATTTACTTGAGTTATGTGCAAATACTGAAATACTTTTAAATAGTTTAAAGGACTCTGTTCCAGGAGATCAAATTTAGTGGGGTGTTAATTTTAGCCAGTTTCCAATACTTTCGCTTCCTAGCATAATCTTTGGGAACTTTTGTTTCCAACATTGTTATAATACAGATTGACCACAAGTTTTTTTTTGGGCCATTTAAGTTTGTTTTTGTTGTGGGGTGAAGGTTGAAGGCCTTGTAGGACATCAAACCTAGCATAGTTCATGCGTGCCTTTGTAAAAAGTGGACCTTTTTTGTTATTGGATATAGTTCCATTTTGTTTGTACAAAGATTATGATGGAGAACTTAAAAAGGCTCATTGCTTTGGGTTCATCCATCCCTTATCAATCTGGGATGGGGTTTCATCTATGGTTCATCTTGGTGTTATAAAGCTAGTGAAACAGAGCAGCAAAAGTCCACTGTATAAGAACCATGGATCCAGAACTTCTTTATGTGTTACCTTTCTTTATGTTGTTGTTGGGGTTGTTTCTTAAAGATCAGTCGATGTCAATGAGCTGGCATCAATTGTTAGATGAGTTATGTGGTTGGTGAATAATTAGATAATTAGAAGGGGCACATCTGTGTGTTGTATACGTCTTATGTTGAGTTTGAAGGGACTGCTGAAATATGCAAATGCATAAATATTTTATTGGATGTTACTGTTATATGTGGGGGCTGGAGTTTGTGGGTTTAGATAAAATAGTAACTCAGAATGTAGCTTGTGTTGCCAGGGAGAACTCTTTATTCACAGGACTGCACGGCCTCGTCTTCCCTATAAAGGCTTTTGTGCTATAGCGTACATTTCTGTTTTTTAGACTTGCATACATGCCAGGAAGAAAATTGGCTATAGCTTATTCATTCAGCTTCTCATTCTATTTGGCTTACACGCACTCTAGACATCACTTTTTTCTGCATTCTCGTATGGGACCATATGCTTTACCGCCTACAGGCAAAGAAACGGGTTCTCATACCCAACATCCTCCCTCCGTACTTATCCCCAGATGGTGGAAATCTGTTACTGTTCCCATTTAAAAGCAAAGGCAGCGTCATGAGCAAACAACAGCTCATCTCCACTCTCTGGGTTTGAGTACCGAACAAGATGACGCTATACTCGCTCTGAGTATAGGATATTTGCCTTCTGAGTATTCTTGCCTCCGTGTGGATCATGCATTTACGATTTTCCTTCCAATAGCCTGTCAGTATCCATCTTTCAGGCTTCTCATTAAAAAAACTTGGCATTGAAGCTGTTATCATACGTATCTACTCCAATCAAAATGATGTTATGCTATGACATGGAGGGTATGCATTTGTTTATTTCTCTAGCTAGAGCAATGCTTCGGCCAATTTGCAGAATTCGCAACTGTGTTATAGTTTGCAAACATGCAGTATGATTTTTGGTTAGAAAAGTAATTGTGGGAGATTTCAATGTCACAAAAGTTCTCCAAAATTTTGAGCTTCACACTCACCCATGGGGCCGCTCAAGCCCTGCTCGGAATTGACCGGGCCATAGAGCCCTTGGCCCAAGCCCGGTCCTGGCCCTATTAGGGTATGTTGGGCCAGCCCGGTCCAACCCGCGAGCCGTGGTTGCTTGGCCTTGGCCCAGCTTTCAGGCCACATTTTGTGTCATGGGGCTGACTGGGATTGGCCGCGGCCACCCAGCCCATTGCCAATAATGAAATCTTAGGAAAGGCACTGTTTTTTTTTTGGTCCACCCTTTTAAGAATAAGAAGCGACCAAGCTTGGTCTACCACAAATCATGGGAAAACCTATTCTCTTTCAACTTGCTCATTTACAAAACATTGCCGAAATATTAATGGAAAGGAATTTTAATAATTTACTTTTCTGTTTTTGGGAAACCGAATGCAAGATAGCTCATGGTGATGAGCAAGAATATTACATGATATGACTAATTCCAAATCTGGATGGAGCCTTATTCTCGTCTATTTTTTCCTGTGTGGCCAAGGTGTAATTTTGGTTATTTTACGTTTTTGGAAATGTTTGCTTTATATTTGTTTAGATGAGTAGTAATATCGAGTGGATACTCCATTGTCGCTTAATTCAATTTATAGAACTAATAAAATCAAGTAGCACTCTCAACTGTCTGATCAAAATATGACGGTTGGTATATATATATATATATATATATATATATATATATATATAGGAAAACTCTTCCCAACGCCTTTAGACGAAAATGAACAGTGATTTTGTTTATTCTTATCACCATTCAAACTTCATCGTACGGTCACAGTTGTCGGTAGTGTTTCATTTTTCATTTGTTTTCTACAAATCTAAATTACTAGAAATTTGGAATGTGTACATCTTAGTGAGGCGCACTTAATAAAACTATGAAGAAAATAATTCATAAAATATAAATTGACCATAATAGCATTGAAAATTTACGATCATAAATTTATTTTCATTCATCATAAATATGGTTGACCCATTTAATTTTATATACGATCAAACATGCCATAAACCAATGTTTGGATCGGTGGGATACTTGTTCACCCTCATATCTATGATGGCTCATTAGATCAGTGATCTGGATCACGTACGGATGGGTTTGAATCGGTGGTCTAGAAAAATGTTAAAAATAAATAAAATAAAAAAATTAAAATGAGATTTTGTAGGGTGGAGATTTTAAAGAGACCTAAAAAAATATTAGATAATTTCAAAAAATTATATAGAAGGGGTTTCTAAGGGAAACCGGATTACGAGAGACACATGTAATCTTAGAATTGGTTCGGTCCTCACTTATTCTCATCAAAGTCGGTGATTCGGATAGGAAATCATTGGGTTTTAAACTACTGTAAACCATGGAAAGAGGTTTGTAGGCAATTCTTACTTATATGAACATTGCCCTTCAAATCAACTAATGTAGAATTTTTTTAGTGGCACTCTTTCCTCTCTCATTATTTTGGAAGTAATTTTTGGGTGGTTTTAACAAAGCAACTTTTGGGTTGTTCAACTTTTGGGTAGTTCAACTGTAGGCATCAAAATTGCGACGTAGTTTTGAAATGATTAAATTTTTTTGTTAAAGCTCAAAAAAGAAAAACTTTGCAATCATTGAAATCCAAAGTAACTAGTTCATGCTTTGCTCCTCTTGTTCATTATTTTGAAAATATAAGATAAAGACACGGTTTATGTAAAAATGAGCCGCCTCTTAAAAATTTATTTTTGAGATGGATTTTTTAATCTAATTTTTAAGGACATAATCTCTAACATGGAGTTCATGAATATGAAAAACAAAATAAATTTTGAAATTTTAAAATTATAATTTTATTGAGAAATATTTGGACCATTAATTTCAATTGTTTTTAAATGGATCAACTATTTGCATCCATCTTAAAAATGAATGCTCTATGCCCTTCGGGACCGCAGCAAATGCAGAAATACTGTCCCCGTCGCATGAAACAATTTTCCATAAGATAATATCACTTCTTCCAAAGCGGAATAACGTACATATCTTACTTCACCATGCAGTATTTATCCTAAAACCGTTTTACTGAGACGTGAAAGCAAAAGGCACGTGTAATGCACTTACTACGACTAGCCTTTTCATGGTTTTTCTTCCTATAATAAAAGCCTTGAAATTTTAATGCATTTTCTTATTACTTCCTAAAAGCTTTACGGGTCGTTTGGACGCTAGGCTATCCAAAAACATGTTTTGTATACCCAGGGGTATTTTGCATAAAAACATGTTTGGAACCTTTTTTTTTTAGTATATAATCATATTTTCTAAAACCAAGAAAGAGGGTCTAAACATAGGTACACAAAAATCAAGAAAAAAATTAGGGTATACAAAACATGATTTTGTGTAAGCATGAAAGAGGGAATATAATATAATACAATTGACATATACTATTTTCACACACCGGAGCTGCCTACTTTATTAA
The DNA here is from genome assembly GCF_054954075.1 of Amborella trichopoda. Lineage (NCBI taxonomy): Eukaryota > Viridiplantae > Streptophyta > Magnoliopsida > Amborellales > Amborellaceae > Amborella > Amborella trichopoda. The sequence goes on from NC_142341.1 coordinate 34,387,847, forward strand.
ATACAATTAATTTCTCTAAAACAACCCCCAAATTAGAGAGAGAAAATACTTCGAATTTTAAGATTTAGAGAGCGAAAGTATCTTAAAATTTTAGGAAGAGAAATTATATCAAATTTTAGAGAGGAAATATATATTCAAGTTTTAGAGAGAGAATGTATCTTAAACTTTTGAGAGAGAAACTATATCAAATTTTAGAAAGAAAAATTACCTAAAAATTATTAGAGAGAGAAACCTTCTCAAAATTTTTAGAGGGATAAATTATATAAAATTTTAAGCTTTAGATAGATAAAGTATCTTAAAATTTTAGATTGAGAAACTGTCAAATTTTAGGGAGAGAAACTACCTGAAATTTTTTAGATGGAGAAACTATTTCAATAATTTTAGATAGAGAAATTATCTCAAATTTCAAGTTCTAAGGAGATAATGTAGTTTAAATTTTTAGATAGAGAAACTACATCAAACTTCAGAGAGGTAAATTACTTGAAACTTTTTAGAGAGAGTAACCTTTTCAAAATATTTTAGAGAGAGAAAATATCTCAAATTTTAAGTTTTAGATAGAGAAAATATATTAAAATTTAGAGAGAGAAATTATATCAATTTTTGGAGAGAGAAACTACTCAAAAATTTTAGAGAGAGAAACCATCTCAAATTTTTTAGAGAGAGATACTATCTCAACTTTCAAGTTTAGAGAGAGTGTCGTAAAATTTTAGAGAGTGAAACTATATCAAATTTTAGTGAGAGAAACTACCTAAAACATTTTAGAGAGAAATCTCAAAAATTTTAGAGAGAGAAACTATCACAAAATTTCAAGTTTTAGAAAGAAAAAGCATCTTAAAATTTTAGAGCGAGAAACTACATCAAATTTTAGAGAGAGAATATCTAAAAAAAATTAGAGAAAGAAGCCATCACAAAATTTTTAGAGAACGAAACTATATCAGATTTCAAGTTTTAGGAAGAGAAAGTATCTTAAAATTTTAAAGAGAGAAAATACCTAAATTTTTAGAGAGAAATTATCTCAAAATTTTTAGAGAGAGATTATCTCAAATTTTAAGCTTTAGAGAGTGATTATCTTAAAATTTTAGAGAGATAAACTATATCAAATTTTTGAGAGAGAAATTACCTAAATTTTATTTGGAGAGAAACTATCTCAAACTTTTTAGAAGGAGAAACTATATTAAATTTCAAGTTCTAGGGAGAGTAAGTATCGTATCATTTGGAAGACTGAAACTATACCAGCTTTTAGATAGAAAAATTACCTAAAAAAAAAATTAGAGAGAGAAACTATTACAATATCTCAAATTAAAAGTTTTGGAGAGGGAAAATATCTTAAAATTTTAGTGAAAGAAACTATGTCTCATTTTAGAGGGAGAAACTACTTCAAAATTTACTATCTCAAAAATTTTGGAGAGGGAAAGTGTCAGCTATCTGAAATTTCAGATTTTCAGAGAGAGAAATTGTTCAAAATTTTTGAGAGAGAAACTACATCTAATTTTAATTTTTTAGAGAGAAACTATATCATATATTAGAGAGAGAAACTTTCACAAAATCTCAAATTTGATATGTTCTCAGTCTTCGTGCAATAGCAAATCAGGTTATACAAAAAATATCTAAACATGAGATTTGAATAACTGCGGTACCATTGAAAGCCATCCAAACAAGTGTCTTTGAACCAAGGTGACATAACAATGTCTTAGATTCAAAATATGGGTTTCTTAACCCAAGGAGCTAAACGAGCCTTGGTTCCTGTGATTTGAAAATCTACGTCTTCAAAGGATTTTTAAAGGCACTACCAGGATGGACCTTGCCAATCTTACTTGATGACTTTGGGCGCATGCCTTTTAATTTGAACTTATGTGACTAGAAGATAAAAATTTACGATAGAAAGTCATTAATGGTTGGCAAAGCATCCAGTCCACAGGTTGGCCAGGTTGCATTCTTGCACAAAAACTCAAGGCCTTGAAATGTAGACTAAAAGCATGGGGAAAAGAGAGATTTGAATATTTCTCACATAAACTGGCACAAAAGTAATAGCAAATAACTTCTTTTAATAATTTGGAACAGAAGAATGGGGGATTGAGTGAGGAGAATAGAGCTGAGAGGCATAATTTGAAGAACAAAATGGATGATCTTCTAAGGATGGAGGAGGTTTATTGGTACTGAAAATCTAGATCGAAGTTGGTTAAAGAGGGAGATAATAATACGAAATATTTTCATGCTATTGCCAATTCCAGTAGGAGGTGTAATAATATTAAGAGTATTTTGATTCCGGGATTAGAAAAGATGATTGACAGGCTAAGGAGGCAACAATTCTCAATTTTTTCCAGAAAACTTTCTAATTGGAAGCTAGGCTTAATTTGGACCTCCATCATATTACTTATCTAATTTACCTGTTTAGTATTTCTCCCTCTTCAAAGCACCAAATGCTATTATTAAGAAACTAAAAAGAATAATGAAAATTATTTTGTGGAGTGGGGGCCAGAGCAAAAGTAATACCACTTGGTCAATATTACCCCCCAAAGAAGCTTGGAGGTTTAGAGATCAGGAGGCTTCAACATTCCAATGAGGCTTTAATGAAATTTATAGAAAATAGTCCTTTTAAATAAATATGGTACATATGCGTTTGGCTTTTTAACTAAGGTCAACCATGTTAATACCTCGGGAGTTTGGATAGGGGTAGAGAAGGTGAGGTCCTTATTCTTGTCTTATGGGAGAATGGTAGTTGATGATGGAAGACAAACTAAATTTTGGCCTACCAAATGAATAGGAGATCAATCCTTAAAGTTTATATTTCATGAAGTCCATTGACTTTCTATCCAAAAAGCATGCTTAGTTAAAGATATAGTCAGTGGGGAGGGGTATAATGTTGTGTGGAAAGTTCAGTTAAGATACATGAGAGTAAACTTTGACACAACAAACAGTTTAAAGAACTGCTTGGACTCCTCCAGTTTCACTTTTTTTACCCTGAGAGAGCACACAGGCGGGAACTGGAACCACTGAGACAATATCACAAATATTTGTGCAGATGAATTCCATGATTTTTTTTAAAGAAAGGATTGGTTCTATAGAGGATTATAGTGGCATCAATCATGTGGCACATTTGGAAGGAAATAGATTTTTGAGTTTTTGAAAATAAAATGAGGAATTTTTTGAGGTTCGTTGATCTTCTTGAGAATTTTATTTTGATAACTATTACACTATGGGCAAAGGCATATGAAGATTCTAAAGATTTTTTTTGTGAAGATTTCCATGCTAATTTTGGCCTTCTGTTGATGACGAAGAGATATAAAATTAGAAAAGCAATAGTTTGGAAGCTCCATCAGCATGATGGTTTAAACTTAATTTTGATTGTGGCGTTAGAAATAATGGGCTAAGAGCTGGCTATAGAGGAGTTTTGTGAGATGATAGAGGATGCATCACATGGCCTATGCAGGGACAGCTTCCTATGTGTCAGGGAATTGAGGCGGAGCTAATGGGCCTTAAGTTCTGTGTGTTGAATGTTGATCGTCAGATCCTTCACCTACTCATAGAGGGAGATTCTTCCGATGTTGTCAAATGGTACATGAATCCTCCCTCCACTCCTTGGAAATGGATATGTGAAATGGCATAAGTTCTTTCTCATCTTTAGAGGAAAATAAGTTCTCTTCGCACCAGTAAATAGAGAAAACTCCATAGCGGACGAGCTTGTTAAAGCTGGTACTTCTTATAGACTTCATTGTTTTTTCTTTCTTTTTCTGTTTATTTTCTTCTCTTCTTTTCCTTTTCTTTCCTTTCTTGGCCAATGGTCCATTACCTTTGTACCACTTCTATTTACTCAATGAAATTTTTTTGAGTGTCAAAAGAAAACCTTAATTTTTTTTTCCATTGAGGTGAGATATTGTCAAAAAAAATAAAAGAAGAACCTTAAATTTTGGATAATGGGGAATTAGATTCCTCGTGCTATTAATAATTGTCAAAATAGAACTTCTCTTAGTGTGTATATCCATTAAAAAATATGTATTGGTAAAGAATTTATTAAAGAGAGGCTTCCTTTTTTAAATGGATTTCATGTTATACATTCCTAATTACATTGCCAATAATTCATGAAGTTACATAGATAACTTCGATTTGGATGGAGGTTGCACTAAATTCTTCTTTGCGGAACCTTCTTAACAGGTACCTTCCCTAAAAGTGTCTCTCATTGGGTCCTCATCTAGTTGAATGCCACATGTCCTTGCTTTCAATTTGTGCCTAATACACTTAGAAAAATAGCTATTGGGTGTCCAATGCCAAGTGTTCGATATTATAGGGTTATGTGATTTGAGGGTCATCATCGTGTACCATTATCCTAATCATTTATGCTAGTGTCTGTTGCACTATAAGATATCGCCTAGCCCGCCTTGCGTGTTAGGATTTAAGAGCCATCTTAAATGCAGAAACATGAATCTCAAAAAGTTAGATCCCACTAGGATCGTAAATTTTATTGGCTAGAAACAAATAGGTGAGAGTACGAGTCATAATACGAGAATAAATTATAAAACACATCTTACTAGAATTCAAAGATTTATATGGTTCTCTCAAAGTGCTACATCCATGGGCATGACAAATTGAAATCCACTATACTAATGAAAGTTGTATAAAAAATTTTGGGATACAAAGTTACTTCTTTAACCCTCGACAAGAACCAGTCGAGCAAACGTTTTTAGACCCATCTCTACTTTACAGCTAAACCATTGTTTTGGAAAAAGACCTTGAGAGCACTCGAGAATTTCTCTCATTAAAAATTGAAACCACATAAAATCTCAATGAGAACTACTTCTCTACAAGAAGCCAGCCTCTTAATCTCCAAGACCATCATGGTATTTTTCTATATCTAAAGGAAGGCCTTCCCTTTCAAACACAGGAGGCCCCTGACGCTCTCTCTGGAGGAAGCCACATTTTCCATATAGTGACCTAAATAAAGCACCCATAGTCTTTCCTCTTTCATCTCATATATTTAATGTTAGGAATCCGCACTAAATAGAAAAATTTCCCATAGATATTCCATATATTTCAATATCTCAAAAACTAAGAGATATAACCAAGAGCCATAATCTTTTTTAATTTCTATCTTATTTAGAAAGCATATCAATATCAATACCAATTACACATAACATGAAATTTCCTTATATGAGGGATTTTGGATATCACAATATCCAACATTGTAGTGCACCTGGGGTTCTCAAGACGTGTTTGGGCTGGTATAGCACCGTGCCCCTTGAAGGGGGATGGTGAAGCAAGGATGAGGAGGGATACGTAAACGGTGGAAATGGAGGGTAGTGTGGGAGAGGCTGTTAAGATAGTTGAAAGAGTTTAGCATGTTTTGTGTCATAAAATATTGTAATTATATTAACATACTCAAGCTCCATATACTTATTTGTGTTAGTGTGATGGAATTGATTTCTCTCTCTCATCATATATTTAATGAGCTGCTCGAAAGGTTAACTCACATGAGGCACCTTTTTTGGAATTGTTATTTGTTAGGAAGTTGTTCGAGAATAAATTAAATTGAGATGAAATTATTTTAAAAGAATTACAAATTGTTGATGGTTGGAAATTTTGACATTAATAATTTGAGATGTATTTGCATGGCTTAGCATATTGAAAATGTAATTGATTGGTTACTTAAGATGAAAGTATTTGGTACAACTTTGACTTATTGACAACATTTTTAAGTAGTAAATTAGTTAAGCTCAGTGGTTTAAAATGCGGATCGGTGACCCAGATCGAGCATCTCAAAAATCAATCCGAACCGACAAATCGGCGATTTGGATCGGGAATCGGCTGAATCAGTAGAATTAAACTTTAAAAAAAATTATTAAAATTCATTATAAATATTATTTTTTAGGAATTCAATAAAAACTGAGGGTACTCCATTAAGAATTTTCATTTCTTTGCACGAATATGCGAATATTGATATTTTCTTTCCCTGCATGAACTACTATTTACCATTTAATTTACATCACACAAAAGGATAAACATAGAATTATCATGGATTAAGTATATCATCATACATGGACTACAATTCGTAACATACGATCTAAAAATAAAATGACAGACGACGTCGTTCTTCATCTTGGTCACGCTGGTGCTATTGATTGAATTCGCCTGACAATTCATTGACTCGTTCTAAAAACGAATCATCCAAATTAGTGGGCACCTGACTATACTCAAATCCCTGAGTGTTAGTGTTTTGTTGTGGTCCAAATCCAAATTCCCAGAAGCGTGTCCATCCTTCATGCTCCCCTACACTATCGTGCTCATCCCTACCTTCTTGTTGTTGAGACTCGATATGTAAATAATTTGGTTGCGATTGGGTGGCCTCGGAATCATCATCTCTCTCATTTTCCCTTAGACCCTCTTCCCAATCTCCCTCATTAGGTGCAATATCACCGACATCTCCCATGAATTGTGGATATATTGATGGGCTACTTCCTCTTTCATGCTGCTCATCACCTTCTTCAATATCTTCCTCACCAATAGCCTCAAAGAACGCTCTCTTGTGCAACATTGACTCATCTTCTTCTACTACCCATTGTTCTGCTGTGTCTATGACAAATATTGTGTCCAAGTCTATCGGCCTATAGTCTTCAAGCTTCCTTCTTATTTGTCACCTCAGAGGTTTAAGTTGTAATGAACGTAAACTAGTTTATGAAGCTTCTCCAAAGCGAGTCGATTCCTCCTAGTAGTGTGCAACCATTGGAACATACTCCAATTTCGCGCACAACCAGCAGCAGAACATGTCTGGGAGAGCAACTTGATTGCTATCCTCTTTAGGTGAGGTGCATCACTACCATATATCTCCCACCATTCAGTTGGATTAAAATGCAAAAAGCATTGTAAGGGCAAAAACAATTCATACGAGTAAATATATGAATGAACAAAATATTAGTTAGCGGATAACCTGGATCCATCTTAATTCGAGAATTCCTGGCAAGTCTAGTTCCGAAAGATCCTATAGCATCCCTATACATAGCAAGCTAAAATAAAATATTTCGTTTTAGTGCATTATTCCTCACAAATATAACAACTAAATCAAGTTCATACCTACCTCTTGTATTGCTGCTACCTGGTTTCGATGGCTTCTCTCCAACATGGCAATAATGTATCTGACCCTTTCCATAATCTTGTGGGGATGTTCAGGTGTCACATAGAAAAATTTTGGGTTGAAGTAGTAACTTAGAAAATATATAGATAGAGAAATGTCATTTAAAATTTCATAAAAAATAATTTAAAATGAAACGTTCTAATGATATAAATATATATTTACCTGCATAATGAATTGGACGTCCAAATTTGGTGTTCCACCTTCTTTCTATAATCTCGATCACTTTACTAGCAAAACTGCACTTCTCCCCAATAGCTGATTTGGCGCTCTCGATACTTTCATAAAGGATGCCCATGGCAGCCTTCTTGTCAGCATCCACCATTCTTAACACCGTGACCAAAGGGGCAGTGGCCTCTACGATATTGGAATATCGAAACCTGAACCTCCTATTTGAGACTATGCCGTCTACTTTGAGCCCGGTACTGAACTTCGAGAGACGGTCATTTAACCACTCTTCACTGGTCAACAATATCTTTAATGCACCTTCATATTCCCAAATGGAGTCCATAGCCAAGTAATTTGTCGCAAAGCAGGTTATGATAATCCTGATTATCACTTTTTTCTTAGACTGTTCTCTGAAAAAAATAAAATTTTAGAATGGTTATATATAAAGCTTGACATCAACCTCGCTTCCTTTAGAGTCTCATTTACAAGTTTGATCTCACTAATCTCCTCTAACATAAGAACGATGCTGTGTGCAGCACATGGGGTCCATACTAGATGCTTCCTCTTATCATCAACTTGCTGCCCGCATAAACACATGCACGTGCATTGTCTGTAATAAACTGGACTACATGCTTATCTCCCACCTACTCGACTATCTGATCAGATAGTCGTACGAAGAAATTTGCATCCTTCTTCATCCTTGATACATCTTTACTGGAGAAAAAAGTTGTACCTTTTGGGGAATAGGCCTAGAAGTTTAAAAACTCCTTTTTGCTAACTTTTTTAGACCAACCATCACTCATAAGAGTAATGTCTGTCCTTGGCCAACTCTGTTTATATTGTTCAATCCACTTTCTAACTTCCTCCACCTCTTCATCCAATATTGGCCCACTGAGCTCATATGTCGTCGAGGGTTTTACCGCAGGCCCGGCTCTCTGGATTGCGTTGACCATAGGTGAAAAATAGGGCTATTAGCTGCATCAAAGGTGATCCCTCTATCGTAGAACCATTTACCAACATATCTGCTCAACATGTTTCTCGTACCTTCACCATGCCTTTGAGGGTCATCTGTTCTGACTTAGGCTTCGAGAGAAATGGGTCTATATGACCATGAAGTACAATACTAGCACTCCTAGATAAGCTAGAAACAATCTCTTCAACGTCTGATTCCTCTTGATACATATTGTCACGAACCCCTTTATACATATTTGAGTTAGGCCCACCATACATGCTCGAGCTGGGCCCGCCATGCATATCTGAGCTAGACCCACCATGCATGCCCATGTCATAACCATCAGACATTCTAAACCCACGTTCCCTGTGGTATGTTTCCTGTAATCTCATTCTTGTGGCCATCTCCAAGTCATTATTATATTGCTCTTCTGGATCATTCCCGCTTGATGACATATATAAACTAGCTATCTCTTCATCCATCCTCTGCTTTGCAATTTTTTTACCTTTGGCAGCCTTGAGAAATGCCGTCATCTGCTTTCTTACATTATCAGGGACAATATTGCATGCAGAAACATCTCCCTTAACCCTTGTCAAGTGTTGTTTGAACCTATGTACCCCACTACTGATCACTCTTTGGCAGTAAATACAAATAATTTTTTTTTTTTTGTTGGGATCAAGTCTGATCCCATGTTGCCATGCAGGGTCTTCCGCAGATCTTGTCATGGTTCAACTGTTTTAATATGTAAATGGTTAAAAAATTAACCTGACAGTTCAACATGAAAAATAATCACCATATGTAGTGATAATATGTAGGGGTAGTTCATGAAGTTATATTTGTTGTTAATGCAAAATATTTCTATTGACAAAAATACTTTAGTTCCTACTGGGAAAAATAATTTATTTATGCAACATTATAGATAAAAATAGCCTATATCAGCCACTACATATAGAACAAAAAATTTACATTGATATAGTATCAATAAAAAATATATTTACAATAGTATAGTAATTCACAATGCCAATACATATGGACTTATCACAAATCTTCAATTCGACAAACATGAATTAGTTCCTACTGAGAAAAAAAAAATATTTATGCAATATTATAGATAAAAAAAATTCTGTATAAGTGACACTTAGAATCAAGAAAAAAATTACAATAATATAGTTATCCATAATGCCACTACATGTATATATGACAAAAAAAACATTTACAATAATATAGTCATTCACAATGCCACAAATAAAATTTATAATGATATAGTTGGCACAATCCCAACTCAATTGAAATGATCACAAATAGTCGTACATCTCAATTACAAATATGCAAGATAATATAATAAAAAATGCAAGCTCCAAACATGGCTACAACTCAATTATCAAGAACCTACATTCTTTGCATTAAAAATTTAATAATAAAATAGAAAAATACAAGATAATATAATTGTCATACATGCCACAATTTTTTTATAATGATATTCACTTTAATTCCTCATGATAATACAGTTTAACAACATGTATTTTTTGCATTAAAAATTTAAAAAATTAAAAATACTTTTTTAATGCAAAACTGCATTAAAAATATAATACAGTTTAACAACATGTATTTGTTAATGTATTTTTTGCATTAACAATAAATTAAAAAATACAGTTTTGCATTAAAAATATTATAACATGTATTTTTTTGCATAAATAATCTATCAACATGCAATTTTTTGAACTAAAAATTTAACAATAAAAGTTAAAAATATTGTTTAATTCCTCATGATAATAAAAACTGGTCACAATTTTTTGAAAAATCACGATTTTTCAAAAAAATTGATCATGAATTAAAAAAAAAAATGCAGTTCTTCACAAACCCACCTAATATCAGTCATTCCAACTCAAAAATCCGCCTCAAATCGAATAAATTACATCAATTGAATACATGTTTTGATAAACAACATTATAAGGAATCAAAGCCCTATAATATTAACACATTATTATCAAAATATCAAATAAAATCGATTGAATTGAGGAAAAAAAAAAAAAACCAGTTCTTCACAGACATCAGTCATTCAATCTAAAAAATTAAGCTCAAATTGAATAAAGCAGATCAAATTGAATACATGTGATGATAAACAACACTATAACGAATCAAACCCTATAAATTTAACACATTTTTTGCAAAATATTGAGTAAAATTGATAGAATGGTTGAAAAAAAAAAAAAACCGCAGTCCATTTTTTCTTCACAGGCATCAGTCTTTTTTTTATCAAAAATCAAGCTCAAATTGAATAAATAAAATCAAATTGAATACATGTGATAATAAACAACATTATAACGAATCAAAACCCTATAACTTTAACACATTATTTGTAAAATATTGAGTGAAATTGATAGAATGGGGGAAAAAAAAAAAACGCAGTCCATTTTATATTCACAAACATTAGTCTTTTTTTCTCAAAAATCAAGCTCAAATTGAATAAATAAAATCAAATTGAATACATGTAATGATAAACAACACTATAACAAATCAAAAACCTATAAATTTAACATATTATTTGCAAAATATTGATTGAGTTTGATAGAATGGCAGAAAAAAAAAAAAAAACGCAGTTCTTACCAGTTTTTTGTGCATCCGTGGCTTTAAATTCAAATTTGATATGTAGTCGTCCAAAATACTCATAAATTATGAACAAAAACTTCTAAACAACACTCTTACGATCAATAACCCTCATATTTTACAAAAAATGATACCTTCTTTTGCTTGAAATCAAAGAAATAACGGAACCCTAAAACGTTTTTAGGGTTCTTCACAGATCCAAATTTTTGTGATTAAAATTGGTGATTTTTACTACCTTTTATTGACTGAAATGGCTGAAAAATTTAAAATAAAGCCATCAAGAGTCGATTATAAAGCTGAAAAAGATGCAAAATGATAAGAAAATGACAAAAAACCATGAAAATCGTGAAGAATACTGTGTAGCCCGTGTTCTTGGACGAGTCACTGTTGAGACTCGATGATTCACTATTGGGAATCGCCCAATTCTCTCTAGACACGGGTGATTCCCGATATTGTAGTGGAACCGACATGGCGTCTGCCGATTCCCGAGTCGAACCGGGCGAGTCCGGTTCGACTCTTTGAATTTTTAAACCCTGGTTAAGATTGTTGGGAACGATGCTATCTCGATTGCCCTTTGTTGTGGTGAACCTCCTACTACAACAAATCTAATACCTCGAAACCAACTTGTCTTTCACCAGCATAGTGATTCCAAGAAATCCAATACCCAAGAGTTGAATATGTAGTATAGTAAATCTAGTAATGATATGACGAAATCAATAGAAAGTAAAATAGGAACTCTAATGGCACAACCACACACTATAAACCATAATCAAATCAGCATCAGCACACAATATATGCTGGTTCACCCAAAATAGGGCTACATTGATGGGCAACTGGTGAGAAAATGATTCACTATCAATGGAAGAATTACAAGTTTGTAGGTTTTATAAAGATTATTTATACATTGGAAAAATAAATAAATCACATAGATATTTCTTACCACAATATTGTGAACAGACATGGCAACTACAATAGATATGGCAACCGAATATTGAGATCTGTCAGTGTCTAATTATATGCTATACCTATATAGAAACTGTATCCCATAGTTTTAGTAAGTATTGGTTGCACTCTCTCTATAAATACAAAATTGTATTGTAATCCTATTAATAAATAAAAACACAGAGAATGATTATTTCTTATATGGTATCAGAGCAAGGTTCTTTGCTCTCAGTCTCTCTTTAATCTACTTCTATGTGTAAGCACCTCGGCCCAGAAGTCTCTGCCATTGGTGCCATGCTCCTTCTCTAGTCGCTCTAAAATTGGTACTCTACTCTTTCGATCTCTTTGCTTTGTGTTCTACCTCCTCGACCTGCTGACTATGAAACCTTCTTACCTCAGCACCAAGCATTCTTTGCCTCTGTTCATTCTTTTTTTGAACCCCAGACTTATAAAGAAGCTGCAAGTCAACTTGAGTTGCAACAAACAATGGCTGATGAGTTGAATGCTCTCGATCGTATGCATGCTTGGAACCTAACACCTCTCCAGAAAGGAAAAACTACTATAGGTTGTCGATGGATATATAAAATAAAAGCCAATACAGATGGCAGTCTAGAACAATACAAAGCCCGCCTGATGGCAAAATGTTACAATCAGGAATATGACATCAACTTTGCAAAAACTTTTGCTCTTGTCGCTCATATGACTATCGTTCGTACACTAATCTCAGTAGCTTCTGTTTAGCAATGACCTCTCTATCAATGTCAAAAAATTCTTTTCTCGTTGGTGATCTTGATACGAAAGTATATATGCAGTTACCTCTTAGCGTTGTGGATTTCACAAAGACGCATGTGTAAACTTCAACGAGCCTGATATGGACACAAACAAGCACCTCGTGCTTGGTTTGAGAAATTTTGTAATGAGGTTCTTTCGATTGGATTTCGACAAAGCCATTATCACCCAATGCTCTTTGTATCTGAGACTTTTGAAAGACGAGTTTTTTTGTTACTATACGTGGACGACATGATTATCTCCAGTAATGATATGGGAACAATTCATAAAATCAAATAGAAGCTAAGTAGCACCTTTGAGATGAAAGATTTGGGTTTCTTGCGATATATTCTTGGATTAAAAGTTGCCTTTTCTCCTTGTGGCCATCTGTTGTCACAGCTAAAATATGCTTCAGAGATTGTTTCTCACACTCGACTCCAGAATGATACAAAGAAAATTGATACCCCTCTTGAAGTCAATGTCAAATTTCGTGATATTGATGGAGAAGCTCTTATTAACCCAACCTTTTATAGGCAAATGGTTGGGAAACTGATATATTTGACCATTTTATGCTCTGATATTGCTTATGTAGTACATATGGTTAGTCAGTTTTTTAATGCACCGCATTCTGTACATCTCGCTGTCGTTTGCGCATCATTCGATATATCAGGGATACCCGTCACAAGCCATATTCTTCTCCTCTTCTACCTCCCTTGAGCTCCAGGCATAGACAGACTCCGATTTTTGCAGGAAATCCGAGTGATCACAAATCTACCACAGGATTCTGCATTTTTCTCGATGATTCTCTCATCTCTTGGAAAAGAAAGAAACATAAACACATTGCTCAATCAACTACGGAAGTGGAATACCGGGCTATGATATGAACTACCACTGAGATTGTTTGGCTACGTTGGCTGCTCGTAGACATGAGTGTCACTATCTAAACTCCAACTCCACTTTATTATGACAACAAGAGTATCATTTATATTTCTAAAAATTCAGAATTCCTTGAGCGCACGAAACATATTGAAATCGATTGCCACTATGTCCGACAAGAATATCTTGCATGCACAATTTCTTTACTATATGTGCTAATCGCAGCACAACTCGTCGATTTTTTTACTAAGTCTCATCCCTAGTATTCTTTCTCACAGTTTGTTTCCAAACTTTCCATGATTCCTTTCAAATCATCTCGAGTTTGAGGGGGAGTGTCACAATTATACAACTTTCTTGAAGTTCAAGCTCATGAATTCTCAATGGAAGTCTTTGACCTCTTCGAATGAAATGAAATGTAAGCTCTGCTACCATGCAACTCACAATTATGCAACTTTCTCAAAGTTCAAATATCAATCTCGATGACTCCTCCATTAGGGAGCAAAGGCTCTGCCCCACAAACACCGTGACACTCTGTACAAATTATCTGCATTTCTATATATAAACATATCAATTAACATGATGGCGTAATAGGCTTTTTGGATGAAGATCTAGAATGTAGACACATGCTCTTGTCAGTCTCCATGCAACACTGTGGATTGATAATAAATCCCAGAGATTGACATATCTATTAAACAAGTCTTAAAGAAAGGGAAAATATTAATTAACGGGTCTAGACCCTTTAGAGTATCACAAAATTTGATATTTTAAAGATTGTATTTAAATTTTCTACTTCAATCATGTAAATACTTTTTACTTCAATCATGTACATCGTCCAAAAAAAAAAAAAACTAATAAAATTCCCAAATTACCTCTATTTGGGGTTCAAAAAATGCAAAATTAATGGGTATTTTAGCAATTTTATCCTCAAAGTAAGGGCCCTTAATCATTCCGTTAAATCTTCTTTGGGGGGTAATAATAATAAAATGCCCTAGTTATTTAGGCTTCCAACCCAGGAGTAATTTGGAGATTTGTTAAGGTTTTTCTTAGGATGTACTTGATTCAAAGAAAGTTCAAAAAACGAACTTGAAATGTAAATTGTCATTACTTAAATCTAAAAACAAACTTGAAATGTAAATTGTCATTACTTAACCCTTTTATTGATATTGCAAGGGGTTTCAACAACCCGACCCCATTAAAATAAATAAATAAATAAATGTAGAAGTAACAAAAGCTTGTGCATAAGAAAAAACCACCTAAATAATATACAAAATGAGTTGTGCGTTATCAATTATTTAAAGGGTCACCTCCTTATACTGTACAAGTAAGACATGCTTTTAAATTTTGCCGAAGATGTAGTTTTAGTATTAATAATCTTATAATGGCTTGAAAATTTGTATTCAACTCTAATTATAAAATTGGAAATTTCCAATTAGTTTTGATAAAGCATGTGTATAAACAGTTGAAAATCTTGAAAATATATAGTCGAGATAACTTGTTACAAGATACACTATTTTTTGAGCTTGAAATTCTTTTATCCTTTATACTCATACATCTCATTATCGAGATGATCGATTAGAAAGTTTTCCAAAATTAAAAGACTCTTTTCTATTAGATTTTTTAGCCGTGCCTATATGATGTTGCAACTTTATATAAACTTTTTTCATTAATCATATTTCTTAAGTCGTGGTACCCACTATTGTAACTCGTGCCATGTCCATTTCTGTAACCGCAAGTAATAACATGGATTATGTCCGACAAGAAAGGAAAATATCTCATCCAGTAAATAAATGTTAATGTCCAATCTGGTAATTTAAAAGAAGCTTGATTTCGATTGAAACCACTAGTGACCATGCTGGTTCTCAGTTAGAAATGGGAATCAATTGATTCCGTACGAATTTAGCTGTTACATCAGATAACTAGTTGTTTCTGTTAAGGAACATGACGACAGGTCAGAGTGTCCGATTCACACTTTTTTAATTTCTTTTTTTTTCTCAAAATTCTATTTTATATTTAACTCTTTTAATTTTTTATTTACAGAAAATCTCTTGGCAGGAATATTGATCCAGATCGATTTCCTTGAAGATAGGCTCCCCTGACCGATTCGGGTTTTTAAACACTGACCTAATCGATGAATTGTTTAATAAACAATCTAATTAAAGATTTACACAAGGAAAGGTGAATACAGATCTCATGAAAGCCAAACAAAATAAAATGGGAAAATTGTCAAAATACACATGTTATTAAATATTCAGTGCTTTACCCATATATATTAAGGGTGCGGTTTTGTATGGAGCTTAGGATCTAAACAATTAAATTAGAGCCTACATTCAAATAATGTCAAGAATGTGGTTTAAATAATAGACGGTCCAGATAACTTATTATAAGACATACTAATTTTAAGACTTGAACTTCTTTGTTTTTAATTCATATCCATACATCTCGAGGTCAATATAATTAATTTTGAACATCAGGACACTATCTTTTAGTAGATTTTTTGAGGTGCATCTTCTAGTAGAATTTTTTCCAAAATGAAATCACTGAGAATTCTTATTAGTGGGCAAACAAGCAAACAAGAGTTGGTTGCTTCTAAAATTCTCCTGCCGCATAGTTATCAAAACCAAACCAAACCAAACCATTACTCAGATTAATCTGACTTCCAACTAGTGCCATAAACCAAGTTTTAGTCTAAAACTGTCTATATTTAATTAGTTGTACCAGTTGATTTTAACCAGTTCAATTAGTAAAATAAAAAAATATTGTTTAATATATTTATATTTTTAAGTTATTATTTTGATTATTTATTTATTTAGCTATTTAAGAAATCGGTTCAATTTGTTTTCCCCCGTTTTGACGTCACGAAAGCCCTCGTCCGTTCCCGGTAAAATTGGTCTATACGTTCCGTTCCGTTCCGCGTGGCCTTCAATTTTTTTATTGCCCATTTGCTTATGCACTCTATCCATCTGTATTTTCTCTCTACTCCCGTTTCTTCATCAAAGGCCGCAAAACATTGCTGCAGAGTAGGGAAGCTTAAACCTTAGTCCAGAGCAGAACAGCAATGGCTTCAGCACTCCATAAAAAAAAGGATGGTAAATCTCTCTCTCTGCTTATCAGTTTTCGGCATAATTTTTTTGAGGAATCAGTTTTCCGCATAATTCGTGCTCTTTATCGTGCTCTTTGTCGTGCTCCTTGTTCGTTAAGTGTTGTAATATTCAATAACGAATGATGAGGTAAACTCTGTTTTTGCTTGCTTAAAGGATCTTTTTTAATTTGTGAATGCTTTGCATTGTTTTTCTTTTCTTCCCTCTTTTTGGGAAGTGAAAAAGAAAAATATGTTCAGAAGTAAAAGTTCTGGAAGTTATATGTGGTATCCAAAATGAATTGTTTTTGCTTTTTGGTTCAATTTATATGATTTAACAGAAACCTGTATCGAATGGTTAATCAAATAGGTTGAAAGGACACTTACATTAGACCAACTTTTGAAATATTTTCGACAACTTACTAGAAATTCATTTATAATGCCTTCTTAAGGCCCTTTCTCCCTGTATATTTAATTGCAAAATTGATTCTACTAGTTTATTTGTTTTAATTTTTTTATTTTTTGGGGAGAAATAAGATGGTACTAGTTGATCATTAGTTTCTTTCTTTGCTTGCCTTTTTTTTTTTTTTTAAACTGATTGAAAAAAATTGTTGGTCATTTGCTTTGAGAGACAACTGTGATTAGTTTCTTTCTTTGCTGTTTTTTTTTTTTTTTCTAAGGATTGGAAAAAATAGTTGGTTATTTGTTTGGAGAGACAACTGTGCTCTTGATTTCATTTCATATTTATTTCTGTCCAATTAAAATATGAGTCAGTTGGTTACAACTTGAGATGTATGTCAATGTTTTACTTTCTTAATTTGGATTTCTTGTCTGATACTTATACTGGCATGAGGCAGTGTTTAAGAAGGAGTTGTCACACCTTGGAGAAGTTGGTAGTCGAGATTAGAACTGCCCAATGCAGAAAAATGGAACATACTAAAGAGTTGTCCCCATTGGAATTTTTTCTTTCCTTGACATCTAAAGGGGTTTCAGCAGTTTCATATATCTCGGAATTTGTTTTCAAGAGTTAACTAAATGTTCCAAAATTTGTCTTATGATTTATTTTAGTTTGAATGGGGTAGAGAGTTCCATGGGGAGATAAGGCAACTGCTTCTGCCTTCATCAACCTGCAAACCCCAGTGAGTCATGAAAGGTATTTGCAAGTATCTCCCATAATATAAGTTGGGCAAATAACAATTTCCCATAAGTTATTTGGAAATGCTTTTTAATCCCTGATGGTATTGGGTTCCAAGGATCTTCTGTCAAAATTAACCTTGAAAGGGATGGGCGGATGGGGCTCCTAGGAAATTCATGGTCTAAGAATTCTCCATCATCCTGCATTCTCTCATAAGTTATTGTGTTCTACTCTATGGAATACTTCAAAGCCAAATCCAAAAGATAATGGTTACTTTTGTCGTTAACAAGTTCATTTCTTGGTTGCGCTCTGATAACAATCACTAAATCTGGAGTTTATGATCTCTTTGTCAAGCGAGGAGAATCTTTGTTTTTCCAGCTTTTAATCACTTGACGCATGGATACACATTTATTTTAAAAATTCCATTATGAATCAGAATTTGTAGGATGAACGATAAATACTCAAATTATCTCACCCTTCATCTCAACCATGAGCCATGAGTTTGCAATAGCTCAAATGTCGTAGAATAACACTGAACTCAGCTGAACAAATACATAAACAAAGGGGTTCAAGTTTACACAGATTTGAAGATTTTTAAACTTTAGATTTTGGACTAAATTAGAAGACGTGCCAGACATACTGAAGTATATTCAAGTAGAATAAAATCTTGAGAGAAAAGGATGACTCTCTACAAGCCTTCAGTAAAAACTAAAAACCGTGCCCAAATAACAAGAAAAACTGAAACTAAAGTTTCCCCTGCGAACTGTTGAATTGAATATTTATTTTGATAACAGTTCTCCCCTTCGAAAATCTGTTACTAGTATGCTCCCCCAGCTGAGTGGTGTTTTTATGTTAGTTCTGATGGTCATGTAGAGAGAAACTTAGGGCACTTTTCTTTTCCCCATGAATAGGATTTACTTGGAAAAGGGAGGGTGATATCCTAAAGTGCACACAGGATCATTAAGAATAGTTAATTGCATGTGGTCACACACGAGCTGCATTTATATGGTTGTAGGATTTTCCTGTATTGGTGAGGTCCCGATGACATCAAGGGCAGGAAAGAGTCCCCGATCCATTGAAACTAGATGACAACTTTGTGGATATTGAGGACCTTACATCCAACATTTCTCGTTCAATATTTTATACATTCTACGTTGGCAAACACAATGATGGATAATTTGGCTAAGGTGGTAATGCAGGAAACAAAATAAAGTGTTGCTAACATTTTGTGGACTGTGTTCTCTTTTAGTTTTTTTGGTTAGACATGGGTATCTCGTGCATTTTTCTTTGTAATGGACTTTTCTGGGATTTACAGAAAAGCCAAGGGGTTTTCACTTACATTTTGGGCATATGAAACTTTGGAGGGAAAATGTCAGAATTTGAATTAAAAATCTGCTTGGAAGAGGTATTGTGCATGGCTTGCGAAGGGTTATTGTCTATTACTATTCCTAGGAAAACTAAGAGAACTTTGGCTCTCGAGCCAAGGCAAGTCTATTAAAAGAGTAAGACTTTTCCCTTGCTAGAATTTAATTTTGTTTCTGTAATTTAAGAAATCAGGAACATAGTTCCCATTTTGGGTGGTTCTTGGACCCCATACAAACTATTGAAGTTAGGCTTTGTTAGCTTCAATTATTGTCTTTGAACCACAACTTAAATCTCTCAATTTCTAATTGATTGTGAACTGTTTCTCTCTCTTTTCTCTCTGTTCTACATCAAGTGGTATCAGAGGGGGAACCCTCTCTTTTGGACCTAGAGTTATGGCGAATAGAATAGGACGTGGAGGCTGTGGATATTAAGGAGGAGGTATCGTGCCAAGGGCAGAATACGAGGGCATGTTGAGAAGGTTCAATGCAATGGAGCAATTGGTAGGTCATTGCTGTTGTGGCTTGTAGTCTTTAAAGCCCATAAGAGCATGTAGCACCAATAAATATAATAGATTGTGCACTTTAGTGGGACTACCGCTAAAGGCAGTCTATGGCCGAGGTCATCTCTAGAACCCTTTTCCTTAGGCATAGGCACTACCCAAAAGGTTATCTGGAGGGGCATCCCATGTTGAGGTTAGATAGAAACCTAGGGATAATGTTTGTAGGCCAAAAGAGCTTCATGCTCTCCTATGTGAGGTTGTAGGCTTGTGAGAGCGATGGCTAAATCCCTAACAAAACTTCTGTATGGCAATGTCCATATGACAACCGTATTTTGGGAAGCAACCATCTAGATGATACATGTACATGTGCATAGAGAGTCCCTCTTGCACTAGTGATTTGTGTATGTGGCTTGCTCTTAGGGGGGAACTTGTAATTCACATATTAGGATCATGGTTCTACTATTTATTGGCTAGCTTTGACATGCCAATCCCTGCGCATGATTGTGGGTCATGGGTTCCGTTGGGTTGGTTTGAGAAGATAGTTGAGGATCATGGATCTTGGTATGGCTGGAGTGCCCTAACAATCATTTTTCTTGACCCATTGGTACTAATCCATTTCAGAAAGACCATAAAAAATATTGTTTTCATATTTATTTATGCTCATGTGATTTTTTAAATATATTTTTAGAATTTTTTTTAAAATAGTTTTTGCATGAAAACCCTTAAAAGGGTTGCATTGATATTTTGGAAATTAAGAGGGGATGGGACCCACATGGGAGGCTATGGCCCTAGTTCCCTCATGGGGTGGGATGTGGGTCCACATGGGCCCCATGCCCCACATAGGTGACGCTCGACTTGTTTCTCAAATATTATGGAGTTCTGAGGATAATAAAATATTTAATTGGGAGTGGGGCTGAGGTCGTGGTGCTAGTTCCACCTCAGCCTCGGCTACAGGTCTAGGTTTCTATTCCCATTGACATATTTGAAAAACGACTAACTATTTCTAAAAATGGGTAGGGGCTTTTATTCCCCATTGATCTACCCAAAAAAAGAAAAAAAGAAAAAAATAAAAAATTTAGTTGGTTGAAAATATATTCTTATGACTTTAAATTTTGACCTTGACTTCTTTGACTTAAAATTGGATCTTTATGTTGATTTCTAATGATATTAGAACTTATTTCTATGTGAATAAGAGTTAAAATTTTATGGGACTATGGAAGATCTAGTTCTAGTCCAACTAAAAGTGGATATGGGTCAAAGATTTAGGAGATAAGGTTCATAGATTTCTTCCTAAATCATGATTGCTGATTTCAAAGATGCTCTGATTAGTTTCTCTTCTCACCTCACCGATTTTTAAGAAATGTTTTGGTCAAACTGAATCCTAATTGAGATAGGAATACCTAAGGACCTTGAGGTCTATATAGGGGAGGTCCTCCCATCATTCTCATGGCCTAACCTTCATATATATCTCTCTTTTCTCTTTCTCTCTCTCTAGCTGTCTCTTTCTCCTCTCTCTAGTGGGTCATGCCCCACCCATAGGAGCCTAGGTTGGCACGCCATCCTTGTTTAAGGAGCAGGGGTTATGCCCAACTCTGTCTTATTAAGGGGAGATCCTACTTAGCTGCAGGCCTCGAAGGATTAGAAGGGCTAGTGAAACCCTAATTTCCTAGTCTGTCCTCTCAGAGCCATAGTTATGTGAAAGGGTATTTCAAATGTGCTTCTTAGTTCAAAGGATTCAGCAGGACCAAAGGATTAGAGTGCACCATTGGTTCGGTAATCGGGTGTGGGTTGTGCTACATCCTAAAAGGGTAACCCTAGGCAGAGGTGCAATAGGTCTTCCCATTTTCTTTCGAGAAAAAGACATACACCCTGCTACTAAAATTATTGTTCCAAATAACACCCTGACCTGATAAATATCTCATGGAATCCCCCAAGTTAAACAAAAAAGGACATTTAACCCGCTCCTTACCTTTTCCATCGTCCAGCTATAGAATTTACCATTCTTTTTGCTTAACCACTATGTTATCTTAATCCTGGAAAAGCTCTCCTCTCTCTTTCTTCCTCTCCCAAGGACCTCTTCCTCCCTCTCTCTCTAGCAACCTTGAATACTTATTTCTTTCTCTCATCTTATAAACCTCACAAGTTAAAAGATGCATCACAAACTCAATTTTTGTGATGAGGTTACTAGAAAAAAGAAGCGTAAATTATGTAATTTGGACAATAGAAAAGCTAAGGAGAGTGTTAAACGCCTTTTTTTGTTTAACTTGGAGGGTTCCATGAGATATTTATAGGTATTTGGAATTATAATTTTAGAGAGGGGGGTTTATGTATTTTCCCCTTTTTTTTATCACTTTTGTTTTGTTAATTCTGGATTCATATTCTGTTTAAAAGTTTGAATTGTATTCGGAGTCTTATTTGGACTAGGATTCCTACTTGGATTAAAACTCTTAGTTAGATTAAAATTCCTAATTGTATTAGAGTTCACATTGTTAGTTTGAATTCAGTAAGAGTTAAAGATCCTATATTGTAATAGGTTTACTTCTGCATTTTAATGTGGCAATTTTAAGTAGAAATTTAGTCATTACTAATGAAATACAATTTTTTGAATTTATACCTTGGAATTCTACATAGCCACACCTTTCAATCTTGCTACTTTGAACGAGAATCGGTTAGTAACAAAAGTAAGGAATCGAGTGAAGAAAGTCCTTTCCACAACTAAAGAAAGGAGAACCCCTTGTTAGAGGATAGGTTGGTCCACAGCCTAGCTAGTTCGGAGCAAGGTGTGGGAGTGGGCGTTTCTGAGTTTTCTGAGAAGTAATGAATTCTTTGATTGGCTAGACATCTTTATTTTTTTTGAGAAATGTTGATGTTTGTATTGCTATAAGAGTGAGAGTACGAGTTTGGGTTAGTCCGAGAGTACCCACTAGATGGGACTCTCGGTAAAAAAGAATAGGTCAAGAGACCCTATATAAATTGGGGTCATAAGCTTGCCCCATTACCAAGTATACAGTGAGTTTACAAAAAAAAGGCTAAAAAAAATTTTACTTTCCCTGAGAAGTGTTCTCCTAGCAATGTACTTTGTGGCCCGATGCAAAAAAGATAGGTGCCTAGTCTTCATCGTGGGCCTTTGCTCCGTCCTTCGCCAGCAGATCCGCGATCTTGTTTGACGTCCTCGAGGTATGCGTCCAAAAGACGGGCATATCCTTGTAAAGGTGTATAATCTCATCATAAAGAGATGCAAGATACCAGGGAGGAGTAGCTTTTCTAGAGGCCCAAGTAATGATTTTTCGGGCATCATCCTCGACTATTAGGTTTTGTCCCCAAGCTCGATCAAAGCTTTGCAGGCCTTTGAGGAGGGCCAATGATTCGGCTTACTGGGAGTCTTGGATGCCAAGGTATTCAGAGTAGGTGAAGAGGATGTTGTGTTGGTAATCTCTAAAGACACCACCCGCACCTGCATGGCCAGGGTTTCCCAAGGAGCACCCATCGAAATTTAATTTGATTGCTTCTTGAGGGGGGGTTTCCAGTCGCTTAGTATTTCTTTTTTCCTGAGTCTGTGTAGTCGAATATTCTGCCATTGACTTAGGAAGGAATTCGATGGGATACCCTTGAAAAGGTGGTGGTTTGACGCTTAGAAGGGTACTAAGGATGTAACCTTATGAAAGAGAGAGGGGACCGGGCAGACCTGTCCCTGAAATATTCTGGTGCTCCTTTCTTTCGAGAATATCCATACGGTTGTTGCCGTGTTGCTTTCCATAGGATTCTGCCTGCTTTAGGCAGTGTGAGGCGTAATTCGAAGCTAGCAGGTCTTTGACCGTTGGTGGTGTTACCTAAAGGATGCCAAATAGTTGCAGCAAGAGGCTCCAAAGGTCTTGTGCAAGATTACAATGGATGAAAAGGTGGTTATTGATTCCTCCTCGCACAAACACATGATGCACCTGTTGGGAATTGGGATTCCTTTCTTTTGTAGGTGATCGACAGTGAGTGCCTTTTGGGAGCCGGCTATCCAATCGAATGTTTGTACCTTGGGAGGTGCTATAGTTTGCCAAACTTGAGAGAGGACCGATATGGGATTAAGAGGAAAAGTAGGGGGTTGGGTGAGTTTCTTAAAGAAGGAGGCCACTATAAACTCCCTTGAAGGGACGAGGGACCATAACAACTGATCCCTCCCTTGGACAGGTATAAAAGTATGGTGTAGGAGTGCCGATAGTGAGAGAAATTGGTTTGTTTCCTCCTTAGAGCGATTTCTTCTGAAAGATGGTTGCCACACTCTTCGACCTCCCTCTGGTATCAACTCCTCCTCTATAGTAGTATCTTTATTCCCTGCTATAGAGTAAAGAAAACGGTAATAGTCCCTCAATGGTGCATGACCTAGCCAGACGTCTGACTAGAAGTGCACTCTTGTACCTTTTCTTGGGTGAAACCTGGTGAATTTTTTGAAGAAAGTGAGGGAGGATGTAAAGGATCTCCATTTCCTGATGCATTGGACCATGGTCTTCTCTCTGGCACGCAAGTGTGTTCTAGGATGTGGTACTTACTCCGTAGTACCTCAGCCTAGACAGTACCCATTTGGGTGGCCAAACGCCACCCCCATTTACTTAAGAGGATGAAGTTTTGTTTTCTCAAGACTCTGATCCCCAGCCCCCCCAGATGTTTGGGTAGACAGACCTTGTCCCAGGAAATAAGATGAAACTTAGTTTTGTCTGCCTGCCCTAACCAGAAGAAGTTCCTCATGCCTTGGTCAAGGCAGTTGGCCACTGAAGTTGGTATTTACAAAAGAGACATAAGGTACATACGTACATTAGCAAGAGTAGCTTTGATGAGGGTGGTTCTTCTTGCTTGGGATAAATATCTCCCTTCCACCCAGCCAACCTTCTATCTACCTTGTCAATGACATGGGACTAGTGTCTCTTTTTTGGTTTTCTTAGTCCCAGAGGCAGGCCCAGGTAGGTAGTTGGGAGATCTTCCACTTTGCATTTCCAAGAGGGTATGAGCTCTCTGATTCGGCCATTGTTTATATCTATACCTCTCATTTTTGATTTCTCCATATTGACCTTATAACCAGTTGCTAGTTGGAAACATTTGAGATAGAGCCTCAGGTTTTCCACTTCTTGTGAGGAAGCATCAAGGAAAACTAATGTGTCGTCTGCATATTGCAGATGCCACACGGTAGGCCCCCGGCTTGAGGTTTTAAAACCTGTGAGAAGACCTGCATGGTAAAGACGACGCAGGGAACAACTAAAAACCTCGGCTGAGATAGCAAAGAGGGAAGGGGACAGGGGATCCCCTTGCCATAGACCCCTCGATGAGGGAAAGTAACCTTTGGGGGTTGCATTGATGAGAATCGAAAAGAATGGGTGAGAATAGCAACCTCTCATCCACATTCTCCACCGATCTTGGAAGCCCATTCTTGCCATTGTCTCGTTCAGGACCGACCAGTTAACGTGTTCGTATGCTTTCTCTCAGTCAATCTTAAAGATAAGACCCGGTCTTTTGGCCAAGTGCCTCGAGTGAAGGCATTCGTGGGCAATTAGTGCTCCATCTAGGATTTGTCTATTTTTAATGCAGGCCGATTGAGAAGATGAAATGATTGAAGGAAGGACCTTCTGTAGTCTTGAGGCGAAGATCTTATAGGAGGAGTTGAGCAAACTTATGGGATGGAAGTCTTTAAGTTCCTCAGCCCCTTGAACCTTAGGTACCAATGTGATGCCCCTTGAACCTTAGGTACCAATGTGATGAAAGTGGCATTAATGGATTTATTGAGTATGCCCCGATGGAAGAATTCTATGAAGAAGCTTATGAAGTCTGGCCGAAAAATTTTCCAAAATTTTTTAAAGGGTGCTACGGGAAATCCATCAGGGCTAGGAGCTTTGTCTTTGGCTAGGTCATCCAAGGCCTTCAAAATTTCGTCTTCTAGAAAAGGAAGTTCCAACCATGAAGCCTGTTCTTCCGATAAAGTCAAAAAAAATAGGTCAGCCATGGCAGGTCTTGGACCACTCGGTGCAGAGTAAAGGTTCTGGAAAAAGGATAGGATGGCTGACTAGATTTACGCCGGCTGGTCTAGATAACAATTATTGACTTTTAAGGTCGAGATGCAATTGTCCCTTCTGCGACAATTTGCAATTTTGTGGAATAAACGAGTGTTATGGTCCCTTACTTGGAGTCAATTGACTCTTGATCTTTGGAACTAGTAAAGCTCTTCTTTTTTGAGGGTAGAGAGGTAATTGAGTTTGGTTTGGGTTCTCAAGTCAGCTTCAGTGGTTGTCAGAGGACGGGACTCTTCAAGGCAATCCAGGTCTTGAATGGACTTAAGAAGAGCGCATTTAATTTGAGAATAGTTCCCAAGAGTGGACCTACTCCAAAATTTGAGAGAAGCTTTTAGAAGTTGAAGCTTTGATTGGAGTTTGAAACCTGCTCGTCCTTTGATCTGGCCAGAAAAGGAATCCCACCAGATGGGGATCAAGGACGATTGGGGGATCTTTCTTCTAGCCAAGCCAGTTCGAATATGAAAGGCTTAAGACCTTTGTTCAAGGTTGAGTTGGTAAGGAGGATGGGGCAATGGTTAGAAATGGGTTTAGGCAAAGCTATGGCGTGTGATCCCAGGAAGGTTTCCTCCCAGTCCACGGCTAAGATAAACCTATCAAGTGTGGAAAGGGTTGGTTGGGGTGAGTGACTAGACCAGGTGAAGCGGTTACCTTGAAGAGGGATATCTAGAAGGTCATTCCTAAAAATGAAGTCTAGGAAATCCGTCATATTCTGAGATAAGGGGGCAAGAGTTTCGTTCATGGGACCAACGTGTGATATTGAAGTCTCCTCCCAAGCACCAAACAGGGTGGGGAGGGAGGCCACAAAATCCAGTTCAGACCAAAGGCGAGGTCGAATAGATGAACAGCAGGGGCCATAAATGGCCGAGAATTTCCATTCTAGACCGTCAGACACTCGAGATAGTAGAATGGTTACTGAGAATTTCCCTAGATGTGAGGAATGTAAGAGATGGTTTGTGGGGTCCCAAATCACCCAAATACCGCCTGAAGCTCCTTCTGCGGGTAGAACTACCCATTGACAAGGCCTCCTACCCCATACTTGACGAATGAGGAAAAGAGAGGGCTCAAGCGATTTGGTTTCAGTAAGTGCGAGAATAGTGGGACAGTGCTTTAAAGCCAGGTCCTTGAAAGCCTTCCTTTTGGCTCGATGACCCAGACCTCTGATATTCCAAGTGATGATCTTCATGGATTTGGAGAAGGGAAAGCAAGAGAGGCTAATCTAGCTGATCGCCTCAAAGAGGGAAGGGGGGGGGGAGGAGATATGGGAACCTACGGAAGAAGAGGGGCCCTCAGAAGAAAAATAAGAGAAGAGGTTAAGGAGCTCCCTTTATCCTTTGGGGCCCACCTTCTGACGACTTTGAGTGTATGTGAGCATGAAGCGATGGGCTGGTCCTTCAGAGCCATCTTACTGAAAGCCCATTATACGATACATCTCCTTCACCCTTTCTAGGTTGCGGTCGTGCCCATCCCCGTCGACCCTCTCGTCGTTTAGCCTAGCCGAGGGGGGAGAGATGGGCATTCCAGGGTTATCCATATCACAGTCTTGCCTATCCCTGTCGACACCCTCGTCATTGACCCTTGCCGAGGGGTAGAGATGGGCATTCCTTGGTCCTTTAACAAGTCCGAAGCCTGATCATGTATTAGGGGGGGGGGGGGGGGGGGGGAAAGAGCAGGGGGAGATGGGGGAGGGTTGGGTTGCAGCGAAGCAAGGGGGGGGAGGGGAGAGAGGTGTAAAGGGCAAAAGGACGGGATCCTTGGTCCCCGGCAAGAAGCCGGGGAGGGGTACAAGGGGGGGGGGGGGGGTATGAGGTAAGATGGGTAGGTAGGTACCAGATAGGCGTAAAATTAGGAGAAGGAAATAGAATGGTGGGATAAGCAGAGGGACCCGAAGAAGTGGTGAGTGGAGTGGATTCTGTTGGCCATGATGAGGAAGGGGGTGTGGGACGAGAGAGGGGCCAAAAGAGGGGGGGCCCAGAAGTAGGATCAGGGAAAGCAAGGTCCATGGGAGGAGAGGGGTTGTTCAAAGGTTTGGAGGGAGAAGGAGGCGGAGCAGACTCTAAAGAGGAGAAAAGCAAGGGACGAAAGGAGAGAGGCACCGAGGTCAACAGAGTGCGGCTCAGTGGGGGACAATGGCTACAAAAAGGAGGCTGGGGAAATGGGAAGGGGAGGGAGGAAGAGGAGAGAGAAGGGAGAGAGAGGAGAGGAAGAAGAGAGAGGCGGGAGAGGGCGACGGGGCCGGGAGGAGAGGGAAGAGGCCGCAAAAGTGGTGGGAAGAAGGGTGGGGGGCACAACAAGAGGTGGAGAAAAAGAAGACGAAGTGGGGGAGAGTGAACAAGGGGAAGGGATTGTGTGCCATGATGACGCCTGCAGTCGGTGGCCAAGAGGGGGCCACACGGCATCTGTGACGGCACATGGAAGGGGAAGGGGAGCGGGAAGGGGGGGGGGGGGGGGGGGGGTACTCAGAGGGTGCGAGAGGGCAGGGGTAATAAAAGTAGGGGCAGAGGGGGGACGGCGACGTAAAAGTTGAAAGGGGTGTGAAGACGGCGGGGAGGGACGTGTCAGGCTGCAGAGGAGCGGGGGGAGTTAATGCGGGGCCAGAGGGAGATCTTGCGGATGAAGACATGGAAGTTACGAAAACGGCCCGGGTCGAACGTTAAAGCTCGACAACGAAACTAGGTTCACTTGCGTATTAGTAATGGGCTCTTTGCTGGGTCGACGAGGAGGTGGAGGAGCTCTGGCGGGACCGTTGATCAAGGAGATCGGGCCCAACTGGTCTTCTGCCTCTGTAGTCGCCGACCTCTGACATGGAGGCTGGTCACTTGTAACTTGTTTGGCCCGAGGTGAGTGACTGGACGTATCCCGAGGCTGCCAGGATGCCGAACTTGGAGGTTTGGGGGCCGAAGACCTAGGCCACCCCGGGAGGCTCGGAAGAGGAGCTGTCGCTTATCGGGGGCATATTCTGGATTGACGCTTCTTGCGTTGCACAGTAGACTAGGCGTGGGGATCCAATGGCGGAGGGGGGGGAGGAGTATTGAAGAAGAAAGAGGACGGAGGCGAAGCTCCCATCCAAGAGAGAGACACTCGAAAGAAGAGGGATTCAACTTCAAGCCAGACGCTTGAAGGGATTAGGCTGGTATCCAGCACTTCTATAAGCAGACGGATGGATCCAAGGGAGAGGGTCTCGATAGATTTCCAGTGAATGGAATTCAGTTAACTGCACCCTTCTGCCACTTTTTTGGAAGAAAGGGAAGTTAAATTCATGGCTACTCGACTCAAGGGGCATGCCATTTATAGTGGCAGTAGGTGCAGGCTAGTCGTCTACAAAAGACGAAAGAAAAGATCGTGACGTAGAATAAAATAAAGTCTGTCTTAATGAAAAATTTGTACCCTCTAGTTATGCACAATATTGCCTGCAATTCCATCGTTTGCAGCGAAAGGAGCTCATCCAGAAATATGTGGATGAATTTTCCCTCATTGTGAGCCGAAACGAAGTCAATGAAAGTGATGACCAGCTCATCGCCTGGTGTATGAGTGGGCTGAAACATCAAATTCAAAACAAACTAATTCTACACTAGATTTGCAGTTTTGATGAGGCTTATCAATGGCCTTAAAAGCTGAAATTAAATTGTAAAATAGCCACTTTAGTGGTTGGAAATCGACCCTAGGTCAAAGGGAACACGAGGCAATAAAAAATCACAAGAAGTTGGGTCTAGCTTACACCCAAATGAGGCATTTACCGGCAAAGCTCTAGCTGTGAATAGGCCCTCCAAATCTGAGAACAGGTTCAGAATGTTAGAATTGTGGTGAGATTAGCCAGCATTCGCCAGTCTCATGATTGTCAGAAACAAGAAGCTGGCAACATCTCCTAGATGCAGATGGCACGAATGAAGGGGAGCTTGGTGGATGGCTAGTCTTGATGAGGAGCTGGTAGGTGAAAATAAGCAAGATATTTCTAAACTTGGAGCTGATGAGGGGGAGTTTCTTGTCATTGGACAACTACTTATTGGCCCAAAGGGTTTTGAAGAGCCGTGCCTCCAAACCGACATCTTCTTGACTCATTGTAAGAGTCCTTGTGAAGGTGTGGACCATTACCATAAATAGTAGTAGCTGTAGTAATATAGTGTCTCAAGAGGTTGTAGACAAGTTGAAGTTGATATGCCTTTCTATTGGTAAAACTTTAAGGGATTCAGTTTGATGTGATGTCATACCCATGGACGCATGCCATATCGTTTGGCATCCATGGCAGTATTATCAAGTTGCCATTCACCATGAGCGACACGATAGATGGGGTGAAGATTGTTTTGAAACATCTAAAGAAGGAGTATAAACTAGAACCCAAGAGTTGGGGAGGAACATTTGTCCTTACTTCAAACAGGTTTATCGAAGAAATCAACAAACAAGGGTTATGTATGCTATGGTAGCGAAAAAAGTATTCTTCCCTTGACGAATGCCCATATAGTTAACACCCTGATCAAAACGTTTTAAGGACATGATCCTCAATGAATTACCATTGAGTTGCCACCCATGAGGACCATTCAACATTGCACTGATTTTGGTTATGGATGCCCCTCTCCCTAACTTGCTACATTATTAAATGAATCCAAGGACCATGAGGAGTTGCTCAGGTAGGTAATGGAGTTGTTGAAGAAAGCATTAATATGAGCGAGCATGAGTGATGTGTTGTCCAGCCTTGTTAACCCAAAGAAAGACGAATGTGTGTGGACAGTGGGGCAATTAATGAATTGGCAATCAAATACCGTTTCCCTCAATTGGATTTGATGACATGCTTGATATGTTGTCGGGATCAATGGTCTTTTTCAAAAAATTGACTTGAAAATTATATATCACCCGTTATGACTTAGAGGGCTTTTATGAGTGGCTGGTCATGCTCTTTGGGTTATGTAATACTCTAGACACTTGCATGAGAGTTATAAACCAAGTGCTCCACGGGCTCATTGTTAAGTTCAAGGTTTTAAAAAACACTAGACGGGCCCCTAGGCTATTGACCTGGCACCCAACACCTAGTGCTTGAGCGGGTGCCCAGAACCTCGGGTGCCTTGTAATACAAATTCTTTAGATATATACATATATCTGCTATCCGAATGCACATATATGCATATATTTGTGTTAATTTTGCAATTATTTGTATTTATATGTATTGTATCATAAATCGCTTTCTTTACAAGTTTGGGAACCCTTTTACATGGGGCAGCATCACCTCTAATACCGGCAAGATGTTTCTTGAATCTATTTATGCCGGCATTAGAAGCATGTCCACAAAAATTGCACATATATATATTTTTTTTAATTCTTATCTGGGCCAACACAATATTTCCCATAAAAGACATTTCAAATCCGAAAGAGGAAACTCAAGTGCAGAGTATAAACTAACATTTTTGCCTGATCTCTACCTTTTGATGTTTGTGATGTCAATCGAGCTACAACTCACCTCAAAAGTCTTGTAACACCTCCGCTAGCACCCTAAAGATAATTAAAATGAGAAAAGATAAGCTTTGGATGCTTCTTCAAATCTCAGTTTTTTATTTTTGGATTCTAAGAAATAGGTAAAGTTAATTGATTTAGTTGTCTTTTTTAACTTTGGGGGTTTAAAATAACCCCCATAGTCTTTTTAAGGAATTTTGGGGTTCAAAATTACCCCAATTGCCATCAGGGGCTTCTTTAAAATCGGAAAAAGGGACCACGGCCTTGGGCATCCACCCAAAATTGTGCACTGGGCACTCACCTGGGTCGCTTGGGCAGACGCTTCTGCCTACGTACTGGCCCTCGGAAAGGACGCCTAGGCCTAGACATGCGCCCTAAGCCCCTTGGGCGCCTAGGCTCTGGGTGGGTTATTTTCACTTTTGTAGTAGTGTATTTGGTTGATATCCGCGTTTACAATCCAAACACATTTGCACATTTCCACAGTAGGTGTTGGGAGGTCCTTCAAAAAGAAAAGTTTGTAAACCTCAAAAATGTTCCTTTTTCATTAATAGTCTAGTATTTTTGCGGTCTTGGTGTCTTGAGAAGGGGTCAAGGTTGATCCTACCAAGGCACAAGCCATTATGGACTGGTTGGCACCTAAAACATGACGGGTGAAAAGTTTTCTTTGTTTCGCAACATTTGGCAGAGGACTTGTCCAAAATTTTAGTAGCATAACATCATCCATTATTGATTGTATGAAGAAAGGGGTGTTTGAGTGGACTTGGGAGCTGAAAACAACTTCAAATTGGTAAAAGAAAGAATGATGAGTGCTCCTGTCCTTGCACTTCCAAATTTTTGAAAAGTCGTCCAAGTGGAGTGGGATGCTGCGACGATGGGAATCGGAAGAGGGCAGATAAGTGGCCTTCTTTATCGAGAAATTGAGTGGGGCAAACACTAATTACTCTACTTCCAATGTAGAGTTCTATATGATAGTTCAAGCCTTGAGACACTGCAGGCTCTATCTCATTCAAAGCGAATTTTTCTTGTTCTCAGACGATGAAACTTTGACTTGTCTAGGTGCTCAAAAGAGACTGAATTGAAGGCATGCAAAGTGGGTCTCTTACTTATAATAGTTTGCATTTGCAATCTGCCACAAATCTACTCTACTTATGATGCAGAGTTCTATATGATAGTTCAAACCACCCTGGAGGCTTTATCTCATTCAATGGGAATTTTTCTTGTTCTCAGACGACGAAGCTTTGACTTGTCTAACTGCTCAAAAGAGACTGAATGGGAGGCATGCAAAGTGGGACTCTTACTTATAATAGTTTACATTTGCAATCTGCCACAAATTGGGTAGCCATAACAAGATGGGTGATTCACTGAGCCAGAGTGTCATCTCCTTGATACTTTTGCCCCCTCGGTAGTGGGTTTTGATTCCCTACCTCAAGCTCATGCTACTGACCCATGCTTCTCTAAAATACTTAAGCAACTTGTGCAAGGAGAAGGCGAGATATGCATTATGTTTTGCAGGATGGCTTTCTCTTTGAAGGAAGTAGGCTTTACAATCCTGAGGGGTCACTTCACATCCAAGTCATGGGTGAGATGCATTGTGACAACCTTAGCGGTCACCTTGGATGGAATAATACAACAATCCTTGTGGAAGTACTTCTGGCCCAAACTAAAGAGAGGTCCGCTACTCTGTGGAGCACTGGCGAGTGTGCCAATTAGTGAAAGGATGACCTCAAAACACTAGCCTTTAAACTCCCTTTAGCCATTTGCCATCGACCATTCCCTTAGCCGTTATGGTGGGGCTTCTCCACACCTTGAGAATGTGCGACTCTATCTTTGTGGTGGTAGATAGGTGCTCAAAAATGGCCCACTTCAGTCCTTGCTGAAGCACTTTAGATGCAACTCAAGTGGCTGATCTTTTAATTAAGGAAGTGCTCTGCCTTCCTGGTGTACCAAAAACCATCATCTCCGAGATTTGTGTGCCATTTTCGGAGTACCTCATGGAAAACGTTAGGCAGTAAACCACAATATAGCAGTGCCTTTACCCTCAAACTGATGGCCAAACCGAGGTTGCCAACTGAAGCCTTGGTGTTTTGTGGAGGAACCTTGTTGGGGATAAGCCTTTTCAATGGGATTGTGTTTTACCTCAAGCGGAACTCACCTATAATACTTCTCTTAATCGGTCTATTGGGATGAATCCATTTGAGGTGTGTATGGTTTGCTGCCAAGAAAGGTGCTTGATCTAGTCCCTTT
Organism: Amborella trichopoda; assembly: GCF_054954075.1. Lineage (NCBI taxonomy): Eukaryota > Viridiplantae > Streptophyta > Magnoliopsida > Amborellales > Amborellaceae > Amborella > Amborella trichopoda. Next base: position 34,421,085 of record NC_142341.1, read on the forward strand.
GCACGAGGAGGTGTAAGCTAGAGATGATGTGGATGTTTGGGGGTATATTGTCTCAATAACATTACTAAGGGAAACTTATGAGGAAGTGACATTAAATAAAAGGGCACCACTAGTAGAGTGCGGGGACATCAATAAAAAAGATGAGAGAAGCCGTTCTACTAGAAAATGAGGAGCATTTGGCCTAATGCACCCTTAGATCGATGATCAAATTACTTGGAGTACAGTATGGTCGGTCAAATATGCCTGAAGAGTCCATTCTATTATTCTGAATTTTAATCTGATACCATAAGACTATCCCCCAAATTTCACCTCAAACCGACTTCGAATGATAAAGATATGGATTTGGCATGTCAGGAACCCAGATGAGATGCCCTAAAACGACCCTATAATTACAAAGCAATCCTATGGAGGTTGTATGCTAATGGTCTGATAATTTTACAAAAGGAAGGAACCATGGTGAAAATCTCAAATTTTTAATTTTAGGCTGATCCGATTTTGTGTCATCGAGAAATGGATTTGACAAAGGAAAAATTTTCAGGGGGACGGACACATTTTGCAAAGGGGCCCCACCGAATATAGATCCAAATGCCCTATTATTGTAGAAGGAATGATATGTTATGAAAGGGCTAACATCCAAATTTGAGCTTGATCCAAAGTCGAATGAATGAGATATGGCCATTTCAACTGTGTAAGACTCAGTGAGGGTGTACACTATTTGGCTTACTTTTACAAAGCATCCTTGAGAAATCAGCTGCCAAAGTGGCGAGAAATTTTATGAGAAGAAGGTGTAAATAAGAAAACCATATCCTCCAAATTTGAGTCCAATCTGATGTCCGGAAGTACCTGTTCTAATGTTCTCTTGGTTGGACTACAAATGGACTACCAATATTTTTCTGAAAAGACCTTAGCATACCATATGGTCGAGCGGGCTATGGGAGTTGCAGCAGCCACAAGAAATTTTTAGGCAAATTGGCAAGGCAATATCTCATAGATGCCAAGACCAAATGGGCTCAAATTTTAGTATATCGCTCCTTGTTACATGGGCTTTCAAACGGTATATACATCAAGGGGGTTCCTTGACTCAATCATGCCTATTTCGAAGGAAAAAGAAAGGGGATCAAAATAATTGAAAAGGTTGCAGCCCCAATGACCTCCGATCATTTCTTCGAAAAAAGAAGGGGAATCAAAGTCATTAAAAAAGTTGCAGCCCCTATGACCTCCAATCATTTTTGGGCCAATGTGTCATGATTCGAGAAGTATTTTGGACTGAAATTTGGCAAGGATATTCCTGACTCAGCACCGCTCATATCACTGTATAGAAATTTCACAATGAAAGTCAAATTGAGGGAGAAATTCCAGAGAGAAGTTGCTTGAAAATTTTGGTATCATAGTTTCCAAAACTGGAAAGAAATGAAATGGCCATAACTTGGCGGAACGATGATCTCTTGAGCCGAAAATTGCGCCAAACGATGATCTCATGGCCCTTCAGATGAATTTGGTAGCTGATTGTCGAGTGGACATTAAATAAGGGTGCATTAAAGAGCCATGAAGAAGCATGAAAAAAATTGCTAAAAGTGGAAAATCAAGATTAAAATGTGGATACCTTGTTAAATTTAGCGTGTTTTGCATAAATTTGACACAAAACGGTCATGATGGGATTTGCAACAATTTAATGAAAGAAATTTGAGCCAAAATGGTGGAATTACGGTCCAATTTGATAGGTTTTGCTGGTGGATGAAGAAGGAAGCCTCCTCTGGTGTTCTTTTTGGCCATTTCCATCCCTAGCTCGAATTTACTTTTAATAATCCACCTCCCATTGAGCCATGCTTTTGATTTTCCACCCACCAACTTTAGATATTCCACCCATGTGTTCCCATGTTTAAAGGTTGGATAATTGAGATTAAGAGCCAACCTAAGAAATAGAGTACTTTACCTCTAAGCCTCTTCCATACTACCCAATTTCCCCTCACATCTTTTCAAAATCCCCAAAATATTCAACAATTCCTAAAAGAATGCAAAACTCCCTTAGAACTTATCACTTCCAGGCCTAACCCCTTGGAAGTCCAAAATCCAGGAAAGCCCACTTCTCAAAAGAACCTAAAACTTTCGAACACCCCAAACTTCATAACTTTTCATTTCTAGCCCCTAGCCTTAGTGTGTGCGAGGGTTAGGCAGGTCTTGAGTAGATTGTGGTTGCTCTAGGAAGCGAGGTTCTTCACTGAAGCTGGAAATTGCATGAAGCTCAACCCTATTCAATTGCATGAAGCTGATGGTGATTCCACAAGTGAGTGGACCATGGATCTAAGACCAAAGCGTTTATTTGAGGGTGAGGATCTTACGTGGCTTGATGTCGAGCTAGCAACAGGGACTATTGAAGAAGATTGACCTAACACTAGAGCACAAAGGAGTAGAGGAGCTGCTGGGTCTAGTCGCACTCGCACATTAGCTTCAGATGTCGAGGAGGAGGAAGCCGACTTAGAGGAGACCGAGGAAGAAGAATACATGGAGGCCGTCGAGGATGATATTGATGATGCACATGACGACTCTCAAGATGACTTCTCTGGTTGATAATTGAAAAATTGACTTCAAATTTCAAAATTGACTCTCAATATGGATGATTGTATTAAGTTATTAACTATTAACTCTTCTTGAGCTTGACTTTTGGTTTGTAGTATCACTATGTTGTGCTTATGGTTGTGCTTATTGTTGTGCCTATGGTTGTTGATGGTTGTGCTTTTGTGCTTATGGTTGCGCTTATGGTGTAAATTTGTGCTTATGGTTGTTGATTGTTGAATGTTTTATGAAGCTAGTTTCAAGTTTCTAGTTTCTATCAGGGGATAGTGAATAACTGGATATAGAATTTTCGACAGCTAATAATTTTCAAGTTAATCATTAAACTAAAATACCTACTATCACATATATCACCTCCATATTTTTTTCTATGCATTAACCTATTTTTTTTAGATTTTTTAAATTTGTTTTACATTTATTGACCGCATCGTCGCGATGCACCTGCATTCGGGCCGCATCGAGATTGGCCCCCTTATCGCTTTTGGCCGCATCCCGCATTTTAAAACACTGTTCTTCAGCCGGCTTGACGGTTTCCGTCGCCGGGTTTGATACCGTCGCACATCCTAAAGAGCAGGGGCATCCCTGATATTTTATAAAATTGGATGTCTAAGAGGGTCAGCTATACCGGATCCTGGAGTGAACGTCCCCACGTTGTACTTGCTTTATTGTGAGCAATAAAAATATTATCGTTTTAATTTTGTGCCTCTGTACTGGTTTTCTTCTGGGCTATTGAGTCATTCAACGTGCACACACCAACATCTTTTAAAACACATTCAAGACATCCGTTGTCAGCCGCATCCCGTATATATTCGGCCCCATCCCATATATGCGGCCGCATCATGCGATATGTGCAAGAGGCGCATCGCAAAACAATGCATATGCACTTTGTTGTGATGCGCTTGCATATGCGTGGCATCCCATCGCATATGCAGCCGCATAGCGCATATGTGGCGCACGGTGATGGGGAAGGTAAACCCTACGAAAAGGGGTATTGAAGTAATTTTTCCCCAAAAAGAGGGGGGAAAAGTCTTTATGGGGGTATTGGACCCCGCGAAAACATCAATAACAGCCATGAAAGTGGCTTTTTTGCCTCCATTCAATCACAAAAAAAATAGAAATTTTTTTTTGGAGAAGATATTTTGATTTGGTCTTGTTGGATATTTGCTTGTTGATTGGGATTAGTTTGGGTGTTGATTTGAGGAAGTTTGAGGGAACATTTCACAATATATTGAGTTATTGATATTTTCTTCAATTAATCAATAAGTTTTTATTTCCTAATACAATTTTTCTTTTTTTGGGGCAATGTCTTTTCACAATCTTCTAGTAACAAGGATCTGGCATGGAAATATACAAATCTTAGAAAGACCAAAATTTTGTTGTTTGTACTCTCTGTGGAAATACTTATGTAGGGGGCATTAACCTATTCTTTTCTGTGCATTAACCTATTTTATGAGATTTTTTAGAATTTTTTTATATTTATTGACCGCATCGGGGTGATGTTCCCACATCTTGACCACATTGAGCTGCATCGCCATATTGGTCCATCGACCGCATCGGGACTGCATTCCGCATTTTAAAACACTTGGTGTACCTTAGGTGTTGAGCGCATTTTAAAACACTGGGTGTACTATAAGCTTAAAAATAAGAAGATTGGATTATGTTAAGTACTTCAAAAGATGGAGGAGAAGGCCTACAAGACTGAGCTTCCTGAAGGATATGAAATTTCACCCATTTAAAACATCTTTGACTTGTCTGAGTATCAATAGGAGGTTGTTGTGGAAGGTGATGCTTAGTGGGAACCACATCTCTGCCCAAATGGAAGGCAAGGTAAAGAGGATTTTGGTCTGCCGAATCATCTTTACCCACAGCAGAAATTCCAACTAGTATTTGATATGGTGAAAGGGCAAGCTGATGCCAAGAGTTCGTGGTTTCTAAAGAAGAACTAATAAAGATTGTAACTGAAGACCTTGAGGACTTCAATGTCGATTTGAACTCGAGGATGAGTTCCCTTTGACTGGGGTAGATTGATGCAGAAAATAAAAGAAAGTTTAGTTAATATTTTGTGGACTGTGATTTCTCTTTTAATTTCTTGGTAAGGCATTGGTATTTTGAGTATTTTTCCCTATAACAGGCATTTCTGGAATATACAGAAATGCTAGGGTGTTTTAATTTACACTTTGTGCATGGGGAAATTCAGTAGGGAGATGTTAGAATTTGAGTTTGAAATTTGGTTCGGAAGAGTTATTGTGCTGGGCTTGGGAAGGGGAAATAATTTGCTTGGGAAGAGGTCTTGTGCATGGCTTGGAAAGGGGTATTGTCCACTAATGTTCCTAAAAAAGTTAAGAGAACTTTGGCCTGGGAGCCATGCCAAGTCTATTAAAAGAGGAAGAATTTTACCTTGCTGGAATTTAATGTTTATACTTTAATTTCAGAAATCAAGAACGTGGTTCCCATTTTGGGGTGGTTCTTGGACCCTCATTCAAGCCATTGAAGCGCTTTGTTAGCTCCAGCCCATTGTCTTTGAGTCACAGCTAAAATCCTCAGTTTGCACTAGGTTGTGATCTATTTCTCTCTTTTTCCTCTTTGTTCTACATCACATGGTTGTTCACTTAGTGTGCATTTATGGGACCTTATGCCACTCCAATTTGATCCTCTTGAAAAATTCAAATATACTTACTTTTCATGTGGTCTTTTTCCTTGCATGAAATTTGTTGCCTCAGTCGAAGATGTCTGTATCACTGTTCAGTTGATATAAAACAGTTTCATAAGATACATTTTGAAATGGCATAAAGTCGTCAGAATTCTTGTTCCAATAATATTTATTCTTGCTAAATTTATTGTAGCTGTTCTGGAACATTTGTATATTCTAGTTTTTATTCTTCAAGCCAATGTGAGCATCAAACACCAATAGGAATATCACAGAGAAATTTCCTTGCAGGTTCCACAAAATCAGTTGCAGTTGTGGGTGGAGGTGTCAGGTATGTCGTTATAACTATAATTAGCGTAATTCTGTATCGATCATTCTAACTTATCATATTATTAAGGGCTTTCTAAGAAAAAGGCCTTACTAGATTATATTTTTAAAACATTGGGCTTATTGACAATTTTTTTGACTTTAGCTCCCTTGCTGTTTAGAGGGGCAAATGGACCATTTTGTTCCCTTTTAACAAAAAATCCTTGGCCCTCATTTTTTCTCATCTTGCACATCTTTTTCCCATGGTTTCTTCCCTCCCCTTTGTCTATCCCTCTAAAAACTCAATTTTTAAGCCCTTCCCTCTCTTACATTCTCTTTATAAAAACCCAACTCATTATACCTTCTTCTCCTACTCTCTCCTTTGTATACCTAATATGTTCTTCTCCACTACCACATTCTCTCGCTAGAAAACCAACCCAATTCTTGCCACTTCTCATATTCTTTCTCTAGAAACCTATCTCATTTTTCCTTCTACTCACGTAAGTTTTCTCTAGAAACCCCACCCCTTTCTTGCCTCCTCTCATATTCTCTCTCTAGACACCAATCTGATTTTAGCCTCCACTCACATTCTCTCTCTAGACACCCCCACCCCATTCCTACTTCCTCTCACATTCTTTGGAGAGAGAATGTGAAAGAATTTGAGAGGAGAGAAGAATCTGTTGGGTTTTCAAATAGAGGATGTGAGAGGAGGGAAGAAACCATGGGGAAAAAAAAGATTGATGAGAAGCTTTAAGATTATGTTATTAAAAGAGGGGCAAATCAGTCTACTTACCCCCTCAAGTGGGATGGCCAAAGTCCAAAACAAAATCTCATGAGGTCTCATATCTTAAAAGAGAATTCTTATTAAGGCTTTTTTCATAAGAAGCTCCTTTATTTACTGTGGTTACAAGTGTCTTCACTTTCGAGGACAGGGTGACTTGATTGAAGCAATTGATGTGCCCATGTCTGTCTTTTCCTTTCTCAATGTTTATTATAGTCAAGACGTGAATTTGTACACCATAAAAGAAATATATTTTTGGGGTCATACTTGCCTTTACTGACCCCCAGAAAAATCCCTTGCTATCAGGTCTCCAAGATCGTCCTCCTCCTCTTTATCTGCACCTTCTCCTTCCCCTTCCCCTTTCCTTTTTTCCCTTTTTTTGGACCATTTCCTTCCCCTTTCTCTGTGTTTGGGATCTAGTAGCTCTCATAGGGCTTGATGCCAAACCAGCCGCCTCTTGCACTTGGGTTTATGTCAAGCTCTCTCCCTCGAATATAGGCTCATCCCCATCATCTTGCTCGACCAACCATTTGCTTGTTGGATCTAAATCTTTCTCAATTATGGGGTCTTCAATTTGAAATCGCTCTAGATGGCTCTCCTTCAGCCTTTGATTGTACTGAACGCCTTCAGCAGCATGCCTCTCTCTCTCTAAACAAGGTCGTTTAGTCTCTTCTGCTCGAGTCTATTTCTCTTCTCTGTATGCACTTGTTTCATAGTTTACCGTTGCTCTATTCCAATTCTTTAGTTAAAAAAAAGTATTGATAAAGTTGTTCTCGTAAATTGATAGAAGTAAGGGTAAATAGAATACTAACCATCTCGAATGTGTTGAAGTTGCGCTCTTAGCTAGACGATGTACAAGTTAAGTTCAAAATCCGTTGCGGCATCCTTTGAAAGTTGGGGGCAGTTTGTCCATGGTTGGCCCACCAAAAGGCTATAATACATTTTAAAATAAAAATAAGTAGAATATATATATCTATGTAAATTTAGAATTTAAAAAAGTGGAGTCAAGTAAAATTTAAATGACAAATACATCTTCAACTTACATGGATTTATCTTTGTCATTTTCCTTATTGCGATGTCCGTCCCAAGTGTCACCGTAGAGTAATGATATAAGTCAAGTTCCATAGACACTTTGTCTTGAACATTTGAGTCAGGGTGGAGACTCACAATTGTTAAATGCTACCATGATGGAATCTGTTCTCTCTATCTCAGGATCAAATTAGAAATATGCAGGGTTGAGAAAATACCATGCTAGGTGTAGGGGTCTCTTTAGCTGCGTATCCCACTTATCATCTACAATTTTCAAGATGGGGCCTTATTGTTTTTCATCTTGCTTCAAGTGCTGCTTGATTTCTTCTCTTGTAACCTCTATTGTTTTGAAAATATGTCCCATTGCTGGTTCCTTTTCACTATCAACAAGGCGAAGCACTTTCACAAGTGGCTCAAAAATATCAAAGAAAAACTGAATCCCACTACAAACTTGGTTACATAATAATGTCATCGATCTTTTTCCCCTTAACCTCCATAGACCACTTGCACCCCTTCGATGCTTCAGATACAAACATGGTTCGAAGCTTGTCCCTTTGCTTATTCAAAGAATCCAAAGGTAAACCTGGTGACGCCTAGCCTGGCCAAGTCAATCCCATCTGTAAGCTTCCACATCATTGCCAAAACATGAGTGTAGTTGGCTATAAATGAAAACTATTATAGCTCTTTTTCTATCGTCTCATGCACCACTTTCTTTGTTCTAATTTTCGCAAGCATGAGACCTATACAGTGAGCCGTGCAAGGCTCGAAACCTCCAGTAATCTAGCAGTTGCCATATTCGACTTAGCCAAATCTGTGATAACTGCACAACATGTGCGCCCCCACCTTTGCAATGCACTGATCCACAACATTATATATGAAGGCGGCATCAATAGACTTCAAAAAAACAGTTCTTATGGCAATTAACTAATAAGTTTCTGATACTACTAGACCTCCTGTCAGTCCACCAATATGTCATGTTAGTCACCTGACATCTGCCCTAAGAATCCTTGTGGGTCTTTAAGTAGTCATTTGTTAATTCTACCTCTTACCTCAATAAAGGCCCCTTAGCTCATAAGATGTAGGGGGCCTATATCCTGGCCAAATTGCCCCACTACCTCTAACATAGCATGAAAACTCCTTAAATTGGCAGTATTAAATGGGAGACCCGCTTGAAAGTACCATCGAACCACATACTGATTCACCCTTTCTCTATCTTGCTTCTTCAAATGACTCTCTAGAGTACTTTGTGCCGGTTCCTTTTCGCAAACCACCACGTCGGGATTGGGAGGAGGGAAGAATGTATCAAGAGGCTCTGTTCTTCGAGGTCTCTTATGCTCAATGGTACTTGGTCTACTTATGGAGGCTTCTTCCTCTTCATCTTCCTCATCTATTCCAAGGATGTTTACAGAGGTCCTGATGTCTTGATATCCCTTCTTGACCTATTCTTTCTTCTTTTGGTTCCCTTCCAAGTGATCTAGCATCTCTATCCTGACGTCTGTAAGGACTTGGGTACATGGTGCTACATCCCCTCTTACACCCGCTCATAGTTACTAGAATCTCTCTTCGGACCCTGCGAACCTTTTTTTTGAAACCTCAGAAACTCGATTGCTTCATTTCGGAATCTCGATTCCGTACCTAGGTGGGAACCTTTTTTTGCAACATAGGAAACTCGGTTCCTTAATTTCGGTATCTCGATTCCTCACATATTTGGAAACCTATTTTCGGAACCAAGGAAACTTGTTTCCTTAATTTCGGAATCTCGGTTCAACACTTCTTTTAAAAACATTTTTCAGAACCAAGGATACTCGATTCCTTAGTTTCGGAATCTCGGTTCCTAAATTTCGGAATCTCGATCCAACATATCTAGAGAAATTTGAACCCCCTAATTGTGGGTAGACGCTCCCAAATAGATTGAATCTCGCTTCCAGCGAGGTTTAAATCTTGATTCCATGTTAAATGATACATGATTCTACACGTAATGGAGCTCGTTTCGTCAGGGTTTAGAATCATCTACATCGTATAAAACATTGGTTCCTTGTAAATAATAACCACAAAAGTAATGCTTTATTTTCTAGTGGATATCATGTTTTAAGGTCCCAAACGATAGCATTAGGTGGCATGTGTACTAGAAGGGGGTATTATTATTTATAAAGCATGTATTTTAGAAGGAATTTAATGAGGTTGTGTTGTTTTTTAGTTATCTTTATTATGTTTCTTATATTTGTGTTGATGTAAACTGCTATAGTTTTTTTACTTGTTCATAGTTATGTGAATTGCTCGAGTGACTTGCACCACGTCTCGTCTTGCAACATTGCTTAGTGCTTTACTACTGATTGCAAAATGGTTATTAGTAATGTTATTTTTACGCAGTTCCAAAAATCTATTCCCAAAAATCTAATCTTCAAATGCTCTGATAGTTATTAAGTTATAACCGCCTTTGTTACCTACAAAAGACATCATCGTCATGTTTAGTAGTTAGTAGTAGCACTTTAAAACTCTAAATATTTAAATTTGATAGTTCATTCTCTTGAAGGGGCGAGTTGGTGTTCCAGTACTGGTTTTGCCAACCACATTCTCCCTCAGATGATACACTAACACATGTCGATGCCACCATCTTTCCTTCATGCACAACATGCAGCATTGTAGCTACGACACTGCCTATAGGCCCTATACCACACACTGTCATGGCTTGAGCTTGAGTAAACCCAAACTCCTCTAATGTCTAAACAATCTACACAATGATACCTGACACTTCCTAAACGGTATTGCTGTACTCCTAATGTCTAAAAAGTCTACCCAGTGACGCCTGACCAACTCACCCCTTCAATACTTCAGAAACTTGATTCCAAATTTGTTAGAATCACGATTCTACACAGCAACATATTTATGTACCACATATGTTGCAAACTCGAATTAGGTGATGTCGGAAACTCGATTCCACTATTGTAATTCTCGATCTCAAACCAGCATGGATCTCTGATCCATATACTTCAGAAACTTGATACCAAATATGTTTGAAACACGATTCCATAGATGATGGAAACTTGATTCCAAATATGTTAGAATCACGATTTCATAAATGATGGAAACTCGAATCCGCATAGGTCGGAAGCACTATTCCATATATGGTGGAAACTCGATTCCGCATATGTCGGAAACTCGATTCGATAGATGACGGAAACTCGCTTTTACATAATAATGAAACTTGACACTTGGAGTGTCGAACCCAAGGGGATGGGAACCTCGATTCCATGGAGGCCAGAATCTCGATTCCATATGTGGATGATACTTGGACCTATTCCGATCGTACTCGATTCTTGAAAATTAAGAATCTCGTTCCCAGCGATTCCTATTGTACGGACGACGATTCCTACAATGGGAAACTTCTAGCCCGGCGCGATTCCACGATTCCGGTTTTTGAAACGATACGGGTTCTTAGGCGTTTCCAACAACTATGCACCAGCTAAATACTTTTTTTCAATCCATTAATGCTAGCATTGTACACCTTTTTGCAAAACTTGCATGCTACTTTATTCTTGTCACTAGGGTTGGAACAATGTCCATATTTCGAACCCGGACCACTTTGTTTACTTGAAGCTGAGGAAGACATTTCACCTACAACCCTTATCTATCAAGTATCATCCTAACCTAAGCCTGAAAATTACACAGAAACAACAAAGTCAAACATGAAAATATTTACAAGAAGTGAAAATTATAAATACATGCACAAAAGCAAGATTAATTTACAATCACTAGTCTAAATACTTGAAACTTCAAATTAGTCATCCAAAATAAAATAAAAAAGGTCATCTAAAAAATTACAAATAGGAAATGAAGTAGAAATAATTGTTACATTGACCCTTTAATATCTTGAGTTCTTAACAATCCAAGGACGAAGTAAAGCAAGCATGATCAAGCCAAAAAATAAATCTAGGTAAAACATACATATTAAAATTGCAATGAAATAACACAAAATCGAAAAAACATTTTATGCATGCAATTATTTAACAAGCAATTGTTAAACTAACTAATAAAAAATATTATGGGGATAAAAATTATGGTATATGAAATTATACAAGTAAACTCATGTATAAAAGTAAACAAAAAAAAACAATATTCATTCGATTTGGAAGCAATGGGCTTTTTCCATTGAATTGCTTTCCCAAAGACCCAAACTAAATATCAAAATGGGAAAATAATAATCCAAATACTCAATAACATATCAAATGGATATCATAAATTATGACAAAAAAAAATACAAATAGCAAAGAGTAACATCATAAGACATTGTGAAAAAAAAAACCTATATAACCTAATCAAAACTATTGAAATATGCCAACCTTCTTCAAGTGGATCGATATCGGGCCAAACCGAAATGTTTTGGTTCCCAAATCTCCTCTTTTAGAACAACTATAAGCCTAAAACAGATTGGGGATGAATAACCTTTAATTTCGTGACCATTCGAGGTGGTTGAAATAAATTTCGATTTCTCTATAAATCTTCAAATCTTGTGTTTTTCAAGGTTTTTCTCACTCTAAACTTCACTAAAATGTTCTTTCCCCACAAAGCCCCTTTTTCCCCTTTTTTTGGGGTAAAAAGACATTTTTGCCGAATGGTCGAGTGCCATTTTCTGCCGTGGGTCGAGGTGGTGCCTAGGCACCCGCCTTTCACGCTGCCTAGAAGGGTGTGTTGAGTGCCTAGGTGGGTGCCTTGATGGGCCCCCTTAGAGCATACCGCCTAGGCGGCGAGACGGCTGAATTTACGTTCACTACTTTCATCCATGTCCTTTTGAGTATTCCTCTTGCCCTTTTGGAGCCTTCTATTTGAACACAATTGGGCCTCCTAATCGGCACTGTATTAGGTCTATATTGCACATTGCAGCCCATCTAAGCCTACTTTTCCCCATCTTATTGTCTATTGGAGCCACCATTAAGTTCCCTCGGATGTATTAATCTAAATTCTATCATTTCTTGTTTTGCCACTCATTCATCTCAACATCCTCATCTCAACTACACTCATTCTAGGGGATATGTTGTTTTTTGACTGCCCAACATTATATCCCATAAAGCATGGTTAATCTTACAGCCATCAAATAGAACTTCCCCTTCTGTCTCATTGGTATGTTGAGATCACATAAAACTCTTGATGCACCTCTTCACTTTACCCCACTCAACTCTAGTTCTATGTGCAACATGTTCCTCAATCCCTCCATTCTTTTGGATTATCGATCCAAGATTTCGAAAATAATCTCTTTTCTGTATTTCTTGGCCATCAATTTTAATGACTTCCTCGTTTTTATTCTGATTATTATTAATCTTGTATTCCACACATTCTATCTTAGTCCGGCTAATTTTAAAACCTTTAGGTTCTATAGAATCCCTCTAAAGTTCTAACTTTGTGTTGACGCCGCCTCTAGTCTCATCAATCAAAACTATGTCATTTGCGAACAACATAAACCACGATACCTCCTCCTATAGATGCCTATTTACCTCATCCATAACCAAAACAAAGAGATATGGGTTCAATGCTGACCCCTGAATTATGGGTCGTAATTACATAGGGATTAATGTTTCTCCACTCAGATATTGTAAGGCCTCTGATATAAGCACAATAACTAGCTTGAAAATACTTTCGCTTATTGCTGATGCTTAATTGGTCAATTTTATAAGTTCTGTACATCTGGTCTCATCAAATTGATTGATGTGACTAGTAGATTCAGTCTCTTAGGTATGCATGACATCCAAAACTTCTGTTTTCTTTCTTTAAGATTGACTTTCTTTGCGTACATGTGTGCTCCTGCATGTTATGATTCGAAATTCTCTGTATTGATTTTCAGTGGGCTTACCACAGCATATAGGCTGAAATCACATGGTTTGAATGTCACTCTGTATGAATCGGAGGGAACAGCAGGAGGAAGAATTAGAAGCATTGCTTATGGTGGTCTTATATGGGAAGAAGGGGCAAATACCATGGTGAGTTTGCAAGTATATGGTGGTCTTCTCTTGGGAAATGGTCATAATCTAGACTTTTTGCGTGAATTAGATTCACAATCTAATTGGCTATGAATGACCGACAAATTTATTCAAATTGTAAAATACACAAACAAATGTAGTTCTTGTTTTAATTAAATCATAAATTTATTGTATGTTCCATCTGCGTTTGTGTACATAAAATCTGGTCGTTATTGTAAGTTGCATTTGTATCACATAGGTGTTACATAACTTACTTTCATGATTCTTTACATTCTCATGTCGGTAAGGAACTAACGATATTTTAGCTTTCTTACCTGTATTTTGAAGTTTGTATATGGGAGCCGTAATAGCCAAATGAGAACCATTTCGTATTCTCTCGTATTTGTCTTGATCAGAGTGAAAGAATTTGAATTTGGATCAAGACTCAGCAAACTGTGTCAAATTACGAGTCTGCTGCTTTTCTGTTTTGATTTTTCATTAGAAAAGGAAAAAAGGAAAATATTTAAGTTTCTAGTCTACCAACTCCTTCAAAACAATTGTGGGATTTGGATATTCTTTTTCTATTTATAAAACAATGCAAAATAAGTCAATTTGATTTGTCTAGCTTTATGATTAGTATCTAGCTTTGACTCACTACTCCAAAGGATATCATCACTTCAACATGCTAACAATCCACCCACAGTTGCAGGCATCACCTAACTCACACCAAATAACTCGGCAAGCAATACGTGATCCGTAGTCCCTTGTGGCAATTTTTGAAGAATCATGAGGATTCTTTAAATTTTTGCGGCAACAATTTTGAAATCAAAAGTTTAGAGAGAGAGAGAGAGAGAGAGAGAGAGAGAGGGAGGGAGAGGGAACTCTGTAGTTCTTTTACGATAACCGTAGTCCCAACTCTTTTTTTGTCCTTTACTCCTTTTTATTTTATTTTATGTTAATTTATTTTTTGGCAGGGTGGGTTGGGGCATGGTGGGCTGGGGGGAAGATTATGAAATTATCATCTAGAGAGCCTTACTGGCAACTTACTACTCATCCTTGCAGGTGCCCAAGGCTTTCCTTAACCTTCCTTTTGATGTCCATAAAAAAAGAAAATGTTAAAAAAAGAGAAAGCTCACTAGAGTCTGTAAAATTTAAATATTCAGCGACATTGGCTAGCAGCCCCGATAACTTGGCACGAGTTTTTTTTATAAATTCATATTTTTCCCTGTTCGGGCCTGGTTTGGTGCCACGATCTCGCCCTCCAGATTTGGATGATCTGGCGGCACGCGTCTCGGGTTTCGGGGGGAACCCGAGACTTTGAGATCGCTCTCTCAAGAACCTCGCTTAGGAGCAAGGGCAGGTATACCAACCGACGAGAGAGGAATTTAAGGTGGGTTCGGGACTTACTCGGGCTGGCTCGCATGGGTGCCCCCTTAGATCACGAAGAAAGCCCCCCACTTCTACATTTGGTTTGGAATCGCCTCTCTTAGCCTGTATTCTCCTTATTCTGCAATCACACACACATGGTTAATTTTACAAGCTAAGTGGGTCGAGGGACCCCACCTTGTCTTTAATGTACACAGGCGTGCACATTCAAAGGAGAAAAGAAAAGAAATGATGAGATGAGGGTTGCAAGAAGGAAGAAGAGAGAAGAAAAGAAAAGAAAGAGACATTTGACCGGGGTGACTAGCCTAACAAGTGGCTAGATTAGCATGATGATTGACCTGATGTGGTAGCAAGACGGGCACGATAACGCCGACCGGCACAACGGCAATATTACTCGACGACAAAACACCAACACCGACCAGCTTGGCATAACGGCTAGTTCGACGTGGCAGCAAGATGGACACGGTAACTTAGACCGGAACAACGCCAATACTGCTCGATGACGAGACTACCATGACAGTGCTAGACTTGTCCCTTGATCAAATGAGAGAGGGAGAAGAAGAAGAAAGAGAAAGAAGAGGGATAAGAAGAGAGAGAAAGAAGAGAGAAAAGAAGAGAGAAGAAAAGAGAGAAGAGAAGAGAGAGAATAGAGAAAGGGGTAAAAGAAGAGAGAAGAGAGAAAGAAGAGAGAGAAAAGCATGGACGACGATGGACTTTGCTGGCCATGACAGAGAAAGAGGAGAGAGAAAGTACATGGATGGGGATAGACTTTAGCCATTCGTGATAGAGAGAAGATGAGAGAAAGAGTATGGACGGTGATGGACTTCCACCTTCCATGATAGAAGCAAGAGGAGAGAGAATATAGACGGCGATGGACTTTCGCTATCCATGATAGAGAGAAGATGAGAGAGAAAGAACATGAACGACGATGGACCTCCGCCGTCCATGACAGAGGAAAGAGGAGAGAAAGAACATGGACGGCAATGGACTTCTGCCATCCATGACAGAGAAAGAGGTAGGAATGAGAAATGAATGTCATGCGCGGCGATGAGCATCACCGTGCACCACATGAGAAAGGAGAAATTTGGATAGTGGCCCAGCCCGCCACTCGGGTTAAGGCCTAGCTCGTTGTGCATATTTCCAGAATAAAGGAATACTGAGAACGTCATATCCAGCGATGAGCATCGCCGTGCACGAATGGAGGGGAGAGAGAAAAGAAATCAGAGTGAAGGTAAGAAAGACTAGGAGGAGGAAATAGGATTTTAGGAAAGAGGAAGAGGAAAGGAAAGTAGAAAGAAAAGAAAGGAAAAAAGAGAGGGCAAAAAAAAGTGAGGAGAGAAATTGGGAAAGAACCGGAGAAAAAAGAAGGAAAGAGAGATTAGGAAAGAGAAAAGAAGATTAAGGAAAGAGAAGAAGAAAGAGGTATGCACGACGCTGCCATCACCGTTTGTATCAGAGAGAGAAGAAAATAGAAAGAGAGATTTATGCACGGTGTTGCCATCGCCGTGCATGTTCAGACCAAGAGAGACAGAGAGAAAGAGCAGAGAGAGAATAAAGAAAGGAGAAGAGGAAGAAGAAGAAGAAAGAGAATAGAGAAAGGAGAAGAGGAAGAAGAAGAAGAGAGAAGAAAACGCACACAGTGTTGCCATCGCTGTGTGTGTGAGATAGAGAAAATAAAATAGAGAGAGAGAGGTTCGTGCATGGCGCTTCCATCGCCATGCACATTCAGTCAGAGAGAAACATAGAGAAAGATCAAGCAGAAGAAGAAAGAGAAGAAGAAGAAAAAGAGAGAATGGGACACAGCGCTGCCATTGCGGTGTGGGTTAAAGAAAGAGAAGGAAGAGGATTACATGCACGGCTCTGCCACAGCTATGCGTGTTCACCAAGAAAAAGAGAGAAAAGCCGAGAAAAGAAGGAAGAAAAGCGAGAGGAAGCAAGAGAAAAGAAAGAGAAAGAGACGAGAGGAGAGACAAGATAAAGATGAGAGGATAGAGAAAATTACCTTACCAAAGGGTATCGGCCCTTTTCTTCTCTCCTCTCTCTCTCTCCAAGACGCACCCACGAATTCAAAGAAGAAAGATGAACTTTATTGATCAATTGAATGCCTCAGGGGGAATCAGAGAAGAACCCTTTACAATTAGGTTTAGCATGTATTTATAGAATTTGGCCCAAACATGGGTGGATGCCCAAAAACTATCTCAATTGATGATAATTACAATTATTTTGAATTAAAATAAATTCTAAAAATGGGTGCAAAATGATTGTTTTACCCCTGCCTAACAACTCATAGAATTTCAGAACAGTCCCTGCTGTGGCTCTAGAACATTTGTGATCTTCTGTGGATGATTCGGGGTTGCTCTGATGCCCGTTTTTCAAAGAGATGGTTGTTTTCTTATAGGGATTGGCATGACGATCGATTTGATACTAACTTTGAGCTATGGATCGTAACTTAGGCCACGATCATGTGACTTGAAATTTGGATGGATCTTGAGAACTTTGGATGGATCTTGAGAACTTTGGATGGATAGTGTGGTCGTTCTTTGATGTTTCTTCGTGATTTCTTCGCTGGATCATACTAAGCATGCCATCACGATCGCGTGGCAACAAACGCAGCTCAATTTCGTGCCCAGATGAAGATTTCGCAACTTTTGAGTTATGGTAGGAATCTGAAATTCTGGGGTTGGAATTTACAGTCATTTTATTGGCTTTGTGTGTGAAATCTGACCATTTATCATGTACCTGGTTCGGACCAGAGATAGCACTAGACCTTACGCACATGATGGAACCGGTCTCGCATCGATCCGACGCGTGAGAGCCGTGATTTGGCCGCTCGAGCTAGGAGTGTCGCTGTCGATTTTCCTGCAATTTTTTTCACGGATTAGCAAATTCTCTCTAGCTTTTCTACCCGCTTGGGCGTCGTCACGGGGCGTGCTACATATCAAAACGCTCGTCTTGACAAGACGAACATGCTCACAAAACTTGAGCGTGAATCGACTCAGGACAAGTGGGATATGGCCCCCGAAAGTCATTGCCCGAGACTGTAAAAACAACCACCTTTAATTGTGATTTGGTACTGGGAGGGTGCACGGGAATAGTGTGCTGCTTATCCCTTTTTGGTCTTTTACTAATAACTTTGTCCTGGTGTGTCCGATTAAGTCGAAACTTGACCCATAGGGGTTTTCGACCCTGCCGGATCCAATGGCGGTGGTCCCACAGCAATTTGACGGGTCGAAAATAGAGCTCTAGTTACGGGGTCCGTTTCAGGGTGCTAGGGATTGATTTTTCCGAAATTGTTTTTTTGTTTGCACTGCTTTAGAGATGTCGGATTGCAACGAAACTTGGCAGGTGGCGTTTTGAAGTGCTTAAGAACATTCTGACTCGTCCTGGGGCAGTTCTGAGACTGTCGAGAGGTCCATTGTATGTCAAAGCTTTATTGATCGGCTCCTTTTTTATTCCACATCGGGGAGCCAAGGTGCTGAAAAATGTCTTCAAGCAGCTTGCCCTGCCGAATGTTGTGCTTCGAGAGAAGCAAGAATGACAACATTCAAAAAATTTCATTCGGCTTTATTAGTTTTTTCTTCCTAGCCACAAGACCACGTGAACGCCGAGCAGATCCGTGCAATGCTGTAACTAGGATGCTCAGACATTTGGATGCAATGTACCGGTCCATCTGTGGAGACTTTAGGGGGAGGAGAGCCTTTTTTAAGGGATCCTGTCGAAGTCCTCACCCTCAAGGGACTAATTGTGATTCTGACAGCTGAGGATTTTGTACGCACCTCGTTGGTCAGAATCAGGCCCGTTTTACAGTCAAGTGCCATGCTGAAGGGCATTTTTCCCATTTTGGTCTGGGTTTGTTTGTTTTGTTGTTTGTTGTAAATGGTGTGTTGAAGGGCCTTTGGTTGGCGTCCGTCTGTGTGGTGCATCAGATTGTACTCGGTGGGCAGGGTACCTCAGTTTATCAAGGTGACCAGCTGTGGGTATAAACCTTGCCTACTGCTTGCAGTTTTGTTTGCATAACAGGTCCAAGTTCTGGCTGACTTTGGCTTTATTAGGGCATCTTTACCATTTTGGAGTGTGTTTGTGACCTCGTGGGAATAATGCTTTTCCTCATGAGACTTGTCTTGCCTTCTTGGTGGGTCATCTGTCTTTTGAGTCCTTTTTGTAAGTGGACTCAGGCCATCAGAATCTTGCTTGATGCTCGTATTTTTGGATTTTGGTATTGTGACAATAGGGATTTTTCTTTTGAATGTGGCCTGAAGGGGGAAATGGCGTAGTGGACAGCGAAGCCTTCCCAGGGGATTTTAAGACGCCTTTCCCCATCCACTATGTGTACGGCTGGCTTGGGGCTTATTTCTCCAACACCTATACCAAAACTAGGGTGTTGGAGGAAACAATGTGTCCGTTTCTCCTGAAGATTGCTGGGCAAGAAGCGGGTCTTCCATACTCTTGGCCATGCACGTAGCTTGTTTGGCAATGACCACCTCCACATGAGCCGGGTCGCCTTCCCGGTTGGATGCCTTACAGACTGCGCCTTTGCCGATGAACTAGGCAAGAACTTGGATGGTGCTCTCACTACTCATAAGGAGCTCGTGTTCATGTTGAGCATCAGGGGCGGAGTTTTACCTTATCGCACCATTCATAGTGCCAAGCTCGAGGGGTATTTCCCTCATAGATTCGCTCGGCAGCATGGGCTTGATCCAGGCTGCCCTTTCTCAGTGTTATTTGAGAAGTGCTACAACAAGATCAACCGCAGAAAGAAGGACAAACTGGGGACTCATCGTGAGACATGGCTCGCGAGGCATGTTTAGAGTTTACGGAGATTAACAAGTACGTGCTGCCGCACTTCAGTAGATCGGTGTGAGCGACTGAGGCCCACCAACGTTGGTGACGGATCACCGATCGTGGAAACTGGGGTGTTGACCATCCCTGGAAAGGGGAAAACTGCCACTGGCGCCAGGGCACGCGGTAGAAGAAAATGGCGAGAACCCCCCCTTTGGGAGAGGTTTTCACCTTGGACTTCCCCTGGGACTGGCAAGACATTGGGAGGCTACCTCGACAAATTGCTGTCGACAAGTCTCTGCTATGGTTTCTTGCTATGGAGAAGAAGACAGAGAGCATTTTCAACAACTTCTCTGCTATCTTCTGATGGAAGGAGGGCCGCATGGTTCCTGGGTACGAGGAGCGCCCAGTTCAGGATCTAAACGAGTTGATAGGGAGTGGCGCACATAGTAGACTTGCCGCAAGCTCTTCTCGATGTGGTGCTTCTGAGACTGTTGCACCTTTTTAGGCGAAGGGGAAGAAGAGAAAGCGGACTGCTCCATTGGTACCTCGTGCACCGGTTCGAATTGCAGCACGGGCTCCAAAGTGCAGGGGGCTCAGACCTCCAGTTGTTCGGGAGCTAGCCGACGGTTCTTCATCATCTGCTTCCTCGGTGTCCTATGTGTCTCATGTTATTTCCGCATCGCCCTCTGCTCTTGAGGATTTGTCTTCCCTTTCACTTGAACCCTCCTCTAGCTCTTCAGAAACTCAGGCCGGTGCCTCAGATCCCACTGTATCGATCGACAATGCGTCGGACCAGGAAGTGACGTCCGTGGCTGAGGGGGAAGGCCGAGAAGGATGTTGTAAGATGTGTCAGTGTCGATCACATGAAATTGGGCGTAATCGTTTAATTCACCGATCTTAAGACGAAGGTGGACGGTGCCAACCGACTTCTCTCCTGACTGATTGAACCCCTGGACTATGATATGAGTTGGAGTGAGATCCTCAGACCCTAATCCCAAACGAGTGTGGATTCTCCTTGGGATAAGGTTGATTGCTGACCCTCCATCCAACATAATTCGGTTGATGGGGCATGCATGTAACTCACCAGTCACAAAGAGAGGACAGTTGTGAAATTTTTCTCCCAATTGTAAATCATCCTTTGAGAAGGTGATTGCCATACATCCGCTCAAGATTGATGGGTCCACCTCAATGGGTTCTACTTCAGTCTCGTACACCTCTGAATTGGAGAGAGCCTGAACCAGAGCCATATAGTAATCCCTTGAGAGCATGAGGGCGTCATAGATGCTTAGGTGCCCTTTCACATCATACTTCACCATTTCCTCGTCAGCCTTTTGTGCTCCCGGTCTTGTCACTGGTTTGGGTGGTATAATGGGTTGAGGAGCAAGTTCAGGTGGAGGTTTATTTTGGGCTGTTGGTTGGCTTGATTGCGCAGCCGGCTTGGTTTGGGTAATTTGAGTGGATGTTTGAGGTTGAGGCTTAAGAGATGGCTGGGTATATGGCACCAGCGGCATTCCAGAGAATTGAAGGATGGGTAAATTGTTTGAGGTATTTAGGCGAGGAAGGAGCCCAAGGAGTTGGAGGTTGGGTAGATTGTTTGAGGGATTTGGGTAAGGGAGAAGTGGCGGACCAGGGAACTTCAGGATAGTTGGCTTCTGAGGTAGAGGTTGCAGCATTTTTCCCGATCTCAGGCTGATTTGCCCTGAGCTGGGTGATGCTTATGAGTTTTTCACCATATTGCAAGCTTCTTGAGAATAGAAGCTCTGCCCCCTTGATTCTTTCAGTCTCTAATCAAAGTCAGGCTCAGAAGGCCATTAGGGTTTCTTTGACTTTGACTTCTTGTGCTTCCCGGTCGAAGAGGATGGTTCTGACTTAGCTCGAGCCGCCAAGGCGTCAGCAACTGTTAAGAATCCTGCCGCCTGGCCTAACGTCTTTTTCAGCCGTATCCGGTGCGTCCTGCTTATATTGGTTCCTTCGAGCTCTCTGTCAATAGCCTCAAAGTGTGGACATTTCAAGGTTGTACGTGCAGGAGACATTGAAGAGGAAGGATAAGAAGAAAAATAATAGGAGGAAGAAGGATAAGGGTCAGTAGGTGAGGGACTTTTAAGGTCGTTCCCCTCATTGGACCGATCTGGGCAGCTTTTTGCGTCATCACTAGAATTGGACGTGTGCAAGGGGCCTTTTAGGTCTTTCATTTGTTTAGACCGTTAGGGAGTGCTTTTAACGTCGTCACCGTCATTGTGCATGCCCCGAGTAAGAGATGACTCAGGGGTATCCTCTTGATGAGATAAAGGAGTGAGGTCGGTGGCGACCGGGATGAAGTCTTTTAAAGTCGGCAAGGGAGGAAGAGGCCTGAGGAATTCTAGCTCGATCGGTGGCCGAGGAACCTTGTTCTTCTGGTGAGCAGCCCTTGGTGCTCGTCTTCTTCTAGTTTGGAGGTGCTTGGTTCGTCTTGCTAGGTTTGTGAACAGCCCTAGCTTGGCGAATCGCTTCTCGCTTTAAAGACTTGAGCTTGCTCCTCCCGTGATGGACTTTCTGTGGCTGGGAAGTCGAGGGTTCAGCAGGATCAGAGGCATCCTTCCGGGAGTCTTGTACTAGGACACTCTTCTGAGTGGAAACGTCGACTTCTGGAGGTTCAGCATAAGCAATGTGGCCTGCCTGGACTTTTTCGCAACCACAGATTCGAACCCATAACATTCGTTTAGCTCATGGCCCCATATCTGATGTTATGGGCACCAGTGATTCTTGGTCCCCTGGGCAAGGTGTTTGGGCTGCCTTGCCGGCTTAGAAGTGATGAGCCCTTGTTGGAGCATCGCCTCAAACAAGGCTAGAAGAAGGTTTGAATTATCATTTCCCGGGTCTTGAGTCAAGGGGTCCTCTTGTACCAGTGGAGGAGAGATTTGGGGATCTTTGTCTGGAACGTCACCAACTTCTTAGCCTCTTTGCATTTTCTTTGCTAATAGCTTGTGGAAGTTAAAGCATTCGCTAAGGTCTTGCCTCGATATCTGATGATATGGACACCAGAGAAGGATGCTGGGTGCCTCATCTTCCTCTTGAATTGTCACTACGTGGGACGCTTTTGCTACCCTGAATGCTTTCTTGAGTTCTTCGAGCTTGATATGACCCT
Organism: Amborella trichopoda; assembly: GCF_054954075.1. Lineage (NCBI taxonomy): Eukaryota > Viridiplantae > Streptophyta > Magnoliopsida > Amborellales > Amborellaceae > Amborella > Amborella trichopoda. The sequence continues at coordinate 34,443,662 of NC_142341.1, forward strand.
TTTGGATCAGAGCCTCGATGAGATATTTAAGTGTGTAGCATTCTTCGGTGCAGTGGTTTACCATTCGATGATAAGTACAGTATCTAGCGGGCGTATCGAGACTAGCTTGATAGGGAAACTTGATCTCGGGCAGGTCAATCATATTCTGTTCCAGCAATAGTCGGAGCAGTGTGGGAACCCATTCCTTTTCAAAAGTTTTCAAAAGGATAAACTTTGTTCTGATGTCTGGTCCAATAGTCATCTCGGTTAAAGTTTGCAGGTGGGGGTACCTGGTTGTATGATGGCTGCTGTTTGCTTGTCTGAGGTGTTGTCTTTGCTGTGCTTACCCCTTTGGAGAGGTCCAAAGTCTGAGAGGCAACCTTCTTTGGATCACTGACGGTAACAGCTGCGCTGACTACCCCTTTTTGCTGTTGCCCCGGGCGTTGGCCCGAGAACTACCATTGCCCCGGTTGTTTCCCAAGCTTACGGATTGTTGTCGTGACCCACTATGGTGGCATGATAGACTCTCTATGCGAACTGACTTAGAGATCAGCTCTGACATGGAGGTCGGCTTGGAGGCCTCGACATGCAGAGTGATCTCAGGTCGCAGGTTTTGCACACAGGTCTGAACTGCTTCCTTCTCAGGCATGGGATTGGGATGACGAGCGGCCAAATCTCTCCACCTTGCTATGAATTGATCTACTGGTTCATCTGGATCTTGGGTCAAGGTGAGAAGCTCAATGGTTTGGACCTCTCTCTCAACCTCATAGAAGCGCTGGTGGAACAATTTCTCCATTTCTTCCCAAGTATGTACTGAGTTTGGGGGAAGCTGAGCATGCCACTGAAAAGCAGGGCCATCAAGGGTTTCAACGAACTGACGGAGTAAGAGTCTCCCGTCAGCCGCTGTCTCTCGACATGCCCTGGAAGTGGGCGATATGCTGGTGCGGGGATGTGGTACCATTGAGCAGGGGAAGCTTCCCTTTCTTGCAGTCTGCAGGGAACGACACCTGATCACTGTATGAAGGGTATGACTTTTGATAAAGCGTTGCACCCCTTATTCTCGGGATTTGTCTGTTGTTTAGGCTGTGAGCCACCATAGCATCGATGTCTGCCTGTGAGACGGGGTGAGGGACAGAATTGTTTTGTGATGCAGGAAGAGGAGGCTGCCTTAGAGCTGTATCATCTGAATGATGGGAATTGACCTCATGGTTAGCCGAGTGATGCGCAACCTTCATGCGATCAATCTTTTCCATCATTGCTTGCACCATATGTTCAAACCTTTCCATGCAAGCTTCCTGGGAGTCGTCAGGCTCGTTTATTACCATGACGCTGACCGTTTCTCGAGGGAGGTGAGCCTTAGGTGTAGTTGAGGGTTTTCGAGCTTGGCGGATCACACGTGGCAGATCGGTCAGCAAGGGGTCAGCATGCCCCTATTGGACTCGAGTCTTATATGTGGACTGTGTGGGGACCGGTTCTTGACGGTCTTGAGACTATGGCTGCTGGGTGGTCGGGTCGTCTTTTATGACGCGGACCACAGCGTAGGATTCCCGCACTTCTTCTTCAGTCTCTGTGATTCGAAGAGGGTAGAAGGGATTTTGAGGGAGGAGACCCTTGGAATGGGGTGCCCCGGCTTTTTTGGTCAGCTCTTTAATCAAAATCTGCAGTCCTCTGTCTTGCTTGAGCTTTAGACCGCGATAGACCTCTCTCTACAACTGAGACTGGGGTCAAGGTTGACCTACCTTCTTAGAGCATGAGAGGGCGATATCTATAAGGTTGGGCAGCGAATGTGGACCTCTGACGGGGGCCAGCTTGGGCTGCTGCCTCGGAAGTTGAAGAACTCATCAATCATCAGGCCTTTGCCCCTTGCAGAAAGGGACTGGGGGTAGTAAGTCCCTAGTGGAGTCGCCAAGCTGGTTAGGTGCCTCGATCTCGCCTTCCGGATCTGGATGATCTGGCGGCATGAATCTCGAGATTCGGGGGAACCCGAGACTTTGAGATCACTCTCTCAGGAACCTCTCTCAAGAGCGAGGGCAGGTATACCAATCGATAAGAGAGGAATTTAAGGTGGGTTCGAGACTTACTCGGGCTGGCTCGCGTGGTCACCCTTTTAGATCAAGAAGAAAGCCCTCCAGTTCTACATCTGATTTGGAATCGCCTCCCTTGGCCTGTATTTTTCTGTTTCTGCAACCACACACACATGGTTAATTTTACAAGACAAGTGGGCCGAGGTATCCCACCTTGTCTTTGGGTGAATGTACATAGGCGTGCACATTCAAAGGAGAAAAGAAATAATGAGATGACGGTTGGGAGAAGGAAGAAGAGAGAAAAAAAGAAAAGAAAGAGACATTTGACAGCGTGATTAGTCTAACAAGTGGCTAGATTGGCATGATGATTGACCTGACGTGGTAGCAAGATACGCACGGTAACGTAGATCGCACTGCGACAGTATTACACGACGACATAGCACCAATACCAGCCAGCCTGGCACAACAGCTAGTTTGACGTGGCCGCAAGGCGAGCACGGTAATTTAGACCGGCACAGCGGCAATACTGTTCAACGATGAGACTACCGTGACAGTGCTAGACTTGTCCGTTGGTCAAATGAGAGGGAGAAGAAGAAAGAGAACGAAGAGAGATAAAAAGAGAGTGAAAGATGAGAGAAAAAAGAGAAGTAAAGAGAAGAGAAGAGAATAGAAAAGGGAGAAAGGAAGAGAGAAGAAGAGAGAGAAAAGCATGGACGGCGATGGACTTCTGCTGTCCATGATAGAGAAAGAGGATAGAGAAAGTACATGGACGGCGATGGACTTCTGTCGTTCGTAATAGAGAGATGAGAGAGAAAGAACATGGACGGCGATGGACTTTTGTTGTCCATGATAGAGGAAAGAGGAGAGAGAAAGAACATGGACGGCGATGGACTTCTGCCGTCCATGATAGAGAGAAGATGAGAGAGAGAACATGGATGGTGATGGACCTCAGTCGTTCATGACAGAGAAAAGAGGAGAGAGAAAGAACATGGACGGCGATGGACTTCTGCCGTCCATGACAGAGAAAGAGGCAGGAATGAGAAATGAATGTCATGCGTGGCGATGAGCATTGTCGTGCACCACGTGAGAAAGGGGAAATTTGGACAGAGGCTTGGCCCGCCACTCGGGTTAAGGCCCGGCTCCTTGCGCATATTTCCAGAAGATAAAGGAAGGCTGAAAACGTCATACCTGGCGATGAGCATCGCTGTGCACGACTGGAGGGAAGAGAAAAGAAATCAGAGTGAAGGGAAGAAAGATAGGGAGGAGGAAAGACTACTTTAGGAAAGGAAGAGGAAAGGACAGTATAAAGAGAAGAAAGGAAAGAAGAGAGGGCAAAGGAAAGTGAGGAGAGAAAATGGGAAAGAGCCGAAGAAGAAAGAAGGAAAGAGAGAGAGATATTAGGAAAGAGAAAAGAACAATAAGGAAAGAGAAGAGGAAAGAGGTACGCTCAGTGCTGCTACCACCGTGGGTGTCAGAGAGAGAAGAAAATAGAAAGAGAGATTTGTGCACGGTGTTGCCATCGCCTTGCATGTTCAGACAGAGAGAAAGATAGAGTAGAGAGAGAATAAAGAAAGAAGGAGAAAAGGAAAAAGAAGAAGAGAGAGAAGAAAATGCACACGGCGTTGTCATCGCCGTGTGTGTGAGACAGAGAAAATAAAATAGAGAGAAACAGAGAGAAAGATCAGGAAGAAGAAGAAAGAGAATAAGAAAAAGAGAGAATGGGACACACAGTGCTGCTGTCGCCATGTGGGTTAGAGAAAGAGAAGGAAGAGGATGACATGCACGGCTCTGCCACAGCTGTGGTGTTCACCGAGAAGAAGAGAGAAAAGCTGAGAAAAGAAGAAGAAAAAAACGAGAGGAAGCAAGAAAGAGAAAAGAAAAAAAAAAGAAGAGATAGAGACGAGAGGAGAGAGAAAAAGATAGAGACGAGAGGAGAGAGAAAAAGATAGAGACGAGAGAAGAGAGAAAATTACTTTACCGAAAGGTACCAGCCCTTTTCTTCTCTCTCCTCTCTCTCTCTCCAAGACGTACCCACGAATTTAAAGAAGAAACACAAACTTTATTGATCAATTGAATGCCTTAGGGGGAATCAGGGAAGAACCCTTTACAATTAGGTTTAGCATGTATTTATAGAATTGGGCCCAAACATGGGTGGATGCCCAAAAACCTTCTCAGTTGATGATAATTACAATTATTTTGAATTAAAATAAATTTTAAAAATGGTGCAAAATGACTGTTTTGCCCCTGCCTAACAATGCATGGAATTCCATAACAGTCCTTGCTGCTACCCTTGAACATACGTGATCTTCCGTGGATGATCTAGGGTTGCTCTGATACCCGTTTGTCAAATAGATGGTTGCTTTCTTGTAGGGCACATGACGATCGATTTGATACCAATTTTGAGCCATGGATCGTGTTTTTAAGCGACGATCATACGACTTGAAATTTCGATGAATCTTGAAAACTTCGGATGGATAGTGTGCTCGTTCCTTGATGTTTCTTCATGATTTCTTCACTGGATCATACGAAGCATGCCGTCACTATCGCGTGGCGACAAACGCAGCTCGATTTCGTGCCCAGACGAAGATTTCACAACTTTTGGGCTATGGCCGGAATTTGGAATTCTGGTGCCGGAATTTATAGTCAATTTATTGGCTTTGTCAGCGAATCCGACCATTCATCATGTAAGGGTTCGGACCAGAGATAACCCTAGACCTTACGCACACGATGGAACTGGTCTCGCGCTAATCCGATGTGCGAGTGCCGTGATTTGGCCGCTCGAGCAAGGCATGTCGCTGGTGATTTTCCTGCAACTTTCTTCACGGATCAGCAACTCGTCTAGCTTTTCTTTTTGCTCGGGCATCGTCACGGGGCGTGCCACATATCAAAACGCTCGTCTTGACGAGACGAACACGCTCACAAAATGTGAGTGTGATCCAACTCGGGACAAGTGGGATATGGCTCCCGAAAGTCGCTGCCCGAGACTGTAAAAACAACTACCTTTAATGTTGATTTGGTGCAAGGATGGTGCACGGGAATAGTGTGCGGCCTATCCCGTTGGTCTTTTACTCATAACTTTGTCCTGGAGTGCCCGATTAAGCCAAAACTTGACCCATAGGGCTTTTCGACCGTGTCGGATCCAATGGCGGTGGTCCCACAGCAATTTGGCGCACCGAAAATAGAGCTCCAGTTATGGGGTCTGTTTCATGGAGCTAGAGATTGATTTTTCCAAAATTGTTTTTTTGTCTGCACTGCTTTAGACATGTCGGATTGCAACGAAACTTGGCAGGTGACTTTTTGGTGTGCTTAAGAACATTCTGACTCGTTCTGGGGCAATTATGAGACTGTTCAGAATTCCGCTGTATTTCAAGGCTTTATTAACCGACTTCTCTTTTATTCTGCATCGGGGACCCAAGGTGCTGAAAAATATCTTCAAACAGGGCCTTTTAAAACTTGCTAAGGAGCCAAATAGAATAGACTTGGGCGAATTGAGTTGATGAAGTTCAAGTTTTTATTCACTTATTTGACTAACTTGTTGGCAATTTGTGGAATTGTTTAAGCATACGCTTCTCAAGGGATCTTTGATAATGTCCACTCATTTTATATCTGTTGTTCCTTGGAATTATTCATCCTGGTTTTCTTGCTTACTACTCAGGTTTCTGATTTGGCTTGTTACAGTACAATATTTGGGAATATATTTTTAAAGATAGCACAGGTAAAGGACATGTATAGTTTTAGTTAATGCTTGGATGCAATGATGTCCACAAGATTAGTCTAGCAAGTAGCAACCATAGAATCATAAAGAAATGCCATATAAAATAGAATTTTCACATGCAAGAAGTATGCTTGATAGAAGGGCTGTATGTAGATTGACCAACTCTCTCCCTCATGCTGCTGTATGAAGATCCTTGATTCGATGGTTTCCATCAGTAGTCAGAATCTTTCACTTTCTATGGCTTTGGAAGTTTATTTTCTTTTTCTTTGGTCTTGATGTGGGAAGTTCTGAAAATACTGGTGGTTAGCTTTTCTCTTACATTGCGATAAATCTGTACTGTGTTTAATTTGTTTATGGATCGTTGAATTAGATGCAAAAAATGAATTACCCTTTGGTTTGTCTCAATACCTAAAAGGTCGTTCCCTAAGACAAAATTCAATATCTGAAAGAGGACCTTTAATCCAAACATGCTCTCTGCTGGTGCTTAACATCGTCCTATATTTTTCTTCAGCATTTGATTTTGAAAAGTGCCCATTCGCACATTGATATTGGGAGAGGAAATGCCTTCCAAACATCTGGTTCGCTCAACAAAAATTTTAACTCTATATATGAATCAATTTTGTCAATAAAGCTATGAACTCAGGGTATTGTCTCCTTCGCCCCTTCGACCTACGCTCTGTGGGTTGATGAAGAGTAGAATTTTGTGAAATAAACAAATAAATTGTTTTCTTGTAGCTACATCAAGTATTGTGGTAATTTGTTTCGTGATTGATATAGTGTATTGATTCTGCCATTAGGCTGGTATGTCACAGGGGCTTTTTCGTTACCTAGCTCCCGCGGCCTGACTTCCAAGCGTGCAATACTTGGATGCCAAGTTAAGACTCTCTTAGTGCCACCACATAGCAGAAAAGCATACTTACAAGGGTAAAGTGCTGCCCATCCATGGTTGTGCAGTGCAGTGTCGGCCTCTGGTCGCGTATTGCCTTCTCTTGGCTACGTGCCACTTCCTTGGTCGTGCACCACGGTCCTATGCCTGCCGTCTACATTCCATCTGTCACTCTAAGGTTCCCTTTGGGATCCAAGATGGTCAGACCCTCAGCTTCCTCTTCACTTGTCCGCCCTGTCCGTACCCTTGTACCAAGCTCTCTGTCATAATTTCAAAAAGCGGACCGCCCAGCGCTTAGGCGGCTGCCTAGGCAGATATCCCAGGGCTTGTGCCCACCCAGGAGCAGAAATGTGGCTCCTTGAGGTATTTTTGGGTCATTTTTTTAATACTAATGGGGAAAAATTGTGGGTTTTATGTTCATTTGAACTCTAAAACCCATTAGAGCTATTTTAGAGAGAGAACCTAAAAAATAAAAAATTCTACTGGATCGCCCAGGTTTTGGGCGCCCGCCTAGGCGTTCGGCGGCTTGGACCCCCCTACCGCCTAGGTGCCGCCTAGCGCTTTTTGAAACACTGCTCTTTGCACATGGCTGCCTGCACACACATCACATGGGTCACATGAGGCTTACAGAGAAAATGGGTCTGACAAGTCTCCACCACCCCAAACTCCGACGTCCTCGTTAGATGCTTGGCCTTTGCTGGGTCCCCATAAACTTCAGTTCCAACCAACACCCATTTTAGCCACTAAGCCTCCCCATCATGCCACACAGTCGATCCTCGTGCAACCACCATGCGCCTGAGTGAGTGGTCAGCTCTCCCACCACCACGTCCCACTTGCCGCCTGCATGGCTGTACCTCATGCCACCACCGCATCTAGATTTAATGGCTAGGTCTACCGATGCCACCATCACCAATGTTGTTTCCTGCAGATGTCGTCCAACTGCTCCTCTTGGGTCTTGACATGAGCCTCGCGCGATACCTGCAATGCAAGTAACTTCTACTAGGTCGAGGTGGTCTAACTAGGTTTTGTAGGAACTCTTAATAACAAATTGGGCTGGGCTTGAAGGCATTGAATCCTCCTATGGCTGGATCCAAGTCCCCACATGTTCCCTTCCTTATTTACTTAATTATAAAGATACGCTTTTAAAGATTCTATAGAAAAAAATAAATTTTAAAACTTCTGAATTTTTTATAAAATTCCCAATAATATTTCTTATAATAAAAATAAGATATTCAAATGTGGAATGGTACTAATGAGTCAAACTAAGGGACGGTAATGACATTCCACCTGACCTAGTAACCACGATCGGCAACTGTCTTCTCAAACCAACCCAACAAAGACCCATAACCCACAATCTTATGCAAGGGCTCATGATTGACTTGTCAAAGTTGGCCAATAAACAGTGGTACTGTACTCTCGAAATGTGGATTTCAGTTTCTCCTTTTAAGAGCAGGTCTAGTACGTGTCACTTTAGTATAAAGGTGGCTCTCTATGCACATGCACACGTATCTCTAGAGGGTTTTATCTCGGTAATGTGGTTGTCATGTGTACATTCCATGTGGAAGTTTGTTGAGGCTTTGGCCCTCACTCTCACAAGCTTACAACTGCACACACATAGTTCTCCTAGCCTACAAATATCCTTCCTGGCATCTCTCTGACCTCGACAAGGGAAAACCCACTGTGAAACCTTCTTAGTAGTGCCACATGTCCAAGGGTAAAGTTTTTGGACATAACTAGGGTCATTAACCACCAAAAATGTAGGGCATGATCCTTTATAAATATCATTTTTACAAGTCTCCAGGCCTTAAAAGGCCACAAATTCCAATAGACAATGCACACAATAACTTCTCAATCAACTATAGGGAGAACATGCTTTTGTTTAAAAGCCGGTGCACAAAGCTCTTTCCACTATACGCACGATAAAACCCCAAAACAAGTCATTCACAACTGCTGCAACAAACCTTGCAGAATTTCACACTTGTTACGCTCGACTTCTTACATTCGAGGAACCTTTCAATGGCATGAACATGCACAACATACATAGGCCACCATGTTGGCCTCACACACATAACAAGGAATATTTCTTGACGAAATCAGTACTAACAGAATTAGGTTTTTCTCTCTTTCTTTTGTTTTTTTGAAAAGAAAAATGTAGCTATTTCCTTAAAGAAGAGAGAAGAAGAAAATAAGCAGATCAGTGCTTTGATACCATTTGAAGATTACATGAACAGTATTGTGAACAATACCATGAGCAGTAAAAAGTGTCATAACTAGAGAGAGGGTAAAGAAGAGGAAAATAAAGAAAGAAGAGAGAAATGATGAAAGCGTAGAGGGGAGAGAGTGACATGAGATTCAGCCACCCTATGGCCCACTAGTATCTTTTTTAAATGTTTGTTTAGGGTCTACAAAGGATAAAAATACCCTCAATGAAAATAAGTATCCCAAAGTATATAAAAGTAGCAGAAATTCCCCAATACACGAAATAAGTTATTCTTTAATAACCCAATCTATAAGTTCTGCCATCCATTGGTCCTCACTCTGTTTTATTTTGACTTTATTCTATATCCTGTCATATTTAATTCATGTTATTATCTTATTGCTTAGTGATAACAATACTAAGTCACAGACTTTGTATGTCCCATCAGGCAAAACTTTTTACGATGTTGGTACTGGTTGTCCTCCACCACTGAGTTTAATTTTAAGTCGACATTTCTCTTGCAGATTGAGTAATTTCTATACAATGTGGCTCATGTGTGCATCCATGGAACATCTTTTCGATGAGCTCTTACCTTGTATACTTTTGCGCATGATAATTTCAAATACCTTCAAGGATTTAATTGTTAGGATGACACTACTTACTTTTTCTGTTGGAATTGGAGATAAGATAGTTTGTGTTTAGGTGAACGTGAGAATCCTCGTTCAATTATCCATGGGATTAGTGAAATGGTTTTTTTAATATCCGTGCATCACAAAAGTTAGCTAGTTTTACATTGGCTCCCTTTGTCATGCACTTGTCCATTGGCACCACTTGTACATATGGTTTGCTTTCGCCAGTGAAACTCTTTTATACATATCATTTATGTTCAATATGCTACAAATGCAATGCTTATTGTTTTCAGTTATTGATTTACCCTCTTAATAAATATGAAATAATTGCATAATTGTTCACCTCTTGCTCCTTGTCCTTCACCTTTAGGAAACTGCTTTGTGGAGGTTCAACACACTTATCATAGCCAGTTCCAAACCCAGAGCTCAGTAGCACACTGTTTCCAAAATAAATTCCCCAACAAGTTCCTTGACAAAGTAGGAGGGCATTCTTCCCTACCATTACATAGGTCTCTTGGCTAGAGAGGAACAGATTCAGCAAAAGAGAAAGATGACATTAATCTAATAAGCTTTACTGAGAGTGATTATATGGAAAATCTGAAGTTGCATCCCAGACACCCACATACCTCCTTCAAGGAGATGAGCTTTTATTTACATGAGACGGGCATTGTCCACCTCACACCAAGAGCAATGATGATGTAATTTTATGAGAGATGTACCGAGAACACCTGTACGTTGTTGAGCTCGTGTAGATCCCTTTTTAATTCAGTGTTATATATATATATATATATATATATACATATATATATATATATATCTTTACATCTTTCACATTAATGCAATGAGTTGGGTGCCCATTCAAGCCACTCGCGAACTAGCAAAAAGTAATGCTATTAATTATACATACTTAGAAAAACTATAATTGTATATATTCAGCATCTTATGTCTTTTGTCCAACTTTACTATGCTTTTGTGATAATTGGTATTCTGATTATGTATTAGATTGTTGGTGCAGACAGAAAGTGAGATGGAAGTCAAAAGATTGATTGATGATCTGGGACTTCGTGAAAAGCAACAATTTGTATGGTCCTACTCATAAGTACTGAGCATTGTAACTGTGCTAATATTATGTCAAATAATTGTTATATTTTTATTATTGTAGCTCAATTGGATGTTTGCTTGATATTGTTATTTTCTGCCATGCATAGCTAGATAATGTAGTTTTAACTAGTTGTGCAGGACCATTCTTATTTCTTTTTCTGGTTCAAACCTTGATTTGTGGATTTATTATATATGATTTTAAAGTTGTGATACTGTTGCTTTGATTTTAGAACTAATTGGTTTTTAGGAACAAAAACTCTTCATACCAGTATGGTCTTCTAAAGCAGTCACTTGACATGGAATCTTGATTTAGGAAAGGCATGGAAGAGTGAACATGGCTGGATAATACATCTTGATTATACAGTTCTTGTTGATGACACCTTTATTAGTATCGCTGTAGTGAATGAGAACTAAATTTGTGAAAGAGGAAATTGTGTTGGTGACATGCAAGAACTCTATAAAAGGATAACATCTTATTCTAATTGCAGTGATGCAACATTCATGATAGATGTTCTAGTGGGAATTGGCCTGCCTTTTTTGAATGGGATTGCAGAAGTGAAAAAGCAATCATGGAGAACCTGATTCTTGGGAATATGCCAATCAAAGTTGATGAAGAAGCTGTACCTCTCCTAATCTTAGATGCCTGGATATGGATATGGATATGGATATGTATGGGCAGTCAGGATATGCCTTGGTGTCGCATATGATCCATGTCAAGGATACAGCTACCGGTAAAGTATCCAACACATTATTGCATGTATAATATATAGCCTAGGTTACAACAACGCAAGTGTTGTGTGTATTTAGGAGAATCCAACACCCAAGTGCATGAGACACTCATGATGACACACATACAAACACAGGAAATTTGTGTCGACATGCATATTTGGAAATTTTTATTTTTTTTGTTTTTGTTTATTTGGATTCATGAATATACATGTATGGTGTGTTGATGTGTACACCACATAAATGGGAAATCCATGTTCAAGAAAAATCAGTTGAAGCAAAAGGAAGGGGCTCATGTCGTCTTAAATGTTAGTTCTTATAACCCCAACATTTCTACTAGTCCGTGGGAGACGAAGAAACAATTGTAGGGGGACAAAGTTCTAGAATCAACCTTGAAATGTAGAGCCTTTGTAACAAGTTTTAGGTGGTGAAAACCTGGAAATGATCAGCCTTTGTAACAAGTTTAGGTGAGGAAATGTGGGTACAAAAGGACCAAAGCATGCCTCAATTTCTGTTGTGAAAAGGAGAAACTAAAATGCTCCCATTGTGGGTAGATGAGACCCGCTCGATAGCACTTTTTGGATTTGCATCCACACTTTAGACCCAAAAGCAAAGGAGTTCAAGTGTCAATAGGATATTGATTGAGAGGAGAAACATAAGTTGCACAGCCCAATGTATTAGATCCAAGAACCATGTTATCGAGGAATTTTAGCACCAGTTGGATGCTCTCAGGGCTGCCTTCGCTCTAAGACACTAGTGGAGCAGCTAGGTATGCATGCATCTGTGAACCATGTCCTCTAATCTACCTTTTTTGCACCCTAGATCATTGATTTTGGGTCTGTTGATCATACAACTGGAAGAAGTTGCTTTTCTGTTCTTTTATCCTATTTCTTGTGAACTAGTGAAGTTAAACTTGCTATTGAATCCATGACCGTTGCCTTTGGGAGTGGAACACATAAGTTTTCATCAACCTTGAAAGGTGGCAATGTTGAACAATCACTGTGTATAAATTCAAAAATTTCTTTTATTAATACTGGCATGCCTACTTACAATAGCAAGTTACAATGCAAAGAGTATGAAAAATAAACCCTACTACCGTGAAAAATAAACCCTAGTACATTTTAAGGACCCGCTCTGCCTTAGGATCGCCTCTAAAGGACTTGTGTACACCCCACTCTGAATCACTAAACTGATGGTGCATTGAGCTCATGGTCCCTGCTGAATCCTCTTCAAGATGGAAAGTTCTATGGCAAAACCCAAATTTTATTGGGGTAGAGAGCATAACGGCATGCCTATTATGCAACATTTAGTCATGTGGTGAAGTGGGCATGATTATAGTTATTTAGTCAATTATAGGTTATTGTATGTTTATGGGTAGCAACTTGGTATCCTGGTGTAGCAAGATACAAACACAACTAGCAAGTCAAGACGGAGGTTGAATATAAGGCAAGGGTAGTACTCCCTTTTGAAATATGGATAAGGAGCCTTGCTTGGATTCTTGGTTTCAAATTGTGCAGTAGCATACTATGCTGTTATAATTTAAGTGCACTAGCCATCTCCATCAATCCAATGCTTCATAAAGAGACCAAACATATGCAAATGGATCAACCCTTTGTGAGAGAGTAAATTAACAATAGAGAAATAATCATGAAGTTTCTTGGGACCAACAAATACATGGCATAGGTGGCAGACAGTTTGTTTTGAAGGTGTTGACCATGAAGAGACATGGATTTCTAAAAGGAAAGCTTTCCATGATTATTGCCTATGTGCAGGTTCATCATCATCATCATCCTCATTGCCTTTTTTCAACTATTTGGGGTGGGGCTAGACGAATCCTTGTCTGCCATTCTATTTTATCAAGGGCCATACCCTTTGTGAGGCCATAAGTCCCCATATAGCTTCTCACTACTGCCAACCATGTCCTTTTGGGCTTACCTCTTGCCTTTTTTGAGCCTTCCATTTCAACTTACTACCTCCTAACAGGTACTGTATTGGGTCTACGCTGCACATGACTAACCCACCTTAGTCTACTTTCTCTCATCTTATCGCCTATTGGTGCCAAACCTAAGTTCATTCGAATGGTATTTATTTCGAATTGTATCCCTTCTTATTTTACCCCTCATCCATCTCAACGTCTTCATCTTAGCTACACTCATCGTATGGGCATGTTGCTTCTTGACCGCCCAACATTTTGCCCAATAAAGCTATCTTGGTTTCACAGCTGTCTTATAGAACTTGCCCTTCAGCTTCATTGGTATGTCGTGATCACATAATACTCCGGTTGCATGTCTCCACTTACGCCCAATTGGCTTTAATTATATGTGCAAAATTTTCTTCAATCTCTCAATTTTCATGAATTATCGACTCTTGTGTGCATGTATGTAGTCCAAAACCTAAGTGTATTGGACTATCTGTTTTCAATTCACCTACTCTCCTTAACTTGTGCATAACTTCTCTTCTTCTTTCCATTTGAATACTTTCCATATGTCATGATGCATGATTTATGTTTTGCTTTATGTTCTATTTTTCTATTTGTATGATTTTAAATATACAAGCATTGAAGGAGTATCATATATTCGGGTTGTATCAGGTCAATACTGGTATGCTGAGAGTAGAGAAATCTCTAAGTTATTTTAGCTCCCAATCACTTTCCAAACCACAAGATCCTGCACAATTCAGCATTTTCAGAGGCGCATCAGGCATAAGATATGTTTTGGAATGAGATATTATTTACAACTTTAAGGGCTGATCTTTGGTAGAAGAAACATATCAGATAAAATTAACTTCCAATGGTGAATCATCAGTGAGCAGTGAACAGATTGTTTGCAAATCTGGTCATATTGACTGCAGCTCTTATAGTCCACTATCAGATTACTGGAAGATTCAGACTGATTACTGGGAAACTAGCTATTGATAGTGCTTGGATAGTTGTTTAAGCATTTAACGGTCATGGAAGAAAATACTGACTTGCAATAAATGGAGAAGAGAGCTGTTACCAAATCCTCTGTTAACACTTAGGTCCTGATTAAAGGGTTATGCACTTTACTGAAACCTCTCATGGGCTCAGTTCCTCTAGCCTAAGGCCTCTTCTTACAGAACCAATCACAAGTCCATGTCTCTTAGTTCCAAAAGAGTGAGAGATGACATGTTCATCTCCTTGCTCTGCACAATTGGTCTTACTGTAGTTGAGGTCCAGGCAAAGTGTTTTTCGGTGCAGATACATCTAAACACCTTGCATTGTCCTTAAGATTATTTAAGTATAGTTTCCTCTGCAAGACTAATAAGGTGTCAATTGATAATGGGAAAGTGCTAAAATGAAAAATAGAAGCTTGGATGTTTTCAAACTCATAGTCAATCCCAGAAGGCAGTGAAGTAATCAAGACTAGCCCCTTGACTTGATAAGAATTTCCATAGTTGCTACTGGGATTGAAGGTTCCATTGAGGACATCTCATTCTAAACCAATGAAGGAAATGGAGTGGATTAAATTCACTAGTGTATAGAGTATGTTTAGAAAAGCATTGGGGGGCACTAGTTCTCTCACCTCTTTAGATGTTGAGTCTAAATTGCTTATCTTGCCAATACTATTGCGTTGCTTGCTCAGTTCTTGAGTGGGTCCCTTGATATGCTAGGATTGCCCAAATTCATTTTTATTTTTATTTACAATTTACTAATGTATTGTCATGCATGAAATTTCCTATCACTCTGACAGTCTGATTAGATCAGAGTTTCGGAGATGCTAGATTGATTTACAAAACTGGCAGTTATACAAAGAAGTCCACCCTATGTAGTTCCCCGTGGCTAGTGTGTCAGCTAAGCTATTTGTTTCTCTCCAAGTATGCAAAAAATTTGCCTCTATGCATGTACTTCTATCCCATATTTCATCAAATATTGACCATGCTTCATGGACCTTTGAATCATCTTTTTTCCAAGCTATAAGATTAGTGAGTCCCCTTCAAAGATGATTGAATAAAATTTGGTTTTAGGAGGCGAACTCTGAAAAGGAGGGTGATGGCCTTTGCCTCGTTTGAATCAATAGCACTAGCAGGGCCGAAGAATGTATTCAGAGCCTCAGCGTTATGATCTCAAAACACCCTTCCCACTTGTGAGGGACCACTGTTTTTCAAGAATTACCATCGAGTTAATGGTACTTTCAGGTGGAGCTTTCCAAGCACCTGATCTGTCATCTCTTACTTTGTATGTCTGTGCCATTGATTTCCTTTGTGTGAAGAAATTTGTGATCACCCACCCCAAAATTCTCTTTAAACAAGTGTCCATGAAATATTTGGGCCCTGAGTTTCTCCATCATACTGAAAGCCCTTGTAAATGAGCTCTTTAAAGGTCTTCTTGTTCCTTTTGGTCCAAATAGCCCAACAGCCATGCAAAGCGTGAAAACCTCTCAAAGGAATCTAAGGTAAACCATCAACACTGCTCAGTCCATGTAAGCCTGAATGACTTCAAGGAAAGGACCATATATCTCTTGCTATGCTGCAATGCTAGAGGAGATGGCTGATAGTTTTTTCGCTTTCCCTGCACGTGTTGCATCTGTTAGGTATTTGCAAGCCTCGGTGCTGCAAGTGGTGAATGGTAAGGACTTACCCTAGATGGACAACTTCCTGAGAGCTTGCATTCTAGACGATGCCTTAAGGCTCCATTCTTTGGGGTGCTTTGGGATGTAGATTAGTTTCTTTCAACTTATCATAGATTGACTTGACTGTAAATTCACCCCTTCTATTCAACTCCAGGTTATCCCCAGACCTGCCATAGCTTTTCTTTCACATGAGTCCCATTTGAGCAAACAAAATTTGTGCTGGCTTGCTGGACCGCTTATATGGAACTTTCACTTCATTCGATCTATTTTATGAATCACCACCACTGGCATCTTAAATAAATTTAGGCCTGTTAGACATTAGTGGACAACTCAGGTATCATACAGGTAATATCTATGACTATGCTTGTGGTGGGTCTGTCTATGGAGTCATATTACGTTCTGTTTATGTTATATTAGGTTGTGTTTATGTTTCTTTGAACATTTTCCTTTTCTACTTAAGATTTGTCCCTCAATTATGTAAAAAGGAAATTGTTACTATTGTAGTGCAACATAACATAGGTATTGAATTTAGATACACATTTAGAGTTTCAATGATCAAGTAGTTCCTTAAAGATTGATATTCCAAAAGTGATGAAGACTGGATGCAACAATATGCATGATAAGGATTTGTATTGAACTCTTTTAATAGCAAAGTTTGGGATGTTGGATCCATAGGGTGCGGAGGACACTGTATGCAAAGTTACAATTTAATAAGGCATAATAACTGCAGTGCTGTCCCTTTCTCTGAAAAAGGAGAAAAAAGAAAGAAAAAGAAAAAAGGAAAAGAAAGAAAAAACACTTTTGCTGTCAAGGACATATAACTGCAGAGTTCCTGATAAATGACAGCCATGTGTCATGAGGCTGCTTTGATGGACAACGAAAATTTTAACTGATTTGTGTCTGAGATACAAAACCCCTTGGAAGTTGTATCCTGTATGGAATTATGGAATTTGTAAGCTATAACAATATCAGGGGGAAGAGGCTCTCAGTTGCTCTCAATTATCTTGGCAGCAAGGATTGATGTCATTTGCACTGCTTGGCATTTAGCTGGGGCCATGTACTTGCTGTCTACCTTCTTGTTGTTAGGCCTCGTTTTGCATTTTGAACGGTTTGGTTATGGATTTTTTTTCCTATTTTTTTTCCGTATGACTAACCTGGCAATTTACAATACATTGAGGTTTCATTTTGAAGTACTAATTATTCATAAAATTTTCTTATTCTTATTGTCCTTTATATCTAATTTTGTATTTAATCGCTAAACATTCTATCTTTCATTTTGCCAACAGGGGTGTGAGAAATTTAAGGAATATCATTGTGTATATTTTTTTTGAACTTTTTTCTTGGGGATTTTTGAATAAATTCCTTATCTATGCTTGCGGTCTGCTTTCTATTTTATTGTTATGGGTTTTAGTATCCTCTAACAATTTTCTGGTAATCTAACCCAATTGTCATGTACAGCCCATTTCACAGAACAAAAGGTTCATTGCAAGAAATGGAACACCTGTATTGGTAAGTTTTATATTGACTGGTATTTGGTTCTGATTTGGTGTCATTCTTTTTTGTTCTAATTTAGTTTTCCATGTTGTCCTTGATGATTAGCTTGTGAGCAAATTGTTAATGCATTGTTGGAAAGCATGGGAAATAATTTGTGTCTTACATACAATTTTCATGTCTTCCTTTGCTTGTACAACAGATTCCATCAAATCCTCTTGCGCTGTTTGGGAGCAAGCTCCTTTCTCCACATTCCAAGGTTGGTCAGGTGTATTTAAAGATTAATATATGAATTGTATGTGTAGCAACTATTGTGGGCTCATGCAACTGTTATGGGCTCTTGCCCATTAAAATCTATGTAATTCTAGGAAATCATCTCATTTTCTTTTACCAATAGGTAAGTTTTCATCCCAAACTCCTTTCTTTTTCAGCAACATTACATTCCCAGCAACCTCATATTTCTTGCAAACTCACATTTCCAGCATCATATTGCCAGCAACCTCATATTTCCAGCAATCTCACAGTTTCAGCAACCTCACAGTAATGCCAATCTCCTTTTTTTTTAGCAACCTCATATTTCCGGCAAATCGTATTTCAAACAACCTCATATTTCCAGCAATCTCATATTTCCAAAAACCTCACATTTGAACTAAGGAATTAGTACCTTGAAAAAAAAACAAAAAAAGGGCCTTAAGGTTTCTAGTTCGAGAAAGAAGGAAAATCTCAGAAATTAAACACAATAGTTCCATTGGAAGCAGTCAATATGACCACCCAGGATTAATGATTACTACAGTTAAGCTAGATGGGAAAAACTTCTTAGAAGGGTCCTATTCGGCCAAAATGTTCCTAGGAAACTGGAGGATGGGTTATATCACAGGAAATGTGAGAGAGCTTCCCACAAATGATCCATCCCATGATGAATGCGAAAGTGAGAACTTGGCAATAATGACATGACTCCTTCATTCCATGCAGCGCTGTTTGTTTCTTAAGTCTGCAAAGGTTATATGGGAGGCAGTAGCCAAGGCATACTCACAACAATATGATATGGCAAGGATTTGCCAATTGCATCGTAAAATAGTGAATTTGCAGCGAGGAGAAATAATTGTAGAAGAGTACTTTGGGATACCAAGGCAACAACGGGAAGGATTGGGCCTCTATCAACCTATTAATCCCAAAGTTGATGACATTAAAAACAGTCCGAGCAAAATCAGCAAACTCTTAATCTAGGGTTTCATTATAGCCCTACCTCTAATTTTCTTTTGGGTGGCGTAACACAAATATAGAGGAGAGAGGGTGGCTTGCCTCCCTATGGGGGTAAAGAGGGGGGAGGCACGTGTTTTTAAATTCAAAGAGTGAATAAAAATATGACGTGAGGGAGAGAACTTGGTGCTTGAGAGAGAGACAAAGATCGTGTTTTGTGTTTCAAATAAATTCGAACTAGGTCTTTAAATAAAAGAAAATCTATCTCCCAATTTAAATAGAAATTCCTTAAGTATGCCTTATCTAATTTCTACCTAGACCTTTTAGGATAATTTAAGAAATTTGTAGGGTGAGAGATATTTAATTAGAGCTATCCTTCCCACAAATCAGCTATCATGATTTTGGATGGAAAAATAGGAACCTTATTCCCTTAGATTTTGGTCCAAGTTCCACTCCTATTTAAATTTGAAATGCAATCATACTTAATCATTATTTAGATCTCCCATATTCAAGGATGATCTATATTTTAAAATTCTCACTAGAATAGGAAACCAAATCTTATTTAAAATCAAAATATTTTCTATTTATTTATTAAAAATAGGAACCTTATCCTTTTAGATTTTGACCAAGTCCAACTCCTATTTAAATTTGAAATACAAACTTAAATATTATCTAGATCTCCTATAATCAGGGATGATCTATATTTCAAAACTCTCACTAGAAAAGGAGACCAAATCTTATTTAAAATCAAAAGATTTCCTATTTAAAATAAAATTTGAAACAAGAATGTGGGGTGTGCCCCCTTTTAGCATAAAAAGTGGCGTGTCTCCCCTTTGTCTGAAAAGTGACGTGCCACCTTAGGAGGTCATGTGGGCCCCAACATGGGTGGCACACACGTGGGCGTTGGATCCTTGGTCCCCACATGTGCCTTATCAAGTTATTAACATATCAGAAATACCTTTTTAATGAAAATTACAGCAGAAATAATATTTTAAAATTTTGAAAAAATATTTAAAAATCATAAAAATATTTTTAATACCAAAATAAAATATACTAGGAGTCTCATTTCAGGGGCTAAAAAATAGCAACAATCTGGACACCCCACGCGGTGCATAAACCATGATCGACTACTATTTTCTTACCTAACCCAATAAAAATCCATTACCCACAGTCTCATTTCAGGGGCTCATGATTGGCTTGTTAAAGTTAGACATTAAATAGTGGGATCATGATCCTATGATGTAGATTTCATTTCCCCTTTAAGAGCAAGTCTAGCACTTGTCACCACAATGAAAAGGGGTTCTTTATGTACATGTACACATGTCCTTTTATAGGGATGCTTCTCAATAATACGACCGTCATGTGTACCTGTTGTGCCGAAGTTTGTTGAGGATTTGACCCTTGCTCTCATGGGCCTGCAACCGCACAAAGGAGGCCACATAGTTCTCTTGGCCTACAAACATCATCCCTGAGCACCTCTTCGACTTCAACAAGGAATGACTCACAACCACCCTTCTCAGTAGTGCTGCATGCCTAGGGGTAAGGGTTTTGGACATGGTCAAGGCCATAACTGCCCAACCCTTAGTCAGTTAACACACACATTCCTACTGAAGTGCATATTCAACTATAAAATATGATATTTACAAGCTCTCTAGGCCTTTAGGGGCCACAAAACCGAACAATAAGTGTCCATATTGTATCAAGTGAGGGGCAAGAAACCTTAACCACACAATCGAATCTATCGAGTCTAAGAGATTAGGCCATCAAAGATTTACAACACCAATTGACTGCTCGTAAAGCTTCACTCAGCTTTAAAACGCTGGTGAAGCCGTTTGGTACATATGAAATTGCAAATCATTCTTCCAACTCCACCTCTTCTACATCCTAGATAATTGATTCAAGGACTATTGACCATATGACAGGAAAGAAAGTCAGTGTTTGGTCATTTTCTTGCTTCTAGTGAAGTTAAACTTGCGGATGGATCAATGATTGGTGCCTCTGGGAATGGTACATATAAACTTTCATCACCCTTTTCCTTACCCTCTGTAATACATATGCCTTCTTTTCCTTCGAATCTTCTTTCTGTTAGTAACTTGACAAAACAACTAAATTGCAGTGTCACATTTTACCCCTCTCATTGTCTTTTTCAGAACCTAAACATGAGGAAGACAATTGGTGGTGGTTGTGATGACAATAGGTTGTACCTGTTCAACACAGGATGCACTTTTATTGCTCTTTGCATCGAGTTTCGTAGTCATGAGCAAGTCATCTTGTGGCACCCCTGCTTAGGCCACAATGTCTCTGAAATCTTTGAAGTTGTTGTTTACAGATAAGTTTGTTTCTTTGAATGTTCCTTAGTTACAATGTGAGACTTGTCCTTTTGAATGTTCTTGATGGTTCTTTTCATTTTGAACTTCTCCACCATAAACTTCCTTTGTTTCTCCTCCACCAAAATTTTTTGGTTGTCTGCTCTGTTCATACACTGCGGCCGGCTTGGAACAAATTAGGACCTCAGTCTACCAGATGCATGTTCTTAGGATACTCAAACTCTCATAAAGGATAAAAGTGTTACTATCCGGAAAGTAAAAAACATATGTTTCAAAGGATGCTACCTTCTTTGATAATATACCCTATTTTTCTTCTCAAAGAGATTCGATATCCACTACGCCATTCGACAATCCTGTATCACAGATAGTTCCAATAATCTAACCAAGGTACTGGTGAAATCTATTGAGAAACAACGGAAAGTGCACACCTGGAAAAAGAATAAGGGAAAGACTAATGTAAACGTTCAACTCCAACTCATTGGCTCGTCACGTACTTCTTATCCTCCTACCCTATATCTTTTGGAATTAGTTACCTATTGCCAAAAGAAAAGGAAAACAGAATTGTACTTCTCATCCGATCAGTAAGTTTTTTTCTTATGCTTCATTTTTACCTTCTTTTCATGCTTACATTTGCTTTATTTCGTCTGTTTTAATTCCCACCAAAGTTGCAGATGTATTGGCTCATCTACAGTGGAAAGCAGCCATGCTTGAGGAAATGATTGCCTTTGAGAAGCAGTGAGCTTGAGATGTAACTGATCGGCCAAAAAGGCAACCTGTAGTAGGATGCATGTGGTTTTATACCCTGAGATGGTTCAATTGAGAGATGCAAAGCTTGTCAAGGGGCTAAGGGTTTTGCACAGTTAAAACGGGCTGATTATAAGGACACTTTTGCTACTTTTATCTATTGCAGCAAATAGCAAATGGTCATTCCTCCAACTAGATGTGAAGAATGCTTTTCTCCATGGAGATTTATAAGAGAAAGTGTATATGAAATTACCGTATGGGTTTTATCCTCAGGGGCAGAAAGGGAAGGTGTGCAAGTTGAGGAAAGCTACATATAGATCGAAATGGTAACTTTGAGCTTGGTTCAAGAAGTTCAGTATAGCAATATGTCAATTTGATTTTCAAAGGAGTGTTTCTGATCATTTTGAAGAGTATTGTTCTACCACAATATTGATAGTGTATGTGGATGATATTTGTGCTCATAAGAGATAATGATCATGGAATTAAAAACGTGAAAGAGTTCTCGAGTGTGTTTTTTACTTCAAGGATCTTGGTCCATTGAAATACTTCCTTGGAATAAAGGTGGATAAGTCCAAACAAGGAAATTTTTTGTCTCAAAGGAAATATAATCGTGTTGTCCTCACTGACATAGAAATGCATGGAGGCAGACCAACATAATCTCCTAGAGTTGATCATAAATGTAGCATCGACTGTCAGAGCCTATGAGTAACCCTGGTGTATATTAGAGGTTAGTGGGTAGACTTATTTATCTGATTGTTACATGGGCATACAATGCATATGTTATAAACGTGGCAAGTCAGTTTATGTACTCACCATGCTCGCATCACTTGGAAGCTATTTATCTCATTTTATGATATTTAAAATCTACTCCAGGGAGGGCTACTTTATATCAGTCGTGGTCATCTTGGTGTACAAGGATTCTGCGATGTGGATTGGGCTGAGTGTTCTGTTGATCGACGATCTTCTTGTGGCTACTTTATGATACTGGGTGGTAATTTAGTCGCTTGGAAGAGTAAGAAGCAAAGTGTTGTAGCTCGATCTTCAGCAGAAGCCGATTATCGAGCAATGGAAAGTGCTACATGTAAAATAATTTGGTTATGTTCTCTTCTTCAGGAGATGGGTGTTAATGTATCAACTCCTGTTACTCTCATTGTGATAATCAAGTGTCAATTTATATTGCCTTGAATCCAGTATCTCATGAAAGAACCAAGTATATCGAGGTCGACTGCCACTTTGTCAGAGAAAAGGTTGCTTCAAAGATAATATGTACTCCGTTTGTTTGCTCCGAGAATCAATTGGCTGACATACTTACCAAGGCCTATAATAGGTTTCGACTGAAGGATATTTGGGCAAGCTGGGCATCTATGATATATATGCTCCAACTTGAGGGGTAGTGTAGCAATTGTTGTAGGCTTATGCAACTATTATGGGCTCATGCAATTAAAATATATGTAATAGCTGTAACTCCTATACATAATGGGCAGTGAACTTTACTAAAAAAAAGAAAAACTCCTATACATAATGGGCCTCATGAAGTGGCTATTATGGAATTATGGGCTCATGCCTATTAAAACCTGCAACTCCTATGAATACCGGACTGCATGCCCATTAGAACGTACTGTAACAGCTATTGTAACTCCTGCTGTAATGGTTGTAATTCTTTTGCATGTTGACCTACCCATAGTGTAACCCTCATAAGAATATGTGTATATGTAAGGCACATTGCCCTATGATTTGTCGGGTGCGAAAAACATATGTATTTACTTTATCTTATTATTAAATATTACTCTTTCTCTCTCTTATCTCCAATCTTAACAGTATGTATTGTAAAAGACACCACTTTGAATGTCAGCCACCTGATGATATTCTTGGTGCCATACATGTATGTTCGCATCCGATTGTCTTCTATTTTTGTCATTGGGATAGCTCCAATACATCTATGAACTGTACTCTTTGGTTGCTTCTGTCAAGCAGAATTTTTGTATCGTGATGATTCCAAGTTTTAAGGAATAAGAACTTGGTGTTTGCCTAGCACAAATCCTAGCTAGGAAGAGCACGCCACAAGTCTATTCTCTCTCTCTCTCTACAGACTGACAAACCTACACAAACATATAAGATTTACTCTTTTCATCACCCTCTCAATGTGTGTCTCTCTCTCGCTCTCTCACTCTCTCTCACTCTCTATAAGATGTACTCTATGTTGGGTTTATGTGGCCATTTAAAGGCCTTATGAGAGCATGTAAAACTATGACTATATTAATGTAATACTTCCAGTGGAAGCATGGTCCGGATGGACAGGCATGGTTTGGATGGACAATGTGGCATTGGTAATGCCGTGACTCACTTGAGTTTTGACAGGTTAGGGTTTAGTATGTCTAAAACTCGTAGCCCTTGGTATTTGTACACAACCAATAGGGGTTTCGTTGTGGTTTAACCCTTGATGAAGTCAGAGTTATGCTCAGGGTTGTGGCCAGGTGAATGGGTGTGCCCCCTGTGTGAGGTGGTTGGTTGGAGAGGACAGTGGCCAAATCCTCATCATTAGCATCGTATGACATGTACATTAGATAGCTGTTTGGGAAGTGACCCTTAGAGTGAGGGTGTATTGTCAACATGTGCCAAAGAGATGTCTCCCTACGACACTTGACTATGTTGGAAGGACCATGAGGTATTGTGCTAAAAATGGCTTTGGACTTGTCCTCAAGGAGGAACCCATAATCCATGGGCTAGGATCGTGTCTCCTTCATTTATTAGCTGACTTTGATAGTCCAAGCATGACCCTATGATGGACTGTAGGTCATGGGAACTGGTGGATTAGTTTGAGAAGATGATAAGGTGATGCAGTTTTTAAAAGGGATGGAGTCCTTAGTATATTTTTGATATTCCTAACTTTATGGATCTAATTTGTATCCAATTCATTTTAGTATGTTTAATTATGTTGTATTTATATTTTAGATAATTAAAATGAAATTTTGGAATTCTATGGATATTTTATTTTAGTGAAAGAGGTTTTTAAAAAAGCTAAAATCAATTTTCTAGATTTAGTTGTTTTAGAGAAAAATATTTAGTAATTTCCTAAAATTTGTTTTATTAATCTAAAATTAATTTGAGGGTGTGGGGGGCCATTAGAGCTTTGAGCCCACCACATAGGAGCCCACTTGGTGGGGGCATGGGGCCCTCATTGGCCCACGCTTGGTGGGACGCCCCACCTTATTCTTTCCTCATTGTGTGGCTTGTCAAGCAATCTTTCTAGATGGTTTTGAAATAATTAGAAAGTGTTATGAAATAAGGTTGATTGTTTTAAAAGAGGAAAGTGTAGAGATTGATGAAAATTAAATAAGTATCTAGTACTTTTTCTACACAAATATTTGATGTGAATAGAGTTATGGAAAATGAGGGATAATGGTCCTAGCTCATTCCTTTAATCGTGATGGTTGATCTAAGGAATGAAGTGTTAAGATCTCTTCACCTCACAGGTCTTCAAGATCTATCGTCAAGATTAAGTCTCATAATGATTGCAAAACCGTAGACTCAAAAAACTTTGGCCTCTTCTTTATAAATACTTTTATAGGGGTGTATTCTTTACACTTATGAACAAAGGTTGGCCTCTCTCTCCCTCTGAGGCAGGTACATGTTGAAGTTATGGGCTTTCAAGGCCTTGTAACTTGATCATAGTGGGAGTAAAATGATTCTAGGATCTTGGTGCACTGGGACCAAGAGTCATGGAAACCTTAGGACAGTCATGAGGAGGATTGGTGTATATATGAGAGGGATCGAGAGGTTTCAGGGTTGCCTCTAGTCAGGGTCGGTTATTGTTATTATTATGGAGCTCGATTGGGCCTTATGACTGGATGATTGGGCTAGGGCAATGTGAGTTTGTGTATGATGATGTGAGCTCGATGATTAGCTCCGTATGGGAAGGTTAGGGCTAACAGAGGACCTTGGCCTAAATCCTTAACTCTTAGAATCTTCTCATAGCATGTGCATAAACAGTCGCATATCATGGGAAGCTGACTCTTTCAGGAATCCACTTAGAAGAGGGATGCACATATGCTAAGAGAGGAACTCCCGCACCTTGTTTGTGCATGTCCTTTATGGGATGCACCTAAGATCTACTAGTACTTGAGGATTTAGGGTCACTCATTGATTTGACTTTAATAGGCTAATATCATGAGCTTCTGATTATACACTGTGGATTATGAGTTTGTTGGGTCATACTAAGAAGGTGGCTTTTGATTCTCGGTCTAACCAAGTAGAGTGCAATGATTCCTAATTCAACTCTATAGAATTGTAATTTCCTTTCGAAATATTTTTTAAATATTGTGAAAGTGGTTTATTTTTATGGAAACTGGTTAAAATGATTTTTAGTGATTTTTGAGAAATTTTCTTGATTTTTCTGAGCAAGAAAAAGTGTTTTCTAGAATTGATTTTGCAAAAAGATGATTAAGGACAGATCCCCTGGGATCCACACGAGACACGCAAATGGCCAATGGGTGTCCACGTGGGGCCATGGGGGCCTCCACATCTGCCCCACATGGAGAAGACGTGGAGGTGATGTCATTCCTCTTGGTGCCCTTGTAGGTCATTGTGTAATTTGTTATGTTGGGGTATTTTTTATAATATTGGATTTTGTGCAATTTTGGAAATTTTGAAAATTAATTTTGGCATAAGTTCAATGTTGTGTGAGCTCTTATAAAAGGGGTATAGTGTTTGTAATTAAAAGCTAAACCCTAAGGGTATATAGTAATTGTGCATTTAACCTCCTAGTTTATGTGGCATGATTTGATTGGCCCTACATGCTCTCATAAAATGGAGGGAAGTTTTGAAATTTTAATTTTTGCTGGAATTTTGATAAATTATCTCAAGGGTATGCCCTCTAACTTGATTTTCAGTGAAATTAAATGTAATGAGCATATGTATTTTAATACAAGGGAAATTGGAGTGAATTATGGTTATCAAAATGGAGGATAAGGGTGTTAAATCCATACCACACATCAAAATACATGATGGTGGATGGTGGGCTAGAATCAAGCCTCTCTTTGTTGCCATGGATGTTGGACTTCGATGGTCAAGATTAAAGCACATCTAAAGCATCTCTACACTCAACATTATAAATACCTCTTTAAATCTCTACACTTGAGCCGGAGGTGTCTTTAGAGACCACCATCGCAATATCCTCTTCACCTATTCATCGCAATATCCTCTTCACCTATTCATCGCAATATCCTCTTCACAATTGGCTGCCACCTCCGGAGGGCACCATCAAGCTCAATTTCAATGGATGTTCCCTGGGGAACCCCGGCCCTATAGGAGCTGGAGGTGTCTTTAGAGACCACCATCGCAATATCCTCTTCACGTATTTTGAACATCTAGTTCACAGAGATTCTCATTACACCGAAGCCATGGCCTTGCTGTTTGGTCTCAAAAGCTTCAACCATTCCTGGGGCTCACACCTTTTGGTGGAAGGAGACACACATAATATTTATATCTTGGGCAACCGGGACGACACCACCTCCATGTTACCTAGCTTCGATCTTTGATGAAATTGCTTACATTTGCAGGGACACACACGTCTCATGGAAGCATAGCTGGAGGACATGCAACGAGTTCACCGATCTCTTGGCGAAAGACTGGGCTAGGACCCAAGAAGAAGACCCGGTCCATCTCCTTTTTTGATCAGGACCAAGGAATACACACAATGTAGAACTTCTCATTGTTATCGGGCTATTCTATAAGCCCAATGTTTTGGTGAACCTACTGCAAATCTTTTGTAATTGGGCAGGCTTATAAGCCCACATTTTGTATAGGGTCTACTAACCATTTTTTGTACCGTGAGACCCGTCTAGAGGGTTCTCTCGGACTATCACACATCTGTATCCCAACTTCTCTTAGCAATATAAAAGTTAACCTTACTCAAAAAAAAAAAAAAAAAATCTCTACACTTGAGTTCACCCTTTCTCTCACTATAGTGGCACACCACTCTCTCTCACTCTAAGCCCTCTATTGTGGCACACTAAGGCTATCTCCTCTCCCTTTCTCTCTTCCAAAGTGCATGAAGGTGATGTGAGAGAAAGCTCTATAGAAACTCTATGAAGGCTCCATTAATGGTGATTCAGAGGTCAAATTCAAGCCATGGATGATCTACTATTAAGGCCTTCATCAATTCAGTAATATCTCATCAATTTTCTTCGATTCCAATTAATTCTCCTTGTTCTAAATTCTTAATTACAACATGCTTCCTTCATCCATTTGATGTTAAATAATTGATTTCTATGATTTACTTTGATGCCCTTTGATCCATATAGTTCAATGCATCATCCATGCACAAATTGATCAAATTTCCATGAGTTTTTTTTTTATGTGAGTTTAGAGCATTTTTTACTAATATTTCTCTGAGATTTTTACCAACAAATCAGTCAATTAGATCTTCATTTTGATGGTTCAAATTGGTGTTTTTATAAGAGGAGATTATGCCGAATTTATGTAGCTCGATTTATGAACTCTATTAACTGATTTTGTGTTTTAAGAGCCATGATTTCTCCCATGGTTTGCCCATTTGTTTTGATCATTTGATCTCTGCAAATTCTTCCATGTTTCAAGTGTATATCAGTAGATTGATTCACTATCGAATTGATTATTTTGGTGAGATTTTGGAAGGAAGATTTATATTTTAATCTCCATGCTTATGCTATTGATTTTCTTACCACATTGAGACTGATTTGTGCCTCATGTTTCTCCCACTTTTTCCCATGGTTTTAAATCTATTTTGTTAAGCCCTCTTATATGTTAAAATGTGCTATAAAAGTGTAGATGATATGATGCTTAAAGGCTTCCCTATTTGATGTTGCTATTGGCTTATGTGATTATACCATAGGAAGTCCTCCCATGGCATATGGTTAGACCCAAGGCTGTAAACAAGCAAAATGAGCTCTATGATCAGCTTCCCATGTTCCAATTCTATCCACACGCGCACTACTTGTTTTTGGTGGAGAAAGGAGTTTGAATTTAAAATGTATAAATTCCAAGGTTGTGTATACTTGGCCAATGTATTTGTATATCGCTGTATTTTTAGATCATGTGTATGATGAAGTGCTCAATCAATCTTCTTAATGTATATTGTGTCATGGACTATGGCAAGGGACCAATTAGAGTCTTTTGTTGTTTTAAAAGTATATTAGAGGCCAAGTTTAGTGGCTGGAATTGTTTTTGATGATGTAAAATTTAGTTGTCTTGAAATCAAGAGAAGGTTTTTGTTGTGTCACTTGGACTTGGTATTTATACATCTTTAGTACGCATCACTCTCTCGCTCTCTCTTATTCTCATTCTAATTTAGGGTTTTGATTACACTAAGCCTAGTGGAAACCCGAAGGGCCACACCCTAGTCATAAGGGGTGGCATGCCCAAGCCATTGAGGTGTTGTTTAAGCTTGTGCTTTGAGATTGTGTTTCTTCCATCCCATGTGATACTGTCATGCGGTTTTGCCTAAGCTTCCAAATTATGACACAAGTTTAGGACCAAGATCATGTGTGTTATTGGTGGAGGTGACCCATTGTAGGGTATACGAAGTCCTTGTTAACCTGAGGCAAGGTATTCGGTAATTCTAATGGCTCCATGTTTCTTGATTCTTCATGCATTGCTTTTTTGTATGATTATAAAGAATTGTTATGGCATGCAAGAGATGATCCTAGATTGTATTAGGGTTTATTGTGTTAATAAAATTGTAATGTTAGACACCTATAAGTGTTCTAGCTGGTATGAACAAAAGAAAGAAAGAATTTAACTGTATATACTGGGCTTGATCACATTGTCCACCTTTCACTCTTTTCATCTCCCTCTCACTCACTCCCTTTATTTGCTTACCCTTCGTTGCTTACCCCAAATAGTTGGGAAAAAGCTTTTAACGGTGATGATGATGGTTTGGCCTCTTTGCCTAGTCCATGAATTTTTTCACATCTCTCTTCCTTTCCGTGTTGTTAGAATTTTTAATTCTATATAAGAATATTTGAATTTCATTCTTCTCCATTTTGTTACTCATGTTTATCAAATCATGGCTTATTTGTAGAAGCAAGTTTGACAATGAGTTGTCCTTTCTTTTAGGAGCAAAATAGTTCTTAGCTTGAGGACTTTAAGCTGCCTTTTGATGGAGAAGATTCAGGCTATTACCCAAGTCTCATGCATTTGGGGCGCATGTTTCTTAAGTTGCCACGATCTTAAAACCTAAGAACGTGTAGCTTTGCGACCTTCATGGATTTATGATTGTTGATTATGATTGATGCCACTGATATGAATGTTCCATAGGATTTCAAATGATGTTGTTCATAATCAGAGGCGTCATCATCATAATCATAATCATCATCATCATCATCATCATTATCACTGTCCTTCTCTTTCTCCTTCTACTCCTTCTCTTTCTCCTTCTACTCTTTCTCTTTCTCATTCTCTTTTCTTGTTCTCATCTTCTTCCTTCTTCCTCGTTTTCTCCTCCTTCTCTTCTTTTCTCCTTCTTCTCCTCGTCCTTGTTGTAGTAGTTGTTGTTGTTGTCATCATGTTGTTGTTGTTGTTATTATTATTTTGAGATGACTTGACAATGTGATGCATTATTTCCTTCACATATACTACTTCTGTAATATTCTGTAATATAGATTTGTTGATGCACATACTGGAATTTTTTTTTTGCAGCTACGGGTTATTTTGGAACCTTTATTTTGGAGATCTTCAAATAGGAAAGGTGATATTTCAAAGGTGTCTGACCAAAATCTTCAAGAAAGGTGAGGTAGGCTGTTTATGTGTACAATTGGATTCATTATTGTTTTTGAAATGTCAATCAGATTCATTGTTAACTGTTCCATCTTAACCAGAAGGTCTATTTATTATAATGGTCCCTTGGACATTTTCCTGGTCACGTTAATTTCCATGTAACAAGTGGATATGGGTGATTATTAAACTTAAAAAAAATATGTATATAATTTGTTGAAGACAACATCTTAAACCAGAAGGTCTATTTATTAGAATGATCCCTTGGACATTTTCCTGGTCATGTTAATTTCCATGTAACAAGTGGATATGGGCGATTCTTAAACTTAAAAATAATATGATTTGTTTGTTTGTCTTAATATTGAATTGTTTTGTTCAGCAACATAAGGTTCATTGTTTAAGTCATGTGCAATGCAATGGAATCCATGTGATTCATATTGCAATATCATTTTTTGGGTAAATTATTGGAATGTTGTTTCTTGTGGTTCCTCATCTTTCCACTAATTTTCAAATTGCAGAATAATATATATCTTTGTTTTCTCTGAGCGGAATATGGTCTTAAGATTTGGAATTTGGAGAAAGTCAGGACTTTATAACAGTTGGTGTTTCCTCAGATTCAATGTTTCTATTTTTCAAAATTTTAGTAACCCTTTAGGGCCAGTTTCCTCCATCTTGTAGCCATATAGCAATGGTCACAGTTACCACTACAAGCAAATTCAGTAGTTATTGATTATTGTAAACCATGAGAGATTGAAGAACGCATTTGTTGAATATTTTGTTTTTCTTGAGTTGGTTAAGTCAAGAATAGGTGTAAATAGGATGTTAAGTATATTTATCATCGTCATGAATTCTTCCTTGTGTGGTTCAAAGCATTCAGAAAGGTGGCAATGATTTCTTTTGATGGAAAAAAGGTAAAACCCATGTAGGTCACATAGTGCCATTGATTGTATAATTGAAAGGGACAAAGTAAATGAGAGATTTACTAAACACTAGCAGGAAGACGAGCATTGTTGGTGATGATTTAAAGGTAAAATAAGAGAGATACAATCGCATAGTAGTATTTGTGTGAGTTTAGTTTTTATGAGGTTTGATTTGTAAATTGCAATTCAGAATAGGAAGGGAAATTACAGCATAAATTTTTTATTTTTATGCCAGTTCATGTTCATATGTGCTTATGGTATTAGAGGTAGACATACACATCAACACTAAGCAGTTTCTCTGAGTTATCTTATGCTTTATATGATTTATATGGTCATCATGACCCCATGATAATGAGGTTATCAGCTGCCATGGATGGTGATGAATTGAGGGCAAATATGCAAAAATTAACTAGTTGAGTATATCATGTAAACCACTCCTCTCTATCATCTCCAACCATTTATTGTACGGTGATGAAGATGGTAGTGATTATGACTATATAATTCACATAATATTATGACTATATAACTTGTATAATATTTTTTCTTCTACAATCTTGGTTAACGATGATTGTGCTAAGACTTTCTAGCTATAATTTATACAGTATCAGCTTCAATCTTTTGAATCTCCCTAGAGATTTTCATTACCACATGGTTCCTACGAGTCGTTTTCTGTATGCCAGATCATTATAACGCCATGACCATGAGCTTAATGTCTAATAGAATCCTATCTAGAGTTCTTCTAGAAAGGAAAATCGCACACTATATGTCCCTCGAAAATAATGTCCTAGGATTTAAAAGTGACAATCCAATTTTTGTGTTGTTTGAATATAGATACTAGGGAAAAGGTTATAGTGATGTCTATTGTCTAAAATTTCTGACTCCTTTATAATTGCTAATCCTATGTTTCTAGTTCCCTTATACCACCTTAAGTTTTGTAGGCTACCTACTCTTACCTTACTCTTGCATTAGGTATACCATCTAATTGAGTGGGATATGTCCTAGTCTTAACTATGTTCTGACATATGTAAAACAAATAGATTGATATCAAAACCTTTCATAAAGAAATTGGGGAAAACACTCACTCATAAGTGTTGGTTTTAGAATGTTATCAAAAAAAGAAATGTAGAGTTTGAATTTTATAGATTATAAATTGATAACTGTTTTTTATTGTAGAAATTATAGTTTCTAATTTGTATTGCCCTTTCGATAAAATTTTATTTTCAAAAATACGGCATGAACAATAGCTTGTTTTAATTTTGATGAGTAAAATTATATTTTTCATGCAATTTTGGGCACTTGTTATTCATTATGAAAAAAATCAGATATGATTCTAAAATAATACTAACGACCAATTGTTAAACAAAATAATACTTGTGGAGTTTTGTAAATTCAAGTTTATTGTTATATTGTGAACCACACATTATTCAAAACTCAGATAATTATATTTTAAGTAATATATGAAAAACTAATAGCATTCAATGAAATATTCTTAAAATGACAAAAATTAAAGGGACCAAATTTGAGAAAATTAATAAACCATTATATTGTCTTTAGGTATGAAGATATTTTTTTTAAAAAGTTAAAATTTATTTGTGATGAGAATGAGTATATATTTTTTTTGAAAAAGGTTGACTTTGTTTTAAATAAAAAGAATACATTAAGCTGAAAAACTAAAGATGACACTCCCACAAGTTGGGTGCTTAGACAAACATAAGTAAAGGGAGAAGAAGGAGAAAGAGGGAGAGCTACAAATTTAAAAAGAAAAAGCAAAGATGTAAGAAAATATAATCATTCAAGAATTATCCAAAATATAGAGCCATTGCTAATGACTGGTAGAGAATCCAAAAAGCCTTCAGCTTCTGACTGCGTTGGTGTGAGCTAAGCAGCCAACTTTATGAAAGTCTACCTTTCCTTGCAATTGAAGCAGCTTAGCCAACATGGTGATATGCTTCCTTAGCTTGATGGAAAAGCATGTTGAAGGAGAATGTTGAGGTGGCCGACATGGTGATATGCTTCCTTAGCTTGATGGCAAAACATGTCGAAGGAGAATGTTGAGGTTGTGTTGGTGAGGAAAAGAGGGCGAAGGTGTAAGATAGAGAATAAACAAAAATATAATGGTGCTAAAAAAAGGGGGTCCGGCTATTGGTGAGAGGCTTCCACTAACACTTTACCCCACAATAGCCCTTCACCTCTGTTTCGTAACTATCTAGAACTGGCCCTATAAACCATCACACTGCAGAGGTAACTATTGAGGGAGAAGATCCACCATAAATCACTCGGTACAGTTTGAAGACGGCTAGCAGTAGGATACAAAGTTATGGAGAAAATAAAGGAGAGAGTGAAGAGCTTGGAGGAATAAGATGGGGTGAGGTAGCCTCGATTGTAGTAAGCAATCATCGGATTTCATGTAAGAGAAGAAGGGAGAGAGGGAGATAGTAGAGGAGGGGAGAAGAGAGATTATGCTGCGAAGAGCATTCTCTGGTTAGCTAAGAAACGAGAGGGGGAAGGAGGAGAAGGGTAGCAAAGGGAAATAAAGTTCAGAGAATGTTGTAAAGAAGAAGGTGAGAGAAATAAAGAGGAGGCAAAAGAGAGAGAGAGAGGGTGGAGAATAGGTGTATATGAGTATATGGGGAGTTGTGGTGGGGTTAGAGAAAAGGAGGTTCGGTGGGTTGGTTGGAGAGAGGGTGAAAGAGAGAGAAATGGGTTTGAGGGCCTTTTTAAGGGTTTCCCAATTGAGTAGAGTAAGCCAAGGTTGAAAAGTTGAGGGGGCCAAGACTGCGGATAGTGGAAGCGAGACTCGGCGCGAAAAATTCAACCATGGTAAGAAATAGCTTTGTGGCGAGAGCATTGCAAAAATACAGGGACAAGGGACCTACAGGCAGAAAAGGCCACAACTTAGTCCGCCACAAAAAAACCTTCCTGCTATTTTTTTTTTACCTCCCCTTTATTTTTTTTTTTGTTTCTACTGTCTAATTCAGGAAGAATGAGTATATATTTTTCTTTTTTGAATTTATTTATATCCCATGTGTTCCAAGAGTTGCTTGAAAAGGGCAGAAATTTCATAGAGTTGCTTGAAAAGGGATAAATTTTTGTTTAAGAGTGTGATAGTGGCTACAAAGACTAGAGAAAATTTCCAAGCTTAGAAACAAGTCAAAATTGACACTTTCACCAAGCCACCTGCTTAAAACCAAGTCAAATGAGTAGGTTACAGTCCTTTAAATAACAATCATAACGATTTTTATCCTTGTAAAACTATTGTAAATAAACTCAAATACCAACCCCTTATGGGGCAATTACATATAAAGTAAGACTAGTTTATGAATTACACTCTCATATCACAAATTACTGAAAT
Source organism: Amborella trichopoda (assembly GCF_054954075.1). Taxonomy (NCBI): domain Eukaryota; kingdom Viridiplantae; phylum Streptophyta; class Magnoliopsida; order Amborellales; family Amborellaceae; genus Amborella; species Amborella trichopoda. Next base: position 34,478,293 of record NC_142341.1, read on the forward strand.
TATGTCGCAAAGCTTAAATACAGCATACAACTGCTCCAAACAAATTCTAGGGAATAAAACCAACTAAACAAGGAATTAGAATGATAAATTAAGATCGGGAAACCATGTGTCAAACCCCTTGTGCCGGGGCCCCGCAATCGAGCCCTATAAGGACTTATTTTTATCCCTTTGGATTGGCGAGAGTGTTTAATCCAAATGGGAAGCAATTATACACCTTAACATCAATTCTTAAGATCTCAACACATTGGTATTGTCATCCAAAACAGAATGTTTGAATCAAATCGGATCAAAATCAAGAGAGTTATGGCCAAATTACGTACGGTAGCCCCTCGGACCGCCAAAACAAATCTTGTATGAAAAGTTTATAACCCCTATAACTAAAAACGTGATGAGAAACTTCTGGAAATTTAGTGACACACTGAGACTAAGGTATTTGATGGATTTGAAACAAAATAATCAAATGATACTATGCATGATCATGGATTCTTATGTATATAGGCTATAAATGATGAGGACCACACTATGAATAAGTATGATGACAAAGATGATCCAATGAGGATTTTAAGATCAATAAAACTTCTGTAAATTTAAAACTACAACACTTATAAATGCTAAAAACATGAACTTATGAGAGGAAAAAGTTCAATGGATTTTACATTTGATGAATGCACACCATGGACTCACTATCAAGATCACCAAATTCATCAATGGAACTCTAAAAGCTTTTGTGAAAAATGTGAGGTCTCTCTCTCTCTTCAATTTTCTCTCACAAAGCTCTAGAAAAAGGGGGACACGGATTTTCCAAATTGGTTGAAGTGTTCAGTTAGTTAGGGTTTGAGATCTTATGATGTACTTTTATAACATGGGTGTAACTTTGGATTCGATCAACACCCTTGATGCACTAATCCAAAGGCACATGAGAGGCTAAGGTACCTAACCACCCATCCACATCCAACTATTAGGATGAAGGAATAAGATTTCACACCATTATCACTCACACTAACCCTAAGTTGTCACTTTACCATTTTTTCCTTGACCCATGTTATTATTCCAAATGTATCCAATATGCTCTTACAAAAACACCTTTAGTTTTTAAATAATATATTAAAGTAGAGAACTACCAAGGGTAATGGGCAAAGAAGTAATTGGCAAAGCTCATACATGTGAAGAGATTTTACTTTATTAAAGACAATCACCTTATATATCTAAAATTTCAAACCAACCACTACAAAGATAATGTCCCCTTCACACCTGTGTGAAGATATTTTTCAACTCAAATTTGAAAATTGATTTTCTCTTCAATATTATTAAACAATTAAATTAAACTTCAAACATGCCATGCATGGTCCATTTGTGAGTTATTTAAAACATGTGATAAAAAGGGGGACCTTAAAATATAACACTATATAACAATATATAACAATATACAACAAGACATCATAACACAATCCCTTGTAAAAAAAACAACCAAATGCCAAAGTGGTCCGCCCACCTAAGAATCAGCGCTCAGCTGAGCGGTGATTCTAGGGTGGGACGTGGGGTGCCACGTGGTAGCCCTATGGCCACTCGAACGCCACGTGTCACTTCCAGGTCATGACTAAAGTGGAATTTGAGCCAAACAATTAGAAAACCTCATATTTGAGCAAATAAAAATTCTGAAAAATTCTCTAAAATTCACAATAAATATTTAAAATATTTGTGAGCAATTATTAAGTTTTTCTCATCATTATAACGTTGGACAAAAGGTATAGTGAGATCTCAGGCTTATAACCGTAGGTATCAAAGTATTCCAATGGGTTAGTCTCGAATGATGTTTATCCGAGTCTCAAATCGACCCAATAGACCTATGTTCCATAGTCTAAAGCAGAGACACATAATTGGCCATATCAAAGCCGCTAAGCCAAAACTTTCAATCATCCGGTTCTCAATGGATTACAGGTGTACCCCTGTGGGACATGATCTAACTCAATTCCAGGGGTCCTCTCAAAGCACATGTGCACTAGCTCTTCCACACTTGGATAATGCATTTGAAAGAGTGGCTTCCCGTATGAAATGAAAATGCACATGCTATGGAATGGTCTCGTGTCAGGATACAGACTCATGTCCCATAAGTCTTGACCATTCCATATAGGGCAAATACCCAATAAGTAGTCAGGCTCTATTTTTCTTGTGTGGATTCTCCAAGCCCTGGCCAATCGCAACTAAACATGAGGCTAACCTATAAAATCCTGAGTAGGAGGTGACCCTCACACCTCTTTGAGAAATTGCCTTCTCAACATGTGAACTCTCGATGCTTCATGTGTAGTTGGGGTAAAAGAATCTGGGCCCAATTCGCAAGGCACCCAAATTTCAATCTCTCCATCGCTCCCATTGAAAGAGAGACTACTGGAATTTAGGCCTTGAAAGGCATATTTCCAACAAAGAGAAATTGGGAAAGGTTCTAGAACATTCTTTAGTGGGATCACAATGTCCACTTATTCATATGGGAGTTATGTTGGCTATGTGTCCTTTCAAGGCCTTAAACTCAAGAGTCCTACACTCAGTGGGAGTTAGAGAGAGATTGAATTTGGGTGCTTGGCGCACTGGGGTGCATATTCATATATCCCGAGTATTTGAGGCATTAAGAGTATGCATTTTGAGAGTGTGAACTCTCGGGGAGGTGTGAGGCTTACCTCTCAGTCAAGACTATATTGATTAGAATGTCGTATAGTTGATGTGATAAGCCAAGGCTTGGAGAATCCAATTGAGAATAATAAAACCCGAGTATTTAAAAGAGTATTCACCCACCCTATTTGGACTGGTTGGCTCATGGGACATGAGCCCGTATTCTGACACGAGACCGTTTCATGGCATGTGTACCCACAGTCATATGGGGAAGTCACTCTTCTATAGTATTATCCAACTTAGAAGAGCTAGTGCACATGTGCTTTGAGAGGTCCCTGTATTTGAGTAGGAACATGTCCCACACGGGTGCACCAGTAATCCATTGAACCCCCGGTGATGGGAAGCTCTGGCTCAGTGACTTTGATGTTACCAATTATGTATCTTTGCCATTGACTGTGAGCATAGGTCCATTGGGTTAGCTTGAGACACCGGTGGAATGTCATTCGGGTTAGCCCAATGGAAGACTCTGACTAGTGTTATACGTCTAGAGATCTCATTTACCTTTGGCCCAAATTAATCCAAAATTGATGAGAAAAGATTTTATATTGATGAGAAATTGTGTAGTATGTTGAAATTTCATTTGGAGAATTTTTTAGAAGTTTGGAGAATTTTTCAGATTTTTTAAACAATAAAAAATGTGATTTTCAAATTTGTTTAATATAAATATCAAACAAGGACATCTTATGGGGATGCCACATGGATCCCAAGTGGCCATAGGGATGCCAGGTGGCACTCCCACCTCCCAACTCGTGGATGACATCATGTTGACATCATATCCATGTAGGGACCTATTTGTCATTAGTTCTTTTGTTGGTATTATGTTATAACATGTTATCTTGTTATTTAAAGTGTTATATATTGTTATGACTTAAGTTTGATTTAAGTCGCATGTTTATTTTTTGCTCACATGTATCATTTTTGGCATGTCTGAAGTCATGGGATATTCAGAATTAATTTGATTTATATTATTATCCACATATGATTTTGTGGCATATGGGTATATCTTACGTGGCACCACCTTATAGGCTTGACCCATGTAAAACTTTGGTGTTGTTAAAATCCTATTGGTGGTGTCATAAGATAGTTTATTCACATGTGTGGATGTCTCATATTACCTTTATGTCCATGTCCTCATCTTTTATTGATTTTCACAAATTATTAAAAAACCATGAGTATAAGTGTAAACATTAATTTGGACTTAATGGGAAATAAATCATGGAGCTAAGGGCTTTAAGGTAAATGGACTATAAACCTAGGTTTTAAGGAGTGAAAGGTGTCAAAAGCTTATCCATTGATCTTCATGATAAGATATGGATGAGTGGCTTGGATAAAAGTCTCTCATGTGCCATTGATCTTAAGGCATCAAGGATCAAGATCAAATCCATCTTTATGATCTAAGTATAAAAATAACTTATGAGATCAATTAGTACCCTAATTTGTGTATTCACTTCAAAGAGAGAGAGAGAGAGCCCCCCTGGCAAAAATGTAGCCACCCATGAGACTATCTTCTTCCTTGAGCTTTCATTGGAAGCCCGTCCATGGAGTAGTCCCTCATTTATGTGATCAAGCCCAGACTATTGCTTCATTAAGGTATTGATTTTTTCTTCTTATATTTTAATTCCTACCTCACTGCCATTATCAAAGCTTGCTGTAATTCTTAATTTGCCGTATCTTTCTTCATTTTTGGTCATGAAAACTTGATATTTGAAGAGTCCCAAGCAATAATGTAGTCCATACACATAGTATGTGTAGACTAGGTTGCTTACTCCATCATCTTGAGTGGTTTCAACTCGATTTTCTTGATCTTATTTTTCTGGAATTTTTACTGAGAATATACAACTGATGCAAGGTGTATTTTATCATATTTGAGCATATGAAATAGTCCCTTGAGTTCTTTTTTGAATGTTGAAGAGTTCGTGTGGTCCCTTATGGACCACATGGTATAGTTTCACCATAACTTCCTTATTTTGTGTAGTATCTATCTCAAACTTTAAAGGGCTATTTTGATACATATCGCTCTCATGATTTGATCCGCATTATATGAAATAAAAGTGATCATTCACTTCCCATTGGATTGATCTCATTGAGTTATTATTATCACCTATGCCTTAGATATTGGGACAAAGTTAAGTCTTCAAAAGGCCTTTTCGTGGCCTGAGCACATGGAGTTCGAACCATGGTTTCCCCATGTATGTTTGCATGTTAATTTGTGTATTTACAGTTATTAAATGGATTCATGATTGGTTAACTTGAGTATGTTGTGTGAATATTGAGATTGTTCTTTAATCTTGCGGTATGAGCTTTAATGCTATGCATTATTGTTTATGCGAATTGAAATCTTATTGGATTATTATGATCAAGTGTATGATGTATATGAGACATTGTGATATATGATGAGGATGAATAATGAAGATGGAATTATCATATAATTTTGATATAATGAGGAATTGCGAATGCAATTCATGCAATATGTTGTAGAGATGTGCATTGTGAGTATTTGAATATTGTATTAAGTTTAATTGTATTTTTGATTAAGGGATTTGTAAGGGACCTATTAGGGTTGAATTTTATTATTTAAATGTATATAAACCATGTTTATAAGCTGGAATATATGTATTATGGTTTTGTATTGAGATATTCATGCACTTAAACCCTTTAAGTTTTTTTACAACGGAAATTTTTTAAAAGATTGCATTTCTAGCCCATTAGTCTTATACCACCATCATGTTAGTCATGCCGAAAATTATTTTCTATATCTAAATTTTTTAGGTGTAATATGAATCACCACATGACTATCTTTTTAAAAATAAATAAATAAATTTTGAATTTTTTAAGATCCTATGTAGATTTACTGAGGGAGCACACAATCATTCGAGGTTCAACATTCATTGACACAGAGCATGTTCACACTAGGCTGAAAAATGATTGGGCCAAAGTTTTCGTTGTCGAAAAGAAAATGGCAAATGTTTTGTGGGACCATATCCAAAAAATACCTATTGAAAAGTATTTTTTAAATTTCAAATTTTAAGATGCACTTTTGAATTGCCAACTGAGTCTTCTCTAAAAAATTGAGCTTGGAATTTTTAATTGTAGGAGTATACACCTGAGGGAGCGTACTATTTGAGATTTATATTCTTTTCTTGCTTTGAGGTTTGGATTGGACGTCTATCATTTTTTAGGTTTGTAGTCTGACATGCTGAAATATGAAAGGTGTTTATCTATAATAATTGCAATAATATATTATCCATATGCATATTATACCATACATGTTTCTCAACACATTTGCCCATTTAATAAAATGAGAAAGGAGTCTCTCGCAAAAAATATTGCACATTTACATCATCACGTGGCAGTCCTACCCAAATAATGTATGAAAATATTAATTCATTTGTTTTGACTTTTGAGAGGTTATTAAATTAAATTTGAGAGGTTCAGATATTATTTTAATAGAAAGAAATCTATCTCCCACTTGGATTAGGATTTTTTTAGGTATGCCTTATCTTATTTGCCCAGGTTGACCATTAGGATATTAAGAAATTTGTGGAGTGAGAGACTAGATCTGAGCCATCCATCGCAATAATCAGCCATCATGATTTTGGGTGGAAACTAGAAACCATATCCCCTTATTATTTGACACAAGTCCAACTTCTATTTAAAATTGAATTATAACCACTTTTAGTATTAACTAGATCTTCCAAAATCTATTGGAAGTCAAAGATAATCATTTATTTTAAAACTCCCACTTAAATAGGAAATCAAGTCTTTTTAATTCTAGAAGATTCCCTAACTAGAACTCATAAAATAAATATAAATGGGGCATGCCACCCTATCTGCATTATGTGGTCCCCACAAGGAAATTTTAAAAGATTCTCGAACTAACTAAAACTTTTAATTAAATGTGGCACATAAGATAAATATAAGTGGGGCGTGCCACCCTATGTGCATTATGTGGCCCCCACAATGCCACACATCCCACTCATGGGTGCTACACACATGTGGGGCTGGATTTTTGGTCCCCACATATGCCCATTCTTATTCTAAAAATGTCAAAATTACCCTTTTTACTGAATTTATAGCATATATAAATTTTTTAAAATTAAAAAAAATTGTAAAAATCACAAAACATTTCTAATGTCAAAAATAAAATATTTAGAAGTGGACTGGTACCAACGGGTCAAAATTAGGGATAATAAGGGCCATCCACTTGCCCCAAGAACCATAATCAGCTACTGCTTTTTCATCTAACCCTGCAAAGATGCATGACTCATCATTTCAATGCAGGGCTCATGATTGGTTTGTCGAAATTGGTCAATAAACAGTGGAACTATGATCTTGGAATGTGGATTTTAGCTCCCCTTTAAGAGCAAATCCAACAATTATCACGACAGTGCAAAGGGGGCTCGCTCTTTCTATACAAATGTACACATGTCCCTCTATAGGGCTACTTCCTAGTAATGTGGTTGTTAAGTGTGCATGCCGTGTGGAAGTGTGTTGAGGTTTTGGCTCGCACAGACCAACAACCGCACACAAGTGACCATACAGTTCTCTTAGCCTACAAATACATCCCTGAGCATATGTCCAACCTCAACAAGGGATGACCCACTATAAACCCTTCTCGGTAGTGCCACATGCCTACAGGCAAGGTTTTTTTGTTTTTTTGGCTGAATCAGTAGCGTTTTGGGCCCCTACCCTGTAGCTAAGGGTTTTGGACATAACCAAAACTGCCCAACCTATGGTCAGTCATCACACATTCCACTAGAAATTATCATTTTTACAAGATTTCTAGGCTTTTGAAGGCCACAAAACACAACAATAATGACTATTATGTCATTATTTCAAAAACTATTGTAGGGTTATAAACAATATTGAAAAAGCACAAGTTGTTCATGAGTAAAATTGCAATTGTTGTCACCATCTTTTATAGAAATGTAGATGCATTAATCTACTGATTTTTCCATGATGGGAACCAAATTATTCTATTAACAGTAGGCCACAGGTTCCAAGATAGGACATGAGAAAAAAATAAGGAATTCAAAGTTGCTCTTTTGAGAAATTCAAGTGTAACATTTGAACTAACATTGTCGCAGCATGGGCTTATGTGGCAATATTTTATCAAAAAGCTTTCACACATTTCTAATGTTGTGGACCTTTAATAGATAAAAATTAATAACCTTAAAGATTAACATTGTGAAATGACCATTTCCAAGAATATCTAGATTGATTGCATGATGTATATGAAAACCTCTATTTGGTATTTGTATTTACTGATAATCTTTTATTTATTGTTACCGTAGGAGGTTGTACTCCTCTTTGGTTTATCCCATTTCTAGTGCACCTTCATTTTATACTATTTCTCATTATCCTGTAATTTGCAGCTATATACCCTTCTTGTAATTTACAAATGTTATTTTCTATTTCATTCTTTTTCTCTTATTGTCAATTAATAATTATGCACCCTGTCATCCAATTTTGATTGGATCGCTGGGAGATAGGCCAAAAAACTTATCAGGCCATATTCATGCCTTAAGAAATATGGCTCAGGCACGATTATGACTGCAAGATTTGATCCATCTCTCAACTGTCAAGGCAGCGTCAGACAGCTAGGTGTTTCTAGACACGTATCAAAGTTATGCCTAGAGACTATATAAAGTATACTTCATGTAAAACCCCCAAAAGTCTATAGACTATGTAAAAGATCTAGAACAAGAGAAAAAAGATAAAGAAATATTTTCATACAATTCTCAAGTCCAATAGTTACCAATTAATCATATTCGGTATGTGTGCATAACAATTTAAAGCCATTCTGGATGGCATGCTTAGTTCATCCTACCATAATTAGATCGGCAAGAAAAACTAGGTCAATTTGGTTTTGATCACAAAAAAAAAATGAAAAGCTGGTTTTATATCTAACATATATATACTTACAAATTTCCTTGAAGGTGGTTTTATGTGCTCTTAATGTGCTATTGTTAATAGAAAATGGCTTAGGTGGATGACAAAATAATAAATATAAGTCATACCACATTTATTCTAGCCATATTTTACTAGCTCAATCTCTTCTTTTATGTTGTTTGTGTGCATAAGAAAATTAGAATAACTTGTTCTTACAATATTGCTATCTACCGTTACTTTTGAAGTGCAGTGTTGGGGATTTCTTTCAACGTCACTTTGGACAGGAGGTATGGTTTCATTTCCTGTGTGGTTTACTTAAGTCCCATAATGCGTTTGTTTCTTTAGATTTTTTCTCCAAGAAGTGGTTACATTATCATTGAGTTACCTCCACCATGTGTATAAATGTGTTTGAAGGTTGTTGACTATCTAGTGGATCCTTTTGTTGCTGGAACTAGTGCCGCGGATCCTAATTCACTATCGGTAAGATTTCCTTGAAAATGATAGTGGATTTTTGGTATTTTGATGACTTGTAGGATTTTTAGCATTTTTTTTCTTCTTTTTTCTTTTTTTGTTGGGGGTTGTGCAGGGGGAGGGGGAGAGGTGGTTGGTAATTCAACGGGATAAATCAAAATTGAGATGTTGCGGTGCTAATATCAACTACTAACCACTCCAGTCCATGCTTGATTCCTAGGTTTTTAGCAGTTTTTTTTATCAAAAGAATATCTTAATGAAATATCGCTGCTTGCCAAGTTATCCTATTACTTCTGATGTCCTATTTTCATATTACTATTTTTTGGACCAGCAGAACCTCTGTAATTTGATTTGTGTTGCACTGAAATTTTGTCATCAACTTCATTCAAGTCACTGAAAAATGGCTGGGTTATACACATTATTTTTTGTATTTGTAGTATAATTGTGCTTAAGGATCCTCTGATGAATATTGTTTTGATGTTTTCTTTTTATTCTTTTTTTCTTTTTTCTTTCTTGGGTCAGCAGCGGTGTATTTCATTATCAATCAGAATGTGTACATGCTATGCTCTTGGAAGATGTTGAGGTGATGTATTTATTATCAATCAGAATGTGTACATGCTATGCTCTTGGAAGATGTTGAGGTGACGTATAAAATCAGCTCCAAACAGAATAAACTTGTTCCATGTGTCACTCCGACAATAGTTGGAGCATTAGTGTCCCTACTAGCGTCTTGCAATATGTGATGAAAGGTACAAGTTACATCAATGTCTGAAATCTGCCAAAATTACCTTCAATATCTAGGGTGGAGTCAAGGTCCCAGTAGCCAATTGATGACATTGACACTATCACCTTCATCAGTGATAGATCAGATGCTCTCTGAGCGCATGGTCACATTCCTACAAGTAATGCTTTCACCTCTACTAATGTAGAAGCACAATACCCTATTAGACCAGAGAAGGAAAGAATGATTTTGTCTTTCTGAATATATCAAAAAGCCCTCCCAACTCATGGATTAGCTCTCGAACTCCCATTAAAATTTAGCTTCAGTGACCCTCCCAGGGGTATCAAACCACTGAAAGCTTTGTTGCTGAGTAGGGATTGGAGAGAGACTATCATCTTCCAGTCCCCCAACAGGTCAACTAGCTGTATGCCTGTAAACTATGGCCTAAAAGATGCTTTAGTCTTTTTATTTTTTATTTCTTTTCTATTTTTACATTAAGCTAGTGAGGGTTTGTGTGAGAACTTCCCATTGTATTAATTCTAAAAGTGCATATACCTAACTGTAGACTATAGTCTAAAGTCCAATTTGGAGCACAATGATTACGATATATACACCTGTCGCCGGTACTTTGAACTCTCACTTTGCTTTACTATTGTGACATTTGAGGAAAGCAATTCTCATTCAAGTAATTCACTTTTGAGAAAAGAATTTTCATACGTATTGTGATAATTTTGGTTCTTTCTTCCATCCTCTCGAGTTCCAATCGGTTATGATGGCTGAAAGATGCTACTGGGCTACCTTTATCTACATTAGCATCTTCAATCTTCTTTTTTAATAGTTGTCATCTGCCATGTGTCTGATGCAGGGAAGTTTGAAGGAACAGTAAAATCAGCAAGAAAACAAGCCAAACTCAAGCAATAAAATGGAGAAACCTATGGTTTCCTCCTCACCCCAAGCTAGCTTCCGAAAGCCTAAGCTTTTCATTCTCTTTGAATTTCTAAAAATTATGTAGAATGATCCCCTCAAGGCTCTACCACCTCTTATATGTTATAACTGAATGTTCTAATATAGTGAATGCCCATACAATCATAACTTAAATATAATATTTGTAATAACAATTTTACCCCTATGAACGGTAACCCGTGAATAGTACCCTATGAACAGTATCAGGACTAGTAATCAATAAATAGTAAATGAAAATTTAAGAAAATTTTTGTTTTGCATCATTCTCTCCTAGTTGGGAAAAACTCATCGTTGAGTTTCAAAGTGTGCTATGATGAAATTTGTATTACTGCAATTTTCTTCAACTTGAATATTGTGAACATGATCGTGGAGCTTGTGGGTTATTGTACTGAACTTAGTCCTTGCAATCAGTAGATTTATCCACAAACACTTTTGAGAAACCCTCAAGGAAAGGGCCACTCTATGTCAATAGAGTCTGTTTAGGCACATGAACTTGTTTTAAATTACATCGGTTCAGCCATATAACCTTGCTGAAATTGTCGTGGTTCAGGTCTAGAGCAGTCTAATGGAGCATTTTCGAGATCATTTCCAACCCCTAGTTCACAAACGAAATTGGCGACTGCCTCTTCCAAAACTTTGTCATTTTCATCGTGATCAGTGTCACATTCCTTGTTTTCACCCGGTTCTTGACCAAAAATTGGATTACTATTTTCTTCTTCTAAACTCTCATCAAAATTTGGTGGAGTGTCCCAATCAATGACTTGCTGATTTTGGATGCAAATTGATGAGAAATTCTTTGTCTTTAACCAATTTGCCACGTCTGCTACTCGGGATGTAATCATGTTGCACGGGATCGCCAAAGCCTCCCCACGGTCACTAAATATCACTTCTGACTCTTCTTCTCATGTTCTTCATCATAAACAGGTTCCCCATCAAAAGATAGCTTGCTGTTCTTCTCAAGAAACTCCTCAGCAAGGGTAACAAATTCTCTATTCGAGCATTGAGAAGAGACATGACCAATCGTCGAACACTTAAAGCATTTTTTGGCACTCCTATTTGGGTAATATAGGTGGCTAGAATGGGCCCCGACACCAACAATTTCTTGCTGTTAGGATGAATTGGCAGTGAGGACTGTCCAGCCACTAAACTTCCACCTTTTCCACAGCCACTTAAGCTACCCTGACCTGCAGTCCACATTGATGATGGACACCTCAACTGAGCTTCAACTTTAACTACAAGGTTGGGAGCCTCATCTAAGGTCCAATACCGCTGTAAAGCATCCACATCTTTTGTAGATGATCTTAGTCCACTAACATAGCGATCTAGGGATTGTTCCTCTCTTTTCTTGTTGACGAATAAAATTCATCGATATACTCATCTACATTCTTTTCTTGTTGACGAAGATTATTCATCTTATAATGGAGGGACTGCACATAATTTACAGGTAGGTCTTTTTCTTTTACTTTCTTTTTCTTCTCCCATAAATTAATTTTGGGTTTTTTCATTCTCTCTCTTCTGGCCCTAAGTTGTTCCCACTATACCAAGGCTTTTTTTAATTTTATAGCAATAATTTTGACCTTTTTATTTTCAGATTCCTCCTTATAATAAAAAAACCCTTTCTACTATATTTAATCAATCTGTAAACTCCTCGGGTTGAGGCTTACCATCAAAATCAGGTATATCCACCTTCGAATCAACATCCCTAGAGCAATGTTCCCCACATTTAGGTCTCCAATCACTATCTTTATCACTCTGCTCCGCACGCGGATCACAACGATAAAAAAGGTTACATTTGAGATCCTCTTGTGCTGAAAGACCATCGTCTTACCTATTATTGAGGCTTACGAAGTGTTGCGTCAGCTGTTGAACCTGTCTTTCAAGTTCCTCAATTATATCATCTTTGGAATCATAGAGTGGGTCTACAAATTCCCCTCCTACAGGCCCTTCTTGTCGCCCTAGGTTTGTTGAAATTATAAAACCTAGGCAAATGATCACAAACAACCTGCTAAAATCAACAAAATCTAGGCTGATGTGGCAAAACTTGGTCCAAAATCAGCAAACCTTAGGCTTGGCTGTATATTCGCAGCTTTGTTATTGAAGCGAACCTAGACTTTGATATCAATTTGATGCAGGGAAATTTGAAGGAACAATAAAATCGACTAGAAAACAAGCCAAGCACAAGCAATAACTTGGGAGAAACCTAGGGTTTCGTCCTCACCCTAAGTTAGGGTTCCAAAAGCCTAAGCTTTTCTTTGTCTTTCAATTACTAAAAGTCATGTAGAATGACCTCCTCAAGGGTCCACCACCTTTTATATATTATAGTTTAATGCTCAAAGACATTTAACGTCCATACAATAATTAAAATCATCAAAAAGTTTCAAATTGGAATGCTACATTTGTAATGGCAATTTTACCCCTGTGAACAATAATAACCCGTGATCAGTGCGTATGAATAGTACCCATACACAATACTCATAAATAGTAACCAGTGAATAGTAAATAAAATATAAAACAAACCCTAAGATCCCTAAAAACCTTAAAAAACCTAAAAATAAACCTTAAAACTAAAATAAAATATATACATCTTTTGAAATGGAATAAAATTAAAATTAAGAATAATTTGTCTTGCATCATTGTCATATACATAGTTTTTCTTTAGAATCCCCTTTGAAAGCTTGTGTGTTTGCTAACTGGCATTATCTAGCATTTATGCTACAAGCTTTTGTGTTTGCTAACTGGCATCATCAGATATTTGTGCTACAAACGTACTCTACAATTGGAGCTCAAATGGCCAATGGGCACCACAACCCCTTTCCCAGACATTGCTAGCATTGTGGAATGTGTAGTTAAGCTTGTATTTGGTTGTCGTCTAATTTTGTACATGTTACAATTTAGGTGATCCTTTTATTGGGCATGGCTTTTTAATCTTCTCAATATACACATGGGCTCATTGTACACATTGTCACGTGTGAAACTATCTAGAAGGCCCTTAGGGCTAGATATTTTCTTTATCAAAACCCTATGATAGAATTTATGCATCTCGACCCCTGTGCCGTGCATCAATATCCTATTTAAATTACGTGTGAGCTAGCTTACTGTGAGAGAAATATCTTGATTAAGAATCTCATAAAAGTAGAGTGAGGAAGTTATTAATAAAGCAGTGCTAATGCTTTTCTTCTTACATAAAGGTAGAGTGAAACGGAAATCCTTAGAGCACACAAGGCCTTGGGTCAAGAATGTGCACCGGGCCTGGACGGTTTCCCAAGGGCTATCTTTAATCGTCACTAGGAATAATGCTCCTAGGCATCCTAGCTTTCTTCTCTACGTACGACTTACCTTGGTTTGCAGATAGCTGGGGATGTGGTATTGAATGGTTTGCCACTCTATTTCGGCAAACCTAAGAAATTGTAATGGAGCCATATTATTGACAAGGTTGAAAAGAAACTGGCCTCATGGAAAGGAACGTATCTTTCCCCTGCAGGGAGACTTACCCTAATCAAAGTCGTCCTTTCTGGGATGCCAATTTTTCAAATGTCTCTCTTTCATCTCTTGGCTAGTACGAGCCCATCTCGAGCAACTTATGCACAACTTTCTTGGGTCAGGCGATGGCAACTCCAAAAGATTTCATCTCCCATCCTGGCAGACAGTTTGTTCCCCCAGATCTATGGGAGGCCAAGCTGTCCACAGCCTCAAGCTTTTGAACCTTGCTCTCCTATGCAAAGTGGTGGTGGAGACTAGCCACCCAAGGGGGTGGCCTTTGGCATCAAATCCGATGTTCCAAATACCGACTTTCCTCCTCACTCTAGTATTTTCTAGTCACCTCTCTCTAGCCTGTTTCGGGTTTTTGGCAATCTATTGCTCATGCTCTCCCTCTCTTCAAATCTTCAATTAGATTCCATTTTTGTGACGGGTCCAAAGTTAGGTTTGGGTGGATTTGTGGGTGGAGGAATCCTCGCTCTCCTCACTCTTTCCTTCTCTCTTTCGCTTAGCCAAAAACCCTTTGGCATCCGTTGCAGAGCTTTTCGCTCTCTCCGGGTCCCACCGCCCCTGGAACCCGGACTTCAGGCGTCTTTGGTGAGAGGAAGAGTGTCTCTTTCTTTAGTCTTTCTGCTCTTCTCTCTTCCCTACCCTCTTTCACTTTTGGACCAAATCGTGTGATTTGGACCCCCCTCAGGGAGTTTCTCGGTAGCCTCTCTTTTCCGCTCTCTTTGTTTAGCCTCCTCTGCTCCTCTCCCTCCTTCCCTTGGTCCTCACACCAGCGCGCATTCAGTTTTTCTCTTGGTTGGCACTTTGGGGCAGAATTCTGTCCATCGATCAACTTCAAAGTAGAGGGGCTTCAGCTACCCAATAGATGTGTGATGTGTCTCTCTGATGAAGAAACAATTGACCACCTTCTTCTGCATTGCCCGGTGGCTTCACAGCTTTGGAAAGACATCCTATCCTTGTTCAACTGGGTATGTGTTACTCCTCAATCGCACCCTGACCTTTTCAAGTTATCGACCTTCCTACTGTGGCCCAAAGCCGGTGTGCTACTTTGGAAAGCCACAGTGGCGGCATCCATTGGTCCCTCTGGAAGGAATGCAAAAATAAGATCTTTCAAGGGACCTACACTCCTAACCACAAGATCTTGGGTACCATTAAGGGTCTGCTCATTTTTTGAGCATCCAACCTCAATCACTTCAAAGGTATGGTGGCACACAATTTTCACCTCAATTAAAATTTTCCTCTTCTACGAGTCCCGCAAGATCTCCTAGACCACCCGAGAGGGTTATCAAGCTCAACTTCGACGGTTCCTCTTTGGGCAATTCTGGCCTTACTGGGATTGGCGACATCTTCCAAAATCATGTCGGCATCACCCTCATATCTTACCCATCTTCCATTGGGTTCACTGACTCCACAGATGCTGAAGCGCGAGCTTTGCTCGAGGGCGTCAAACGATTCAATCCGTTATGGGGGCCTTCGCTCATCATTGAAGGGGACTCAAAGAACATCATTCACTGGGCATCTCACTTAGCACAACCCCCTTGGAGACCTTGACACATCTTTGACGAAATTTACAATCACTGCAGGGGTACATAGGTCTCTTGGACTCATATCCGGAGGGAAGCCAATTGCATAGCTGATGATCTTTTTAAATTGAGAGCAGCTATGGAGTATCCGGGGGTCCTATAGAGCAGTGCCTGAAGTCTGCCGCAGTTTTTTATTTACTTTTTATTTATTTTCATCTTTTGCTCCTTTTTGCTTTTGTCACCTTTCTCGGTGACTCGCACACCCTCTTGGGCTGGTTGTTGTCTCTGTACTCTTTCTCCCATCAATACAATGTTAAATTCGCAAAAAAAAAAAAAATGCTTTTCTTCTTACATTTTTATTAAAACACCGTTGAGATTCTCATCTTGATTTATTTGAATTTGGATTTTGAAAATTAATTTGTAGAGGGAAATTTTGAGCTAGAATTTGAGACAAATGGGGATAAAGGCGTTTTAATCCCATCCACACATCAAAGATAGCTGGATGTCCGATGAATGGCTAGGATCATCTCTCTCTCATACCATAGATGCTTTTAATCGAAGGTCTAAAAATGCTCTGGAGAAACTTTCTCTTAGTTGGCCTATAAGTACTCCATGAACCCTAACTTTGTTAATTATCAAAAGGCATTCATGGAGAGCCACACGTTGAGGTCACAAAAAGAGACTTAAGAGAGAGATATAGATGTAGATAGAAAAAGAGGCATGCCTTTCTTAGAGAGCATGGTGAGACTTACCTATGGTGTTCTTATTGAGTAGGTATCTTGTGTAGTCCATCACCCTCAACCCAAGGAGCCTCCATGCCACTCCATTGCAATCCTTTTGCCTCTAGTTTGCATCAAAATCAGCAAGATAATAGTCCCTCCTTGCTCCATTGTTTCCTTAGTTCCATGCTTCTTTGATGCATACTTGATCACCTTATATGTGGGTTCATAATTAATACCTTTCTTTTCATATAAGATAGCAATTAAAACTAGCAAATGCTAATGACAGTAAGATAAATTTGAAAATATTATCCTTAAGGATTTTGAGTTTTGTATGGTAGAGAGAAGTTGGCGATAAGAATTTTACTTTACATCATTCTCCTAGTCAACTTTGGTAGATTATTTACTTGGCCATCTTGAATAAAATTACATGGTGGTGGATATTTCTCAGCAGTTATATCTTAGGGAGGTTCTGTTACATTTCAAATCTTTGGTTTCTCTTCTGTTTCAATGTAAGTTCTAGTTTGGTCTTTATTTTAAATGGTATCCATTATTAGGGTATAAGTGCATATTATTTCTTCCCAGCATGAGATTGGATGGAAAATCCATGGGATTCTCTTTGAATGGCAACTTGGAATTACATATTACTCGAAGGCAAACATTGTATAGACTAACAAAGAGATGACTGACCTATGCTTAACTTGCCAAGTATGCAGAGATTCAGGGCACATTTTCATTTTATGTTATTCATTCTTGAGTCTATGGATCCTCCTCCATGACCTCTTTCTTTGAATATGAACATTGTGAATCTTGTTACGTTTTCAAAATAGGAATGCAAGGTATCTATTAATACTTTTTTTCTTCCTTCCAAAACAGATGCGCCATGCATTTCCAGAGATTCTGAATCTTGAACGCCGGTATGGAGAACTCAGTGCCATTATTGATGTTAATTCTTGCATGTTCTTTTGGTGTTAATCATTTTTTGGCGAGGTGACCTCAATACATTTTCTTTCTTTGTTGTCCAAGATCCACTAAATGTTAGGGTTTTGCCCCAAAACCAAGTTAAAACTCTTTTAAGTTGGTGGCTGAAAGATGTGACTATGTGGAATTCAAGAGTACAAAATCAAATATATTTCTTCTTTCTTTATTATTAAATCTGAATTCCACTTACAAGTGTCACATTACACTGCTGTAAATGAAAATTAAAGCCTTAAATCCAACCTAGGACCTTTCTTTTTACTGTCAAAGTAAATAAACACAATCCAAGACTAAAAACCACGCTTCCATTATAGTTAACAGCATCAAAAACAAACAAACAAAAAAAAACCACGCTTCCACTAAGAACTTAGGTACCATAATTCAGAGTAAACTTGGAAATATGGCTAAAAGCTAATAACTGGGAAGGCTTACTCGATCGAATGTACCTGGGTTCACCTCCATATGACTTAGTACACCCCAATACGCGATTTCTTGACTAATGATGCACTTCGGTCCTAATGGTCTTGCTGAATTTTTAGAGCTAAGAAGCTTCTTTATGCAATACTTTTAAATTGGGGTTTAGAAAGCATAAAGAAATTAGGGTTTTGTTAGAAACCCTTTGAAACCTCCTATGCACCTCCATTTCTAGGGGGAGGCGTGATCCTCACTCTTAACCCTAGTTATGGTGGTGCTTTCCACCCCTTGATCTTTATGAGGTGGCCTGCCATGTAGAGAGAGAGACAAAGAGAGAGGTTAGAGAGAGACTAGAGAGTGGGGTGTGGAGGAGAGAGAGTTAGGAGAGAGACGCTAGCAAATTGTGTAAAATGAGAAGGGGAATTCACCTCCTTTATAGGCCTCATGACCCCCCTAAGTATGCCTATCCAATTATGACTCATCTTGACCAATAGGAATCTAGAAAATCTATAAGGTGAGAAAGAAAATAAATCTGAGCCATCAATGTCATAAATTAGCCATCACGGTTGAGGGAGGAATAATTAGGAAATAACTCATATCCACTTCTTGTCTAATTATGATTAGACTGATCTAAAAACCTTATAGAACTTCTTTATTTATCTCTTTAAAATTGTAGGAAGTCGAAATAAAATATCTTGGTCAAATCTATCTCAAAATAATTCCTACAAATTAGGTAGACCAGTTACATCTTTTGAGGTTAATAACATCTGATCAAGATGATATTTTAATTAAAACAAAAATTCTAAATCAAGAAAGCAGAGGGTGGTGCCACCCCAATGGGTGACATGTGGGGCCCACTCCCATCCATAGGTTGTGGCACACATTTGGGGTTGGATCCATGGGCCTCGCATGTGCCCCTACATACTACAATATTTCAAAACTGCCCTTTTTAATGAATTTTCAGCAAAACCTAATTTAAGAATTCTGAAAAATATCTAAAAATTTCACAGAAATATTTCTAGTGCTAAAAATAAAATATCTAGAAGTGGATTGGTACCAATATGTAAAAATAAGTGGCCATAAGGGCACTCCACCCGACCGAATAACTATGATCCACAACTTTCTCAAACGAACCCAACGAAGCCCATGGCCCACAATCTTATGCAAGGGCTCATGATTGGCTTGTCAAAGCTGACCAATAAACACTGAAACCATGACTCCGGAATGTGGATTACAGTTCTCCCTTTTGCTAAGCACATGTTATTATAGTGCAAAGGGGGACTCTGTATACACCTGCACACGTATCCCTTTTTAAGGTTGCTTCCCGGTAGTGCGGCTATCATATTACATATTATGTGGAAGTTTGTTGAGGATTTATCCCTCGCTTTCACAGGCACTCATTCGCAAACAGGAGACTGTATAGCTCTTCTGACCTAAATTTCATCATTGGGCATTTCTCGAACCTCAACAAGCGTTGACCCTCTGTAAGCCTTTTCCAATAGTGCCACATGCTTGAGGGTAAGGGATTTGGATATGACCAAGTCCATAGATTGCTTAACCCTTGGTCAGTCAAACATCACACACACCCACCGAAGTCTATAATCCACTATAAATGTTAATTACATGCTCTCATGGCCTTTAACGGTCACAAACCCCAACAGTGGCAAACTTCATGTAGCGAAAATGTTCTAGTGGGCAGGGAGCAAGATAATGAGAGAAGTAGGGATTAGCAATTTTAGGAAAAATGGCAAAATCACCAATAAAATGTGAACATTCAGGTTTATGCAGCATTTTGGACTCTAAAAGGAAAATTGTAAGTGATGAAACGGCTATTTCATGACACAAAAAGAATGTATTCTTCGGTGTACAAGTGCTTATCATTAGTACTCCCCTAAGGCTGCATATAGACTTGCTGTACAACACCACATAGATATGCGTGCATATGACCATTTATTGATGTGACTTAGTAATACAGTTGTAGGCTGTTCAGAATAATAAATATGGTAATGTCAATTGTCATTGGAGCCAACTATTAAACAATAATTGACTGGTCGCTAATTACCATATGAAAATTGCTTCAGACACTAGCTGCCTAGACTATTTTTCGTTCTCAATATTTTACATTGTTCCCTATGAGCGAGAACATATTATATGTACTGTAGAACCCAGGAACATAACCACATCAGCTACTTTTTGGCTGATGGTAATTTGGTTAGTTTTTCTTCTCCTGGTATAAATTTGATTCCCTGACACATTGGAAAATCATTGAGCTTAACATCATGTGCTGCATCAGCATATGAAATACAGAGGTGGATTTTATAACAAGTAAAATCTGACATATATTGCTATCACTAACTGCTTGTTGGTCAGCCTGGGCCTATAATCATTCTAGAAGCGTTTATCTCATTTTCCACAGAAGATTGAATGCGGAATTCAAATGATTTCCTATGGTTTGTAATTTTTCTTATTTTGTTTCTAAAAATTTGGGCTATTAGTTTGGTCATTGTTGGTAGTATGGTCTTTCTAGTCATTGTAAATGAAAAAAGGTGTCATGGTCTTTCTAGTCATTGTAAATGAGATGTATGTGTGATATAGGAAATCTGTTTTTGATTGTTCAGATATATTAACGAATTTAGAATCTTCTTGTATATTTCTCTGGGAATTCTGGTCCGATTGGATTATCATCTCTCAAGATAAACTTTGTTTTTCTTCATGCCTATTATACGTGCCTTAAACCTTCATCCTACGAATATGCAACCTTTTTTTCAACTGTGCCTGGCATTTTCAGTTCCTTTTTAGGCTATATGCAAGGTTAGCTTGGAAGATTTTTATACTATGGCTCCATTTTGGTTTTCTTATGCGATTGTATAATTCACAATTACTTTGAAATACTTCTTTTATTAGGTTTGGTTCCATCCTAGTCGGGGTCATAAAGTCAAAAATGTCAAGTAAAGGAGAAGAGAAAGGGAAGCATGAAGCTACTCGTAGAAAGCCAAAACATCAGCGGGGTTCATTTTCCTTTCAGGGTGGATTGCAGGTACCTTCTGTTAGGAGATATTCTTCCAGATTGATTTTTTCAAGAGAAGATATGTACTTCGCTTCTTAACTACTGTTGCACTTTAAAGGACTGATATTCTCATCTTGTTCAAGTGAATAAAAAATGCATACTCAAAGTAAGCATCTCATGCATTTTGCTACTATTATTGTTCCTCAAATTTGAAAACTATACCTTCTGAATTAACTGTAACAATATCGGGAAGTTTGAGGATGTTTGATGAATTGGGGATCTTTAAAGAGTAAATTACGACAATGGTGATTAACCAGCACAGTATGCAGACAACCGTCCAAACACTTGCTCACATGCTTGTATGTATCATTGTCTGTGTATGAATGTATAATCTACATGTTTGTGTATGTATATGTACATTGTAGCTTGCAATGAACTGTACATGTGTATTTGTACCATGAGATTTGCATTTGTGCTTCTTATGTTCTCAAGCTCTGTTAACCTCAACCAAGACTTTTTTTACCCTAACTACTTCAATCCTTTGGGAATCTTAATTGGGCAGGGTAGTTTCATGATTAACCCAGGAAACTACAGAAATACCACACAAGGCATCTGTGTTTTCAACAAGGGATATCATTGCAGGTCAAAGAAATGGTAGACATGTAGTTACGCAAAGTGCAGGCTAACAGATGTATACTTTACCAATCAAAGAAAAAAAAAAATTAGAGAGGAGAGAGAGAGAGAGAGAGAGAAAGAGAGAAGGTGGGTATAAAATATGTGGGGAGAGAATAATGTTCTGTGTCTGGGTTAACCCCATCTATCTCTTCTTGATAACATTGTCACTTTTCCACACACTCTTGATTTTTTCTATTAATGTCCTATCAATCCTCACACTCCCTTCTGTTCGAGGCATAAAACAAGGAGCTCATTTGGGGAGGTTTTCATTAGAAAATAATTGTGTATCCCAAGGTTTCAACCTAATAAAGTCCACAGGTTAAGGTGATTGGCCTAAATTTGGGAGCTGAGGTCAAAATTTGAAGGGTCGAGGCTTGTGCTGTCAAAAAAGAATTACTACGCTTTTGCACTTACCAATGCAGCCAATCAGCATATTAGAACTCTACTTCAGTCTAACAAGTATGTTCTCGAGGCTGTACTGTTTGTGCATCCAAACAGCACGATAGTACGTCCTAGAAGCTTGTGCGGGCTGCTACCTTCGATCAAGTTTGGTGGGGATGCAATGTTGGGCACGGCATCTTCCAGAGGACATAACTTTCTGCCTTTTTATCTAATTTCACCTATGACCACTCATGTCGAAGATCTCAAAAACCTCTACATGGGAAAATTATGATGTGCCGATTTTGCCAGCCAGATTTGCTAGAGAATGCCTGTATGCCTCAAATTGACTGCTAAAGTTTTAGTCAGTCTAGGGGGAGTGTTGTCTTTTGATAAAAGGTAAGCTTGTCTTTATTTGTTAGAGATACGTTTTTAATTTTGTTAGTGTTTCGTAATTTATTTTGAGGTTCTAGAGATTTAGATTTAGAATGGACAGTCCAAGTTAGATCTAGGTTAGGATTTGGTCTATAAATAGGAAATTGTTGAGAGATATGAGTAGATTTCCTCGGTTTATACATTGTAAACCATAGTTTAATGATTTAACCTAAAATTGGCCATTATCTTACCTTAAAACATGCTTGCAGATCACATTAAATTAAAATAATTAAATGCATAATGCTTTATTGATTAATTTAATTGTCCTAGGCAGTTTAATGCACATAATGTTTTATCCATTGGGAGTTTAATAGTTATTAATAAGGTTCAGACACTACCCTATGCAACTCAACCCTCACCCCATACCTCAAAGGAGATGATATTAGTTCGTAGATAGGAAATTGAGAGCTTATGCTACTTGTTTGCTCAGTTTGATGGTCCATTAACTACTTATACTTGATTGTTTGCTTACTCAGGTATTCATGCTTCTATTAATCATGTCTCTTTTTATCCTTCTGGACAATCGTGGATAATTGATTAAGGACAAGTATGTCTCCCTTGTTTTCTTCTTATTCCATTTGTTCTAATAGAGATAAAGTTAGAATTACGGATGGATCTTTTTCTTCCATCGCAGGAAAAGGAGCTATAATTTTTTTCCCTCAATTTTCTTTGTCATTAATTCTTCACATCCAAGGCTTTGCTACAAAGTTTTCTATTAGTGGTATTACTAGGATTGTCAATTCTAGGTGAACCTTTCCTTACCACTGTGTTTTAAAAAACCTGCATTCAAGGAATACAATTGAAAATGATCATGAGGCTGGTGGTCTCTACATTCCGGACTTGCCTAATACTATTCCACAAGCTCTTCAAGCTATCACGAATGTTAATAAAGATCAGATTTGGAGCGGCACCTCAGAATTGGCATTTGGCTTGCCAAAATTTTGTTCCTAAATTATTTACTTCAACTAGTGTATCAGAGCTTCCATAAGAAGTATGCTAACTTTCCAAACATTATATAAACATTTAGGATTGTGTTTTTTTCTGTTTTTTCTTTTTTGGTGGATGATTTCTCTCAAGGTATATGGATCTATCTTATGAAAACCAAAGATGTGGTTTCTAATATCCTCAAGGTCTTCCATGAGATGATCCATACTCAGTTAGACATAAAAATTAAGATACTTATTTCTAATCAAGGTGGAGAGTGTTGCAATGGTGCATTGTCATATTTGGAAGAATATATAATAGAAAATCAAAATTCTTGCTCATAAGCCCCACAACAAAATGAGGTGGCTCAAGACCCACACGGGACACCCAAATGGCCAACTGGTGTCCACATGGAGGCTTGGGGGTCCCATGTCACCCCATGTGGAGGATGACGGGTGATGCCAACTCCTCTTGGGGATCCTTTGATTTATGTTGAATTAAGTAAAGGGCATTGTATTATGGTATTTTAAGGAATATTGTGATTTTGAAAAAATATTTTTGGCACATATTAAATGTGAAAAAGCAAAGGGTTTGTACACATGTATGAAGGGGCATAGGGTTTATAATTACAAGCCTAACCCTAAGGGTATATGGTAATTATGCAATTAACAACCTAGCTTATGTGGCATGACTTCATTAGCCTCACATGCTCTTATAAAATGGAGGGAACTTTTGAGATTTATTTTTTGCTGGAATTTTGACAAAATACCGTAAGGGTATAACCCCATCTTAGTTTTTAGTTTAATTAGATGTAAAAAGCATGGGCATTTTAATAACAAGGGAAATTGGAGTGAATTAAAGGAGAATAAAGGTGTTTAAATCTATACCACACATCTTGATGGCATAATGGTAGATGGTGGGCTAGGTCGAGCCTCTCTTTGTAGCCATTGAATGATGATATGGAACGCCAAGATTCATCAATCTAGAAGCATCTATACACTCAATGGTTAGAAGCCTATAAATACCCCTATAAGCCTTTATTCAACACCTATCAGTTCACTTTCCCTCTCTCATGCCATTCTCTCTCTCTACCCCTTAGTGTGCACGCCCAAAGGCTTTCTCCTCTTCCTTTCTCTCTCTTGATTATTGGTTTGAAGATGATGTGACAAAAGGCTCCATTGAAGCTCGTTAATAATTCCCTTAATGGGAATCCAAAGCTCAAATTCAAGCCATGGATGATCTTATCGGCCTTCACCAATTGAGTAAGATCTCTTCAATTTCCTTTGATTCTAGTTGATTCTTCTTGCTGTAAATTCCTAATTACAACAAGTTATCTTCATCATTTGATGTTAGATCATTGATCTTTTGAATCTACATTGATCTCTCGATGTCATCATCCATGCACTATTTGATCTAGTTTCCATGAGCTTTTACCTATGATTTTTGGAGCATTTTTTACTGATATTTTTCTAAGGGCCAACTCCCTGTAAATAGATTAAAAAAAAAGATAAACATATAACTAAAAAAAGACCTCTCTCTAACTTACATGATTTTCCCAAGCCCCTATTTTCTCTCTATCAATCCTCGCACTTGTAATTTATTAGCTCCTCAGCGCATATAATATCTTGGATATCAGGATAAGGGACTAGCCCATCTACACACTTATTAAATCCAGTCATTTGTGTGTATATCCTTGTCAACATAAAAAAGAGCTGGGTTAAAATAATAACCAGCTACATGCAATGGCCGATGTAGTTGCCTATCCCAGTTCTCATCAATAATCTCCCAAACAGGCTTGTAGCAATTCTTATCATCATCAAAATTTTAGGCTATCTCTCTTTTGCATTTCTCCATAGTCTCATATATATAACCCATAGAAGGCTTGTCACTATCAACCATGCGAAAGACGTTGACAAGGGGGAAAAATACCTTAAGAGCGCCCTTCACCCGTCTCCGAAAAGTCTTAGAAAGGATAATATCTCTTACCTTCTTCCCAACCTAATCCTTGGACCACTTGCATGCTCTCCAATCATCCGAGGTAAACATTTGCCTCAACTGCACTCTCCTCAAATGTATGCTATCTAGGCATAAGTACCAGGCCGCAAATCTCGTGATCCCAGGCCTCACGATCGCTTTCTTTTTTGTAAATCTACGCATCATGCTGAGGGAGAGATGGTGGTCGTAAATGAAATTTGTAATTGACTTTGCCTTCTTCACTGCACTTGATATCTCGGTTAAACCGCCAAGAGCCTCAAGCATGAGGTCTATACAAATAGCTGCACACGGTATCCAAAAGATTCTATGATAATCTATGCGCAACAAATTAACTGCAGCAACATTAGGAGCAGCATTGTCTGTGACAACCTGTACAACATGATGCTCCCCAACCTCCTTGATTCCTTTCTCTAAAACTTGGAATATGTAATGGCCATCGTGGATATGATTAGAGGCATCAATAGACCTCAAAAAAACAGTCCCTAAAGGACAATTCACAAGCAAATTCATCTGACTTCTTCTCTTCCTATCACTCCAAGCATCAGTCATAATAGAAACCCCATACTGAGCCCATGCATCCTTCTTAACTTTTACAGCTTCCTTCGTGACACTCACCGCCTTTTCCAAAAGTGGCTCTGAAAGCTCATATGTGGTTGGGGGTTTCATCACAGACCCAAATTAGCCAATTGCCTCTACCGCAGCATAGAAGCTGTTTAAGTGAGCGGTATTGAAAGGAATGCTCGCCTCATAAAACCATGTAGCAAGATAATAAGCAGTTTTATGTGTCTCATCCTTCTTCATTCTATTTTCAATGGTGATTTTCTTCTTTGTTTTCTCTCTTGCAACCTCAAGGTCAGGTCAAGGCAAAAAACTATCCATAGAGCCTCTAACCCGAGGCTTCTTACTCTCAAAACCAGAACCAGAAGCAATTACAACTCCCTTTCCCTTTCCCCTTCCCCTAATAATAGATTGTTCTACTTCTACATCTTGACATCTCTCCCCAATCTCATCCTCATCACTATCATCATCATCATAATTGACCCAAACCCCAGACCTAATCTCTGCTATGGAGGCTAATCTCTCATCTTTTTTCATTTTTACCATATTCAAAGAATTAGTTAGTTCCTCTTTAACATCAAGAGTCTGTTTATATGGGATAACTCCCTGATACCGGCAAGATGTTTCTTGAACCGGTTTATGCCACTTTTTGTATCCTTCTCACAAAAATTGCATCTTATGCAATTTTTATCATTAGGATTTGGCTTGTAGCCATATTTCCAACCGGGATCACCACTCCTATTAGATCCCAAAGAAGACATCTCAAAATAATGCAATTTATACAAGTAATAAAAAAAGATCACTTACTTTGAGTTTGATTTCTCAATCTCCAAACTTCCACCTCAAAGATGCCTCTAAGGACTCAAAATCTTCTAAAAAAACCCCTAATAGATTTATAAAATATCAAAAATTAAATCTAATACCAATGGGTGATGTTTTGATCAATTTCTCATAACTTTGAGAAACCTTTTGATCTTAAAGAAATCACCAAAAAGCAGTTTTTTGGAGGCTCTCTCTCTAAAATGGACTCCAATAAGTTTTAGGTTTCAAGTGAACCTAAAATCCCCATTTTTGCCCTTTTAATTTCAAAAAACAAGACAAAAAATGCCCCCACCGAAACCAATTTCCGCCTCTGGGCGGGGCACTGAACCTGGGCAGCCGCTTAGGTTTTGGCGCTGGGCGACCACCTTGGCGGATACTGGGCGCCCAGGAACTACCACCCTATTAGGGAGCCTAGGCCTAGGTGATGCGCTCAGGTCCTCCAAATTCGCCTAGGCGGCCGCCTAGGCATTAGGCGGCCCGCTTTTTGGAACACTAGTTGCACCAATTGGATGTCAAGAATCTACTTTTGCATGGAGAGTTACAAAGAGAAGTGTACATGGAAATGCCATCTATGGTCTAAAGCAGTCTCGTCGAATGTGGTTTCAGGGATTCAGTGGGGCTGTTCGAAGAATTAGGTATACCGAAGCCATGTTGAGCATACCTTATTTATCAAACATTACTGGGATCAATACCTCTACTCTAATTGTGTATGTGGATGATCTTGTTGTTACAGGTAACTGTTCTTAGGAAATTCAACATCTTATGATTTTTCTAGCAAAGGAATTTGATATCAAAGGCCAAGGTCTTGAAGTATTGTCTTGGAATAAAAGTCTCTCCATCTAAGAGATTAATCTTTATCTCTCAAAGGGAGCGTATACTGAGCAGACATAAAAGCTTAGGGTTCAACCAACTAACACTTCTATGGAACAAAATCGCAAATTTGATGACCAAAGGGGTGTAGCTCTTAAAGATGTGGGTGTGTTTCAAAGACTAATTGGTAGACTGATATATCTTTCACCTACATGCCCAGATATTGCCTATGCTGCAAGTGTGATTAACTAGTTTATAGCATGCTTCACAGACTACCCACTTGAGGCTTCTGTCATAGTCCTCCCTAATCATGGGCACTTATGATTTGCGACTTATATAGAGGCAGATTGGGCTAGTTCTATTATGGAACCGGAGATCAATATCAAACTATTGCATTTTTATTTAGAGTTAACTTTGTAAAATGTAGGAGTAAAAAGCAATAAGTCATAGCCAGATGAAGTGCATAGGTTGAGTATAGATCCATGGTTCATAGTTTGTGAAAATTACTCTAGCTAAAAATTCTTTTATGAGGACTTGACTTTCCTATGTAAAGGTTAATGTCCCTGTAGCACGATAACAAAGCGGGTCTAAGTATTGTTCTGATGGAGGGCAAAATTATTTTTATGTTTATTTCTTATTCAATTTCGAAGGATGTATATTAAATGTTTAGTTTTAAGTGTTATTTCTAGGGTTTTAGTGTTTTTGGACTTCTAGGGTTTTTAAAATTTTTTACGTATTTCTTGAGTACTATTCACAAGAACTGTTCATGAATATTGTTCACAGGGGTAAAATTGTCATTATAAGTTTTGTGTTTAAGTTAGGATATATGGTTCAATGTATAATTTGTTGGGATGCCTTTTGTACTTGAAACATTAAATTATAATATATAAGATTAAGAGGTGCGTGGGGCCTTGAGGGGGTCATTTTACATGATTTTTAGAAGTTGAAAGAGAGAAAAGCGTATTCTTTTGGATCCTTAGTTTGGGATATGGAGAAGAAACCCTAGGTTTCTTTCAATTGTGTTTATGTTTGGCTTTGTTTTTTGCTGATTTTATTGCTTCCTCACATTTCCTTACATCAAGTTGGTACCAGAGCCCACGATGTCCACAAAAAGTGTTGTAGCAGTGTACGGAAGTTGCTGTAGCAATGTAGGGAAAGTACTGTAGTGTCAATTTTTGTGCCCAAGATCAACAACAAAGTCTAGATCTTGCTGATTCAACAGGTTTTTTTTGATCATCTGTCTAGGGTTTGTGATTTGGGCGATTCGATGGCAGCAATAAGGGGGGCTGTGCAAGCGAGTGTTTCGTAGATCCGCACGTAATCCCAAAGATGATAGAATTGACGAACTTGGAAGTTAAGTTCAATAGCTGTTGCAGCAGTTTGCGAGCATAAAAAATTGGCAAGATGATGATCTTTTAGCCTAAGAGGATCTAGAGGATAGGCCTTTTCACTTTTGCACTTGGTGTCTAGAGTCAGGTGATGAGGATAGGATAGAATACCTAGACATGTGGAGCATCACTCTAGGATTTTCGATTTGAAGGATGAGATTCTTGATTTTGACACTAATTATATAAAAAATCAGCAAGTTGTAGATTGAGATTCACCACCAGTCTTTGATATATACTCAAATGAACAATAAGATCATTTAGGGAATCCGATCTATGATAAGGATCAAGATAATGATGAACAGATTTTGGGAGAAGGTGAAAAATATGGAGAAAAAGCAGCAGGAGGACTGATCCAAATCATGGCCATTGAAGATCTCATTAATATCAAAGAGATGGAGCATTTAAGAAATTTAAGGTATTGGAACCAGAGGACATGGAAAGTGTGGTCAACTAGTAAACAACGAATTGTGGCCTTGGTTTTGCAGAGTAATGAAATAGATGAAGAGAAAGCCTTTCTCTAAAGATCAAAAAATTGAGTTTGGACTATCCTACATGATTTTCAATAGGAGTTCAAGAATAGTCGAATTTGATAAATTTGCATCCATTCCTTAATAAACATATCAAGATTTGTTTTTTATGGAATTATTTTTACCACGGATAATATTCGATCCAGCAAAGAAGAAGGTTGAAGAAGGTGATTTTAACGCCGAATTCATCTTAGCACACTTCAAAACGCGAGGACGAGTTTTCTCCAACCAAGGGAGAATGATGGAGGGAAAAATTAGTCTCATTTTTATTTTTCATTCAATTTCGAAGGATGTATATTATAGTTTTAGTTTTAGGACTTATT
Organism: Amborella trichopoda; assembly: GCF_054954075.1. Lineage (NCBI taxonomy): Eukaryota > Viridiplantae > Streptophyta > Magnoliopsida > Amborellales > Amborellaceae > Amborella > Amborella trichopoda. Next base: position 34,507,966 of record NC_142341.1, read on the forward strand.
TCTAGGGTTTTCATATTTTTTTTTTACATATTTCATGAGTACTATTCAAGAGCATTGTTCATGAGTAGTGTTTACAACTGCAAAATTGTCATTATGAATTTTAATTTTAAGTTAGGATAAATCGATCAATGTATTATTTGTTTAAACACCATTTGTACTTGGAATATTAAACCATAGTTGTTGGAAACGCCTTGGAACCTGAATCGTTTTAGGAATTGGAATTGCGGAATTGTCGCCGTCTAGAAGATTCCTGTCTTAGGAATCATTATTCGTACAATAGGAATCGTTGAAAATGAGATCATTAGTTTTTTAGAATCGTGTTTCGATCGAAATAGATCCAAGTTTCATCATGGAATCGAGATTTCGTCCTCCTTGGAATCGAGATTTCCATCCCCCTGGAATCGAAACTCCAGGAGTCAAGATTCATTAATATACGAAATTGAGTTTCTGACATCTATGGAATTGAGCTTCTGACATTTGTAGAACAGAGATATGTTGGTATTTCGTATCATGAGTCTAACATATTTACAATCAAGTTTTGGAAGTATATGGATCAGAGATCGATGCCAGTTTGAGATCGAGATTTACAATAATATGGACTATGGAATGCGTTTGACAACCCCTACCAGGAATCGAGATTTTATTTTTATGGAGAACGAAGCCACAAGCACATCTTGAGCCTCATCAACTTTAGAACCTATATTGGATGTCACTTATTAGAAGGTTTCCCAAATTTTGAAGTGATCGTGTTGACAATTGAACTTACAATCATTATATACCAAAGACAAGTATTTCTAAATTGTGATTTTGAGTTCATTATTAAAAAGACAAAATTGGATTATGTCTACGCCATGGTTTTATTTTTAATTGTATGTGTTGTATTTACCATTTATATTTTAAATTTAAAGTAAAAGCCATCCAGGATGGCACAAGTAAAATAATGAAACCCTGCAACCACTAGAAGCATTCGAAGGAAGATTTTTACTTCAATTGACGTGGAATCAAGATTTAATCCTCGCTGGAATCTAAATTCGATATATTTGGGAACGTCTACCCACAATCAATGTGTTCAAGTTTCTAAAGATGTGTTAGATCGAGATTCAGAAATTAAGGAATCGAATTTCTTTGGTTTCGATAAATGGTTTCTAAAGATGTGTTGAATCGAGATTTTGAAATTAATGAATCGAGTTTCCTTGATTCCGAAAAATGGTTTCATGGAGATTCCTTAACGGAAACGCGGAATCGGGTTTTGGAGCCGGAAACACGAGGTCGATGGAGAGATTCTGGTAACTATTATTAAACTATAACATATATGAGGTGTGTGGGGCCTTGAGGGGGTTATTTGACTTAGTTTTTAGAAACTAAAAGAGAGAAAAGCTTAGGCTTTTAGAACCCTAGTTTGGAGTATGGAGAAGAAACTCAAGGTTTCTTTGAATTGTGCTTGTGTTTGGCTTTGTTCTTGTTACTTTTACTGTTCCCTTAAATTTTCCTGCATCAAGTTCCCCATCAGATCAATTGTAGAACTAAGCGTATAGAAGTGGATCAATCTTTTATTCAGAAATAGTCCACCAGAAAAATCTATGGCCAACATTCATATTGAGATTGTTTGAAAACCTCTATTGCAAGTGATTTTAAGCAAGCTAGGCATGACGTAAATCTATGCAGCAGCTTGAGGGGAGTGTTGTGAATACCAAATTTATATTTACTCTCTTATATTTAAGTTCTTAGGGACTTATCTGACTTTTCCTCTTTTATAAGGAGATAGTTGTCTTTTCCCTTTGATAAGGGCAGTATTGCACTTTGAACTTTTTATTAATAATATACAAAAGATTGTGGGGCGTGGGGTTCAATTAGACACCATCGTCACCTCTTATATCTCTGCTCGTCAACATAGCTCCATCTCCCTCTTTCCCCTTATTCTTTCTCTAGAACTCTCTCCCTTTCCAGACCTTAATATCTCTCACTCTTCATTCGCACTTATCTACTTGGTTATTCTATTCCATTCCGTTTTCAGTTGAGGATTATAATACTCTTGGAGTTCCATTTTGTTAGGAAACTGCATATTTTCTAAAATAGACAAGAAGTAGGAACTTATTTTGCTATATTGAATTTCATGTCTTTCCTCAAGCAAACATTTGAAAGATGCAACATGTGGTGTATTAAGATCCTTTCTAGGTTGGGGGTTGTAGCCATTAATATATCAATTGTTACCATTATCAGTTTCTTTAGGATTTGTCCTACCACTATGCGGTGTGGGAGCATGGTGAAGGCCAACTACAACCATGAACCGGTTGTTTATGATGAATCAACTAAAAATCCTTGCAAGATAGCACATTAACTTTCCTATGATCCCACCCCTTAATATAATTTATCTTTCCTCTAAAGGGGCATTTGATAACTGTGAAAGTTTACGAAAATCATGAATTTTCCCTGCTTTTCACTACGGAACAGTGTTCACCTGTTTGTTTGGGTGAAAGCTTGTTGGGTTTGTGGCCTTTAAAGGTCTTGAGAACATGTATAAATAGATAATTTATAGTGGATGTTCACACTCCATTGGGAGTGTTGGTTGACTGACCTTCAGTTAACCGGTCTATGGCCCAGGTCATGTCTAAAAACCCTACCCTTGGGCATAGGCACTACCATTCATGTTTTAAGTGGGTCTCCCTTGTTAAGTTCATAGAAGATGCCCCCAGGGATGATGATGAGGGCCGTGAAGCGGCCCAAATTCATGTATGCAATTGGGGGCCTGTGAGGGCAAAGCCTAAATCCACACAGCATGTACATATGACAGCCGCATTCTGGGAAATAGCCCTATGAGAGGGAATCATGAGCCCCTATTATTGCCTATGGGTCATGGGCTATATTGGTTTGGTTTGAGAAGATGGTTGTGGAACATGGAATTTAGCATAGGTGGAGTGCCTTAGAGATGTCACTTATTCCGGACCAATTGATACCAATCCACTTCCAGCATTGGGTCAAGGATCTTAGCAATAATGATTATAGGACCCCTCCTTGATCATGATGGTTGATCTAAGGAATGGACTGCTCAGATTTGGTTCTCTCTTCACCTCACAGATTCCCTAGGATTTCTTGGTCAAATTTGAGTCATGTTGCAAGATGGCATATCCTAGGCCTTGAGGGCTTATATAAAAGAGGGATGCCCTTCAAGCAGAGACCTCTCTCTCTCTCTCTCTCTCTCTCTCTCTCTCTCGATATATATATATATATATATATATATATTGCCTTCCTCTCTCCCTCTAGGGTAAAGCCCCTAGTAAGGCACGGCTATAGAGGGGGGAATACCACCTAGGCTGGCTAGCCAAAGAGGAAGGTACGCCCAACCCAGTGAGTTCTTGTGGTCAAGAGGGTGGTGCCACAACGTGGCATGCTCTAGTTTTGGGTTGAAAGGATTTCCTTGTTTTGGGTTGAAAAGATACCCGATGGTTCTAGTTTCGTACTTGTTTTGGATTGAAAAGATACCTGGTGGTTTCAGTTTCGTACTCTCCACCCCAGTTTTGTGAGAGGGTTTTGCCATAGGTGCTTCTCAGATTTGGAGGACTCAAGCTAGGCTAAGGATTATTGAGCCATCGGTCTGGTAATCGGGTGTGTGGTGTGACCCTAGGCAAAGTTCAGACGAGTGTTCCCAGCATTATTTCTCAGTTAATTTTCAGTTTATTGTTCTTGATTCCTATTTGTTTTATTTCCTATTTAAGTTAGGATTCATGTTTGAACTTGGGATTCTTACTTGAATTAGGATTCCTGTTTGATTTAGATTTCATATAGTAATAGAATTCATTCTATGAATTTTTTTTTCTTCAAGGCAGTAAGAGTTAAGATCCATAGATTGTAGTTAGTTTTATTTTCTACTTCCACTGTGCACTTTGGCATTATAAGTAGAGTTACGCGGTTGTTAATAAAAATAAAAGATAAAAAAAATTGTTTTACACCCTGGGAATTCTACATAGCTGCTACTTTCAAAGCTGGCCCAAAAACTTTCCTCGTCTTTCCTCGTCATGAGGAAAGATGTTGAAAGCCGCAAAATACAGACCACCTCGGTGGATCGTCTGTGGCTTAAGAGGGGGAAAGCTTTATTTCTTCTTCGTCTAACCACCAAACGCAATCATATTTTACTCCATCCCCTCCTCACTCCCCCAAGAGTCTCTCCCAGCGTGCATCTCCCCGTAAGTGTTTTTCTTTTTTCATGGTTCTTTATTTTGCTAGGAAATATTAGTGCGATAAACAGACTTCTCTCTCTCTCTCTCTCTCGCTCTCTCTCTCTCTCTCTCTCTTTCTCTCTCTCCATGCATGTTTCACCAAGCACACCTTCCCCCTTAGTTCGTAGTACTAAACCTTTTCATTTTCTCTTTGAAATACAATGTGAGAACTCTTACTTTTATTCAAACTTGATGATCTCTTTAGCTACGCAAGCACACCAAAAAGGAAAAAATAATAAAGAAGAGAGAAACTAGTAAACCAAAGATAGAGAAAGAGACATGTTGAAAATTTCATCTATCCTATAGAGAGAGAGAGAGAGAGAAATAGACCACTCAATCCCCTGCAAATTAGGGTTTCATGCCTATCCTCTTGTGGCAATAAGGGATAATTAGTGGCAAAGGACAAAAGGAGTTGATGTCTCCAAGAAAGGAAGCCAGTAGGTCAAGTGTTTCTGTGATGAGAACATGGGTTATTTAAAGAGGTAAAGAACTAAAGGAGTTGATGTCAAAAAGCAGACAGCTCAAGTCTTGACTGTGGGGATTTCGGCACCAGGGATCCATTTGAAGAAATTTTTGGAGGAGATGGTAATGATCATGATGAGTTCTTGGGATCCATTTGAAGAAATGTTAGGAGAAGATAGTAATGGTCATGATGAGTTTTAGTGATGATGATCAAACTATGGAGTAGAACATGGTGAAGATGAGTGTTGGAACTGTATTTTATATTGATTTTGGGTTTTGGTATTGTCAGGGCTTAAGGGCCACATGTGTAACCCCATTGTTTAAATATGAGCTTACCCACTCAAAAAGGAAAAATCTATAAAGTTATGATATTTTCTTTTTCTTTTATCGATTGTTTTGTGCATTTACCAGTTGTGTTTTGCATTCACTCGCACCTTTTCTGCTGATTAAAGCCTTGTAATTAAGTATGTTAGTATTCTTAGAAAGAAGATTTCAATTCAGACTAATAGGGTTGGACTTTTGTGTGATGTTATGCCTTAGAGAAGCTCTATTACTTACTTTATAAGAAGATACTTACTTTATAAGAAGGAAGTTTCTAGTAGATGGACAAACCAACTCAAAAAGGTAAAATTACATAATGAACAATAACAGTTTCCCTGACCAATTTTCCAAATAGGTTATCAGACCAGTAAAACCGACTGAACCAATTATCTAAATAGATTATCAAACAGGAGAAATTGACTGCACAAATTTTCTAGATGTTTCTAGAATTGCAAGGGTTCTCAGGGGTTACAGGGGAAACTTGGAAAAAGTAATCCTACACTATTATAGGAGCCTTCAATCCCAAATAACTGACATGTTTATGGTGTCATCATGGTAACCTCATGTACCTTAGATGTCACATGTATATAGACGCATGTCATCATTGCGATAACATGTCAACAAAGTGAGATTCTTGTCCAGGTACATGCACATACTTCAAGGCACTTCCTCTTTGTTCTTACATATGGCACATCTTAAATAAACATTCTAAATTATGTATGGCTTTTAAAATAATCCATAGAAGTTGAATATATTTTAAAAATATTCCCTTACTAGTTCCAAGATCCCATATAAACTAAAACAATTTATATAATTTCATGTTACCGTAGAGAGGTGTATTTCTCTTGTATTTGTCCTTGTTAAGTGCATTATTCAACTTAGGAAATATTTTAAAATACTTAAATACTGGATTTCTATAAGTTTAGATTTGGGAGCACCTTCCTATGTTTGATACTGAGTGTATAATCATTTTATTTGACAATCCGCACAAATGGGATTGGGTTTATTTGACGCATCAATGCTAGGGTAGACATGGGTGTTTGAACCCAGCTATTCATCAATTTGTCATACAGGGTTTTATCCACTATATGCAACCAAGACATTGGAATTGGGAAACCAGCCCATAAGTTAATATGCTTCAACAAGGAAGCTAGGAATGGTGTTTATTTTAGTAGGTTTAGGTCCATGTGCGAACCTGGTAACCCATAGCTGGAACATTGTATCTACATGGCTATGTTCCTTCTCCATCTCTTGTAAGATGCATCAAAGAAGAGATAGTGCTCATTATGACTCAAAGTGCCACTTGCCCTGATATATGGATTTACTCATTTCTGATTACTAGCCTTGCTATTCTTCTACTCAAAGTTATGGCCTCCAGCCTTGAAATTCATTAAGCCAAAGATATTTTGCATCCTATAGAGGATTGAGTACTCCAAAGGAAACCTCTACCGTTCAGCATTTGAAGAATTTACTTCTATCTGCTCAATTTCATGCAGACATAATGAGTGGTTTAGGAATAAGAACACAAAGTCTTGAGAGTGCCTTTAAAGAATTTGTTACATTATGCTCCTGCAACCCATTGAAATATGTTAGATGCTATGATCCTTGAAAGATGCGGTTCTGTGGAATTAAATGCTAGAAGATCAAAACCATTCCTTCTTTTCTTTATTAATGAATCTGAATTCCACTTACAAGTGCCACAAAACACTGTTGTAAACGAAAGTTGAAACCTTATATACAACTTAGAACCTTTTCTTTTATTGCCAAATTAAATAAATACAATCGAGAAATAAAAACCATCTTCCACTAACAATTTAAGTGCAAATAATGTTCCTGGGAAAATCACAGTAATTATGGAAATATAACTGAAAAGTAAAAACAAACAGTCAGGAAGATGTACTTAATTGTGCCTACGGTTACCCCCATAGGATTTGGTACACTGCACACCTGATATCTTCACTGATGACGCACTTTTAGTCGTAGTTGACTTGCTGGAATTTTAGAGCTAAGAACCTTGTTTACGCAATACCTCTTAATCTAGGGTTTGTAGACATGTCGGAATCTCTCCTCAAACCCCGTGATTCCAGTTCGGAAACCCGTTTCCGCATTTTCGTTGAGGAAACTCCACGGAAACCGTTTTCTCGAACTCGGAAACTCGATTCCTTTATTTCGGAATCTCGATTTCGTACGTAGGTGGGAACCTTTTTTTACAACATAGGAAACTTGATTCCTAGATTTCGGAATCTCAATTCCCCACATATGTGGAAACCTATTTTAAGAACCAAGGAAACTCGTTTCCGTAATTTCGGAATCTGGGTTCAACACTTCTTTTAAAAGTATTTTTCGGAACCACGGAAACTCGATTCCTTAGTTTCGGAATCTCGATTCCTTAATTTTGAAATCTCGATCCAGCAAATCTAGAGAAACTTGAACCCCCTGATTGTGGGTAAACGCTCCCAGATAGATTGAATCTGGCTTCCAGCGTAGTTTGAATCTTGATTCCATGTTAAATGATACACGATTCTACATATAATGAAACTCGTTTCGTCAGGGTTTTGAATAATAGCCACAAAAGTAATGCTTCTTGTAAATAATAACCACAAAAGTAATGTTTTATTTTCTAGTGGATATCATGCTTTAAGGTCCCAAACGATAGCATTTGGTGGCATGTGTATTAGAAGGGGGTATTATTATTTATAAAACATGTATTTTAGAAGGTATTTAATGAGATTGTGTTGCTTTTTTAGTTATCTTTATTATGTTTCTTATATTTTTCTTTACCTTGCTCATAGTTATGTGAATTGCTTAAGTGAACATGCACCACGTCTCGCCTTGTAACATTGCTTAGTGTTGTACTACCGATTGCAAAATGGTTATTACTAATGTTATTTTTGCTTTTTTTTTTGCCTGATTTAAATGCCTATAGAATAATGTTCCTTATATTTGCGGTGATGTACATTGTCTTGGTTTCTTAATCTTGCTCATATGTTATGTCAAATTATTTAAATGCCCATAGAATAATGTTTCTTATATTTGCAGTATGTAAACGGCCTTTGTTTTTGAATCTTGCTCAAATTTTATGTGAAAAGATTGCTTAAGTGATCTTACACCATGTGCAGCCTCACAACATGCTTAGTATTTGAAGACTAAATGTAAAATGGTTATTAATAATGCTAATTGAATTTTTTCGCCTCTAATTTAAATGCCTATAAAATATTAAAATCATTTAATAACATATAAAGCAACACACATGGACTGATAATTGAAACTCTAGAATTTATACATTGTGTAATAATAAAAAGTTACAATACTTCATAATAGAAAGCGAGAGAGAGAGATAGGGAGGGGGGAAGGGGATGGAGAGGAGGGTGGCTACGACTTGTTCCTTCTTCCACTCTTTCGAGTTGTTGTGAGGAGCTTTTGTGTAATAGTAGAAGATATGGGAGGAACTCGAACTCTAGCAGATGATGGAGCTCTTGGGGTGGAAGATGATGGTTGCACTAGGGGCGGCGCATGGTGGAGACTGGCTGAGGACACGCTCGATGGTACCTTCAGTTGCGAATACATCGGGGTGGCTTGGAGTACTAGGTCGCTCTCTTGAAGTACCCGATGGAGTGACAGATCCCAAAGGCGGTGCAGAGACAACTCTATCATCATCAACATCGAGGCATGCATCCAACGATTCGAGTGCCACTATGTCATCCTTGAGGTGATCGTCTTCTGGATGAGAGTCTCAATTCTTATATTTCTCTTTGTAGTTCGCTCGTAGTCTACTCAACAGTTTGTCATTGTAATGAACATACACCAATGATTCAGAACGATTCGCAGTCAGTCGATTTCGTTTAACATTGTGTATGTAGCTGTACGTGTTCCAACATCTCACTGCACATAAGGAATTAACACTTTGTGACAACACCTTCACCGCAATGCTAGAGTACCACCACCGTACATATCCCACCATGACCCTGCTTCCATATAACCCCTATCAGCAATAGATGGGGAGAGGGCGAAAACCCCTTTATTCCCAAGAAAATCACCAATTTGTTGCCGCACCCTTCCTCGTTCCATATCATCTGGAATCAGTACATCAAGGGCTGTGTGGTAACATGCAGAAACTCCTGGGTTCTGGTGGGGCTTCATCCTCCTTTCACACCCAGGTGCTGGTGTAGCCAACCACTATCGTGAATAATACTTAAGGCTGAGAAGGAATGCCAAACAATGCAACGGAAGATTTGACCGGTCCCAACGAGCCACGACTAAAGTCTTCACCCTTTGAAATAACACAGGATTATCATATAGGGCCAGTGCAATTTCCCCCAACATAACATCCATGCGCTTCTATGCATCTCCCATGACAGCTCTGTCGCTATCAGCAAACTTTATTGTCTTCCATATTGGCCTTGTAAAAGACAGTATCAATTTATTCATCTTCCAGAACTCATCGTCCATGATAGTATCACGTATGATACCATGTTGATTATCTGATGTGCCTCGTTTCAAACCTTCCCATTCACTACCCAACACTAAAGACGTCAAGGCAACTCTCACTTCCATCAATCTCCTCAACATGATAGAATGATACCCGAACCTCATCTTCTTAGCCTTAAGAAGTTCTAAGTTAGAATGGGTCCAAAAATTATATGGGCATCTTGTATGATTACGAATGTACTTTACCATGCTTTTGCCTGCTTACAATGTTTGCGAACGAAAGCAAAAGATGGATTTTTTTTATTTTTGTCAACAATATCCTTCATTAGCAGATGCAAAGTATGAGCCATGCAACCCGACCAAAAAATGTGGGAATGACGGCGTTGAATTATAGTACCCACACCTTTGCAATTGGCCGCATTATCGGTTACGACTTGAACCACATTATACGGTCCAATCAACTCTATGGCTTTTAAATGGATATCAGCAATCACTTGACTAGTCTTTTCAACTGATGAACAATCAATGCTATTAATGAACATGGCCTTCCCAGCTGATACGGCCATGACATCAATCAAAGACTCGTTCTTAATATTGCTCCAACCATTTGATACAATGGATACACCATAACTTCCCCACTCACTCCTAACAGCACCCAAAGCCTGGTCGATCCTACTTCTCTCTTTGTCAAGCAATGTTGTTCGGATCCTTTCCTACTTAGGTGCCACATAGCCTTTTGGGCCGTTGTTAATAGCGTAAATCATTTCATGGAACCTTGGTCCCTTCCCAACGTTGAAAGGGATGTCGTGGGCATAAAAAAAACGCGTCACGATAGCATCCACATCATCTCTTGCCTGAACATTAAATAAATGTGGGATCGTAACTTGGGTATTACCCTTTCTTTTTTTATCAGGACTTTCGGTTTGCACTAATAATGGAAACAAGATGTATCAACCGAACAACCAACATCATTTCTATTTTGGCATTTTCTCATCCTCCTCAAACTCTAATGCCTCTCGCACTTCTTTGGATAATTTTGGGCAACTTGATATCCCTTTAGACCCCTTAACAAATGATGGTCCTAAAAGATGCGCTCGCACACAAACATAGGACCCAAAAAAAAGGTTTCTCTACAATTGAAATTACATGTCCACTTCTTCGTACCGCCACTCCCCTTGCCATAATTACCTACGACTGTCACGTACTTCCACAATGGAGTGGAAGTAGGCTCTTCGACTTCTTCTTCTTCCAACACCACAGTCACATTATCAGACCCAAAAAAATCGGCATACCCAATTTCCTCCTCCATACCAACACCCAAATACAAAATTACCTCTGAAAACAAGTTTAGAGGTAGAATTAGTTTAAGCATGATGCGTTCTAAAAATCAACAAAATAAAAAAAGCAGGTAATTTCCATTCTTTCATCCTTGCACAATCCCATTCTCAATCCAAGCCCAATCAATATCCATTTTAATCTCTAGAAATCATATAACAAAAAGCAATAAGACACAAACGAGTTTAAAGTTACTTAGATCGTCCTCTTGGATCTCTCTCTCTCATCTACCCACTACCCACTTCCCCAACCCCAATTTGGATCTCTCTCTCTCTCTCTCTCTCTCTAACCCCCCAATTTGGATCTCTCCCCATAATTTGAATCTTTCCCTACCCCCCAATTTGGATCTCTCGCTCTCTCCCCCCAATTTGGATTTCTCTCCCTCCCCTCAATTTGGATCTCTCTATCTCCCCCTAATTTGAAACTCTCTCTCTCCCCCACATATTTCCTCACTCGAACCAAGTTTGAATCTCCTCTCTCCATATGTAAACAACCAAGTTTGAATATCCTCTCTCCATATGCAAACGAGTTCAATCTTCAAAACATTAACAAAAAGAAAAAAAAATATAAAGAATTAGATCAATGAGTGATAAAACAAAAGAAAGTAATCTATATTAATTGATGACATCATCATTAAAAATTTGGCAACATTGCTTACAATTTAAACCACATTAAATTAAACTCACGCATGTGCAATAAAGTATAAGTCTTGCACATGTAAACCATAAGAGAGTTTGAAATAGAGAGAAAGGGGGTGAAAAGATATCTATCTGGCCCAAAAAGCTCATACACCATAAAAATTTGACCACAAAAAATATCCAATGTCTACGGGGCCTGAGAAGTCCATATAAATGTAAAGATCTCCATCAAATCTCATAAAAACCCGAAAAGAGGAGGCCAAGGGGAATGACATGAACTGAGAGTAGAGCAAAAAAAGCCCCAGTTCATGATTGACGCTTAAAAATACCCAATTAAAGGTCAGAGGTTCACCCAAGTACCCACACTGCCCACCCAAAAAACAAGGCCCGAATAACACAAGCTTTACCCATCCAAAACGCCCTTCAACAATAAAAGCCTAAGACAAATATGGGCTACATGGCAAAAATGGAAAGAGGCTGGTAGGTCCGACCTACTGATCCTCTTCCATAAACCTATGGACGGCCCCGCCTGTTTCCCCTTGCCCACTAAGGAGCGGCTGGGGACAAACGGGCATTGCACTCATGCGATCAACAATTAAGTGCGAAGAAATATTGAATTGGGCATCACGAGCAGCTCAGAAAGAAGACGTCAGCTGCTCTAACTAAGAGGTGAGGCTTAAAATCTCATGCTTTAAAACCGATATTTCTTCGTTGGCTCGTTGTGTGATAGAAACTTCCTGCACTAGCCTAGCAGTTAAGTTCCTATTTTCAGACATAAGACTTCGTCAAGGGTTGGGTCAAACCCTACTTTAGCGTAGATATCTGCCGCCTTTCACGTAAAGCATTGGCCACCACTAAAGGTGCGACCCCTGACAACTACCAATGCCCTAAAAATGCGACAATGAAGGGTCCCTAAAACTTCTACGCTATAAACTAGGAGAGAGGGGTCCTCGTTTTGGGTTTCCTCTTGTAGGAGATTTTTGAATGACGCATCATCCAAAGAGGGCGGAATCGGTCGGGGTTTGCGTGATGAGCGAGCCCGACGGCGAGGACGTGATGGCCCAATGGACAATGCCACATTACGAAGATTTTCCATACGTACCTACAAAAAAAAAGGGCCAAAAGCAATAGGGCTTCTATATAATGAATAACTAAAAAATATCAAATATCCTATGATATATCCATTGGCATGCAAATACCTCAGGGGCTACCTCAGGCAAGCTCTGAGATACTTGCAATTGCAATTAAACGCATATACAAGAAGGTATAATACAACATGCATGAATCCCAATAAAATGCTATCAAACCAAACACATAAAATACTAACAAACCAACATATCAAATATAGAATTATAATCAAGGTCTCAAACTCTATTAAGAAACAGCAATAAACAGTGATAAGCAGTCTCACACTCTTGAGTTTTTTAAAAAGAGTAATAAGCAGAGCACATTAAGAGAACAATCCTAGTCCTCAAGTGAAAATTGAGGACTGCTGCAAAAGCTCTAGTATTGGTAAAAAGAGCAGCGGAGCTCCTCAACTGAATCCTCTAGAACCTCGGCACCACATACAACAATCTGCACTTCTACGTCGTTCTTATCAAGCCTCACACTAAGTGCATTTAGATGCCGACTGAGGCGCTCATAGTCCTCGTCAAGACGGCGATTGAGGTGTTCAAACTCTTCCCAAAGGCGCATGAGATCTGCTAGGTAACGATCAAACCTCAAGATAGAGACCTCAATTTTCTGAATGAGGTCCTCGGCCTTTTTGACCCATGAAGGATGTCTATCATTTGCCGGAATTTCCATATTCTGGTGTTACACAAAAGTCAAAAAACATCACAAGGCAAAGAATAACATTAAACTGGAAAACAAGAGACATGTTGCCTTTGGTTCACGGCTCACCATAGGGACTACAATTTTAAGTGGACCCAGTGACCATAAGCAAACTCAGTGGTACCACAGCACGTCACCCACGAGTTGGTTGTTATTAACTATGAGATATTATCGAGTTTTCTGTTATTATTAACTATGGGTTATGGGTTATTATAATGGTTGGAACTTGGAACGCAATAAATGTTCATCATTATCCCACTTTTTAAAAGTGTGAAACTGTGAATTAAGTTATTGGATTAAAGAATTGTGGATTATTATCCATGGTCCATCACCTCACCACTTGGTGGACCCATGGCCGTGAATAAATGTGTGGTATGGCAATTTTATAACTCACGTGAATAAAATATGGCTAAGGGTAAAATCGAAAAAATCTATTAGTCATTATTAAGTTTTTAATGCAAAAATCTCATGGAATGTTATGCAATGTTATACAATCTCTCAATTTCTCCCTCTCCCTTTCCATCTTCCCTCTTTCTCTTTACGTGGATGGCTTTTGAGCCTACCACGTGTATCACTATTTGAAGGTGTACAATCTCTCTTTCACCCCCTCTCAACAGATCCCTTGCATCTCTCTATGAACGGATCCTTCTCCCTCACAACCTCTGTCCTCTCTCCCCCTCTCTCTCTTGCCTCTCGCCACCACCTATCTATCTCCCTATGACAAAATACATTGACCTACCAGTTTTCTACCGCATTTTACAAAGAGCTTATGAAAAATACGGCTTCAACTTCAACGGCAGTATGGTGTTGCCCTGTAATACGATAGTATAAATGTTATATATAATATAAAATTAATATAATAAATGTATAGGATATATAATATTTAATATAATATAAGATGATTATATAAAAATATAAATATTATATATAATGTTTATTTAAAACTTCTACGTGAATTTATAAAGGACTCATAAGGCCTAATATGGTTAATCTTAACTTTCCAATATTAAATAGAAACTAGAATGGGATACAAACACTGTCTAACTTCCCATTTTATAAAAGCAAAAAAATAACCTTAGCACGAGAGAGAGACACCTGTAATGGAATTCTGTTAACTAAAGTACTACAATAGGGAAATGAGCACGTGAAGTACAATCTCACGTGATGGTACTAAATCACCACATCACTACGAACTTATAAGGCCTCTTCATTTTCACAACCTTTTCTCAACATTCTCATAACTTAAATGGTTGAATCGTAAAATGGCAATCTCCAATATGGTTAATGGATTACTATTACTATTAATAGTCCGTCACTTCGTCTTTCCTCATTTTCACAACCTTTTCTCCTCATTCTCATAACTTAAAAGTTGGAGCCTAAAAAGGCAAGCTCCAGTATGGTTAATGTTTTACTATTAATAGTATTAATAGTCCGTCGTGACTCTCAATGCAAGCACTATTCATACCATCAAAAAATTCTATGGCATGGAAAGATGTCATCATGAGCATTTAACTCATTAAATGCTCAATATTTTCCCAACTTTAGAAGCTTATTGGGTTGACATGGTTCATAGTTCATACTCACCGTAGGACTACAATTTTAGGTGGACCCGGTGACAATCACAAACTTGGTGGTACAACAACACATTAGCTCGCGTTGGTTAATATGAACTATGCGATATTATCAAGTTCTTTATTATTAACTATGGGTTATGGGTTATTATCACTTGTTCATTATGGATTACTATTTTGGCTGGTACGGGCAACGCAATAAATGCTCATCATTATCTCACTTTTCAAATCATTATCCCACTTTTCAAAAGTGTGTGAAAGTGTGAAATAGGTTATTGGATTGAAGAAATAAGTCAAGTTGGGTTGTTATGGATTATTATCCATGGTCCATCACCTCACCATAGGGACCATTGATTTTGGGTGGACCACCCCGTCAATAAATCTGTGGTGGTATGTCAATTTTATAAATTATGTGCATGGCAATAAAAACATATTTTAGTGATCTTGAGTATAAAGGTTATGTAAGAGTCTCCATTAATACAATGTTCAAATATATTTACCCAAACATAATCGCCTATGTCAGTAAGGGTAAAATATCACTAAGGTTAAAATCGAAAATATCCATCGGTCATTATTAAGTTTTAAATGCCAAAATCATAGAATATTATCCATATCTTGCAAGTACAATCTCCCAAAATATCAAATCCCACTCATTTTCAACCTCTCTCTCCCTCTCCGTCTCCCTCTCTCTCTCTCTACGTGGATGGCTTTTGAACCTATCATGTGAGTCACTATTAAATCTATGGTGTACCGTGGCCTCGAGCCTATCACCTTCTCTCTCTCTCCCAAAACTCCTTAAGTTGCAAAAGAAAAACTAGATTTGGGACTATCACGGCCTTCACAAACTACTTTGGAAATTCATAGACTCAGAAAAGCCATCAATCTTTTCTTTAAAGGATTGATTCTTATTAAGGAGAGGAAGCAATGAATTGTTTATCAATTCTGCAGTTCCATCTTGTTCTCTATTGCTGTTACTCTTTGATATTAATTGGAGACAAATTTCAAATTCAGATGGAACGTTGTTTTCACTTCACTGGATTTGTAGAATCCACCACTAGCTAGTTTTCTTCTGCAAGTAAATTGCTGGTCAATGGATCAATTTGTGCCTTTGTAGGTTAGATTGATTGTGTTCTTGAACGTAAGGAACTAGTCATAGGGGTTGAGAGGGGAGAGAAATCAGCGAAGTCTTCTTCCCCATTTTGGTCTTTCAAGGGGATGATTCTTGTGATGCTTTGCGCACTCCGTCTCTCTCCAAAAGTTAAAAAAGAACTTCTACAGGGACTCGTTGTACGGTAGACTGAACTTTTTATAGGGAGAGAAAAGAAATGAAACTAATGCGCTATATTTTAAATTATGATTTGAGTTAAGATGTTTCGCACCACTATTTGTGGCAGGGTCATATAGGATCACTATTTTCTCATATGAAACACATAAATTGTTTCCTTCTCTATATCCAGCTTAGTTTTTTCTATTTTTCCTTTATTTTTTTAGGAACCCACTTTCCTTTTATCATGGGTCATCTATATTAACTTTAAAGTCTCATTTCATTTTAATAAGCATTTGTTAATGAAATTTTGTATTGAGTTGTCTTACTTGAAATTTTTTACTTGTACCCACTTTCCTTAATTTTTCATGGGTCATCTACCATGTATTTGCTCATGACATTCTTGAAATTTCTTTCTTATGCTAATTCTTAGCAACCGTCTCTCTACTCTCTCTTTCCCTCGTCCCCATGCTAATCTCTCTCTACTCTCTCTCTACCCGTTGTCAGTCTTTTTCTCTCACTCCCCTTTTTCTCCCACTCCCCTGTTATGCTTCTTTCATTTTTTTTATATATCCTCTCTCAATGGACTTTCTCTTGCTTCTTCCATTTTTTTTATATATCCTATCTCTCTCAATGGACTTTCTCTCTCTTTTACTAGCTTGCTTTCATGAAGGGAGAAACTAAAAGCATATAAAAAGCAAAGAAAAATAGAAAATAACAATAATAGGTTTCACTCTCAATCTCCTATTGTCTCGGACAAAACCTCTAATAAATAAAGTCACAAGAACCACATATACTGGTCCCAACTCCCAACATTTCAGCAAGACCACCAATCAGTATGGGGGAACCCAATATCACATTGACAATCACACTATCTTGGGTGAAGGAAACGCCAGCGGCAAGCTATAGATCACACTATCTTGGGTGAAGGGAGGACCATCTGTAAGCCATAGTGCTCTCTTGACTTAGTGCGCAGTCCACATGTTGGTGAAATAAGCTAAGGATGCATTTATATGCAATCTCTCAGTGGATTATGTCCCAAACTTAATCAAACATAGTACACTTCATTTTTTATTGGTCAATACTTGAATTAAATGGTAAAAGAAAATTGCATCTTGTAACTTGTATATAGTTCAACTCCA
This sequence comes from Amborella trichopoda, assembly GCF_054954075.1. Taxonomy (NCBI): domain Eukaryota; kingdom Viridiplantae; phylum Streptophyta; class Magnoliopsida; order Amborellales; family Amborellaceae; genus Amborella; species Amborella trichopoda. The sequence continues at coordinate 34,525,174 of NC_142341.1, forward strand.
ACTCCAAAAATTTGATGCTCTGGTGTCGTGCGGACTCGGGATTGCTTCTCCTAAACAAAAAAAATGGTTTCAAAGATAAATGATGTTCTCAAAAATAAAATTTATTATTAAAAATCATAGTGCAAAACAAAGATACGGTGTTATGTGCCCTGTCATAATGAGCGAGAAGATGTGGAATATTTAAGTATGAATTACTATAAAATTCTTACAATCTCTTTGTGGAATGCATTTCACAATTACGGAGTGTTCAATAGTTATGAAAAAGATGAGTAGAAAATACTTGCATCTTGTATCATGTGATTAAGTGAAAAAGAACATGTATAAGATCATTGCTTGTAACTTGCAATTAGGTGTCCATCTCGAGATAATTTCATGATTTGGTCTAGCAGCGACTAGGGACTACTTCTCTTAAACAAATAAATAAAAAGGAATTCACATAAAACACATGTTCTCCTAAACAAAAAATATTAATAAAAAAACTTAGTGCAAAAGTAACAAACCGAGCTATGTGCTTTTTAATGAGGGTAAAGATGTGGATTACTTAATCTTAACTCTTAACTCTAAATAACTCTTAATGATCACGTGGCCATGTCCTCTTAATTCCAAAAAATCTATTCCAAAAAAATCTAAACTTCAAATGGTCTGATAGTATTAAATTATAGCCGCCTTTGTTACCTGAAAAAGACATCACCATCATGTTTAGTAGTTAGTAACTTAGTACTTTAAAAAGTCTAAATATTTAAATTTGATAGTTTATTCTCTTCAAGGGGTAAGTTAGTGTTTCAGTGCTAACTTTGCCAACCACATTCTCTCTCAGATGATACACTAACACATGTCGATGCCACCATCTTTCCTTCATGCACAACATGCAGCCTTGCAGCTGCGACAATGCCTATGGGCCCCTATACCACACACTGTCATGGCTTGAGCTTGAGAAAACCCAAACTCCTCTAATGTCTAAACTCTAAACTCTAAAGTCTAAACAATCTAGTGACACCCGACACTTCCTAAATGGTATTGCAGTACTCCTAATGTCTAAAAATTCTACCCAGTGACTCCTGACCAACTTGCCCCTTCAATACTTCAGAAACTTGATTCCAAATATGTAGGAATCACGACTCTACACAGCAACATATCTATGTACCACATATGTCAGAAACTCGAATCAAGTGATGTCGGAAACTCTATTCCGCTATTCTAATTCTCGATCTCAAACCAACATGGATCTCTTATCCACATAGTTCAAAAATTTGATTCCAAATATGTTAGAGACACGATTCCATAGATGATTGACACTCGATTCCTAATATGTTAGAAGCACGATTCCATAAATGATGGAAACTCGATTCTGCGTATATCGAAAACTCAATACCACGTATATCAAAAACTCGATTCCATGTGTATCGGAAACTTTATTCCGCATATGTCGGAAACTCGATTCCATGTATTAGAGAAACTTAACACTTGGAGTGTCAAACTCGGGGGGATGGGAATCTCGATTCCATATGTGGATGAAACTTGGACCTATTCCGATCGATACTCGATTCCTAAAAATTAGGAATCTCATTCCTAGCGATTTCTATTGTACGGACAACGATTCCTACAACGGGAAACTTCTGGCCAGGCGAGATTCTGGCTCTTGAAACGATTCGGGTTCCCAGGCATTTCCAACAACTATGTTTGCAGAGCATAATAAACAATTAGAGTTTGGTAGAACACCCCTTTTTGAACATCTTGGGCACGCCTTAAGAAGGCACCTCCCTTTTGGGGTTAGACGTACCCTTCTCACTCTCCGAACCCTAATTAAGGTTTCTTTGGCATGCTATTCTTTCACATGCCACTTTTATCGATCGAGAGAGAGAGGGAGGAGAGAGACAAGAACTTAATAGAAATAAGAGAGAATTTTGGGGCGTGAAGGAGAGGCTCCAAAAAGGTGCAAAGAATGAAAGGGGGTTCACCTCCTTATCGAGGCCCCAAGACACCCCAGGTATGCCTATCCAATTATTCACTTTGACCAATAGGAATTAAGAAAATCTGTGAGGTGAGAGAGAAACAAATATGAGTCATATATCCCACAAATCAGCCATCATGATTTAAAGAAGAATATTAGGAACATTATTCCCTCAAGATTTGACCCATGTCCACTTCTAGTTCAAATAGGATTAGACCAATTTAAAAACCTTCTAGACCTCTTTTTCAAAATTGTAGAACGTCAAAGATAATATTATTTGGTCGAAACTAATTCCCACAAAATAAGGATACAATCTTTTCTTTTAAAATGTATTCTTTAAAAAAAATTATGTATTCAAAACAAACATTTTTTAAATCAAGGAGTGGGCGTGCTAACCCCTATGGGTGACATGTCAGCTATTCCCCCCCCCCAAATGCTAGATGGCGCACGTGGAGCTGGATCCAAGAGTCCCCACATGTGCCCTTCCAGTTTTTCAAAAATTAAAAAATACCCTTTTGAGGAATTTTATAGCAGTAATAAATTTTACAAATTCTGAAAATTTTCTAAAAATTGCATAAACATTTCTAATATCAAAAGTAAATTATTTAGAAGTGGATTGGTAGCAATGGGTCAAAATCATAGTTGTTGGGTATGGGAACGGGAATGGTTTCGGGATTGGGGGCAGGATCGGTGGATCGAAGCTATACTGATGATCCTTGTGTTAGGGATCGATGCTCGTACAACCTTAAAGGTCGGGATTGAGGTCCATGTGTGTTGGGGATCGAGCTCCTTTATTACATAAGATCGAGAAAAAATGATCCAAAATATTATGGAGCGAGGAATAACTTTTATAGGAGCGAGCTCCATTTTCTTAGAACACAAGTTCTTCGTGTAGGTAATAAGGATCCGTGGCTTTAAAATGTAGCTCTCGGTGTTGTTAACCAATAACATGTAGGCTTAGTCCTTCAATGAAATAAATAAGGAACTTTAAAGCGATCCCATATTGGTGGGATCTGGATGCCATATATGGCGATGCTTGTGTTCCGTTATTTTGGAATCCAGATCCCAAAGCACTCTAGAGCACGAACCATAAGACCAAAGAACTAGATCCTGTAATGTTCAGGATTGCGAAATTAAATTGTAAGGAACTCGTTCCCTTATAAGATGGATTGAGATCTCGAAAACAGTAAATTGAGTTTCAGACGAGATCCGCTCCAGGATCAAGAGAATCGAGGTTCTGCAAGGAATCGCCAAGCAAGGGAGGAGACCTCGGTAACTAACCATGATCTGCAATTGTCTTCTCAAAGCAACCCAATGAGACTCATGTCCCACAGTCTCATGCAGAGCTCATGATTGGCTCGTCCAAGCTAGCCAATAAACAATGGAACCATAGTCTCAGATTGTGGATTATAGCCTCCTCCCCCTCTCCCCCCCTCAGTTAAGAGCAAGTTAAGCACACTACATTACAAGGGGACTCTCTCTATGCAAATGTACATGTATCCCTTTTCAAGTCTGCTTTTTTATAATGCGGTTGTCATGTGGTCTTGCATAAGTTTGTTGAGGATTTAGCCCTCCCTCTTACGACCTACATCCACACACAGGAGACACAGTTCTTCTGGCTCACAAACCATCCCTGAGCATCTGTCTGACCTTAATGAGGGATGACCCACTATAAACCCTTTTCGGTAGTGTCACATGCCTAGGGTTAAGGGTTGTAGACATGAACAGGGCCATAGATTTCTTAATCCTTAGTCAATCAACACAAACTCCTACTAAAGTGTGTAATCCATAAAAATGATTTTTACATTCTCTCACGGTCTTTAAAGGCCACAAAACCCAGCAATTCTTGGGCTTATTTGCAATTGGTTAAAAGGTCCTCGAATGATTATAAGGGGATGAAAAGTAAATAAAAAGATAACGCAATGCATGAATTGTGAAAATATCCATAATGCCTTAGGATGATGGCTTCAAGAGGCATTTTTTTCCCACATTGGATGCTTGACTTCATGCTTTATTTTATTTATTTGACTAATATGCCTATGTCGAAAAATGTGTACGGCATCTTTATGTCTTATGCTCAATTGTCTTGTACTTGTGTTGATATATGCGTTGAGTACCAGAGGATTTTCATTTATGCTGCCTGCAAAAGATATTTTAAGGGTTCTATCCATTCTTTGTCATACAGATTCATATGTGTATCTTTTTCTGTACATCTATATTCCAGTGAACTGTTAGTATTCAATGACTGGACCTTTTCTCTCTAGACACTGACAGACAAACTTGCTGAAGAACTTGGCAATGAGAACGTGAAACTGCATTCCAAAGTATTATCATTATCCTACGGCGATGGTAATGGTGATTCCTTTAGCAATTGGTCAGTTTCTTACATCAAAAATCAGTCCGACCAGAGGAAGTTGTTGCTGAAGCAATCTTTTGATGCAGTCGTAATGACTGTAAGTTTCTCATACATGGTTCTTTCCTTTCTGCCTAATGCCTTACAAAAGGTCTCTAAAAATATTGGACAGACCAACCTGACTGACTACATGAAATGATTTAGTGATACACATGAATTTTTTTAAAAGTCAAGAAAATGATTATGCTCCTGGTTCTTTGAATTTTCAGATTGGTAGGAGTGGTAATGAAAGAGAATGAAAGGAAAATAGGTATCAAGCTAACTAATTTTATTGTAAGCGTCATAATCTCCAACCATCTTTAGATCTATGCATATTTCAAGATGTACATATTTCCATCATGTTTCTAGAAGTGGAAATGAATTAGGTGATGAACTCACTAAAGGTGGAGACATTAGAATGTAATACTACTAGTTAATGGGAGCTTAAGTCCCTGAGATGTCATCTTGACATTCTCATTGGTCTCACTTTCTGTCAACTTCTACCATATTCCATGAAATATACACACCTAACATACATATGTTAATACGTGTGTCTACATATTTCCGCGTTTACATATATATTTGTATGTTCGTACGTGCATGTTGATATGGTGTCATTTTCTTAAGCATGTTCTTTGTGCTTCAGGCTCCAATTCGTAATATGCAAGAAATGCAAATTTCAAAGTGTGGAAAGCCATATATGCTTGATTTTCTGCCAAACGTAAGTATTTTGTTATACATTTGCTCGTAAGTATTTTGTTATACATTTGCTCGTTTTTTTATTCATCCTTATCTACATATTTTATGCTGGAAACTTGATGGTTCAGAGGAATATCAATGTGGACAGATGTAATGCAGTAGCAAACAATCAGAAAAATAATTATCATGTATTACCCATAGTTGCCCGAATCTGTTTTTGTGAAGTCTAGAATCTCGACCTTATTTTAGGAATCTCGACTCCAACACTTATGGAATCTTGTTTCCAATATTTAGTGATTCTCGATTCTGCAATTAGTGAATCTTGATGATATACTTATTGAAACTGGTTTCCACATTTACTGGAATTCTACCATTTTCTCTTTTTTTTCTTTTTCATTTTTTCTGAGAAGTGATGTTTAGAAATGATGCAATTGTGATATTGTGTTCTTGAGTATATGAAAAGGCAAATGCCATTCTGCAATAGTGATTCCGTGTTCTTTACAAGGCTCCTTTGAATATATTTTACTTGTTACATTTGCCCCTCATGATAGTGTTTCTACATCTGTGATAGTGGTAATTACATAGTGGCTGTCAAGCCATTTCTTATTGTTTCCTAAAAAAGGCTTGGACTTAGGCATATATAGCAGTCCTGCCTAGGATATAGTGATCCATTTACTTGAATGGCTTTAGCTATCGAAATGCTACAGTTTTGATGTAGAATTCATTTTCTTAAAATTGCTTGATGTGGAACTCTATATCATAGGAAAGTTCACTAGTTCGATGTAAAATTCTTTCTCATCAAACACCAGAGTTTTTAATCTACTTATTACAAGTCATTCTTTATTTCAATTTTAAGAAGAATTTGTATGCTATCTTTTTGCCCTAATTCTTTTACAATGTCTAGCATAGCATTAAGCACCTTGATAGAAGCCATAAGTGCTTTCAGAGTTAGCAACCTTTTGCCTTCAAAACAAAAACCTTTTGCCTACAAAATTGAAACTATTGGGAAGCATGTTTTTTATGAAGTATTTTATATGTTGAATCTTGCATATAACTTGATAAATTAGACAAGCAACAAAAAAAATGATCATTTTGTGTAATCAAATCAACCCCAACTAAGAGTTTATTGGAGGGATAAAAAATATTTTCAGTAGTGTCAAGAGAAACCTTGGGCAGTGCCAAGGTGGCCAGGGGGATCTAGGCCACCTGGCGCCTATGCTGGCACCTAGGGATTTGGAAGGCCCAGGTTTAGTAAGAGCGGGGGTTGTCTAGGAATTCTCCTTTATAAATCATATTCAGGCATTTTCTATATATTTTATGCATCATCATCATCATCGTCGTCGGAGCTTTTTTCCAATTAATTTCAATCAGCTACTCGAATCCTGATCCGCCATTCGCCATACCCTCAGTGAGGTCATAAGTCCCCATATCTTTTCTCACTAGTTCCAACCACGTGCTTTTGGGCCTACCTTTTGCCCTTTTTTAGTCTTCCACTTAAGCTAACTTGTACCTCCTAGTAGGTGTCGTACTGGGTTTGTGCAGTGAAAGTAGGACTATGTGATCCGGGCAAGTATATACCGTTAAAAAATTTATTTCTTTTCTTTATTTCACTACCCGGATCACTTACAAGTGTTCAAATACAATATATGAATCAATAAAAAATACAAAGAATGCCAAGGACTCTCACTTGCTTGCCATCAAAACAAAAATTCATTCATAAAATAAATCTGAAAATTACTTGACACTATGAATGAATTCAAGAAAGCATTAAATGGAGTAATACCGAATACCTTGCCTCAGGTTACCCCCAAAGACTTCATATACTCTACACCGGATCTTCTCCACCAATGGCGCACGAGATCTCAGTCTAACTGTCTCATAGCTCGGTAAGCCTAGGCAAAACCTCTTGAGAGCATGACATGGGATACGGCTTTAATCAAGGCTCAACACATGAGCAAATCTCAACGCACATAGGCTAGGGCGTGGCCCCTTTTTGCTTAGGTGTGCCATCCATAGGGTTCTACCTTCGACAATTAAATCCTAAGCTAAGTTGAGAGAAAAAGAGAGGGAGATAGAGACGGGAGTGCCTACCCTAGAATTCGGAGAGAGAGAGAGAGAGAGAGAGAGAGACTAATCAAAAGGTGTAGAGAAAAGAACCCCTTTGAGAATATTTATAATATAGAGGCTAGGGTTTTTGGGGTTAGGATTTTGCCATCATTATGAGACTCAATCTTGACCTTTGATCATAGAGACCTGTGGGGTGAAGGGATCCCATCCATTTATTCATTGGATTAGCCACCATGATTAAGGAATGACGTAAAACCATTATCCCTCAGTTTCCATAACATTATTCTCATCAAATATTGTGTACAAAAAATACTATCTTTTTGTAAAATCAATTTCAATTAATTTCTACACTTTCCTATTTAAAATCAATCAAATTCTCTAAATAACACTTTCCCTTATTTTTCCAATCAAAAAGGTGGCTTAGCACACAAGCTACACAAAAAGGAAAGGAGTGGGGCACCTCACACATGGATAGCCATGTGGGCCCCACGCCTCAACTAGTGGGCTTATTTGTTGTGGGCCCAAAGTCCCAATGGGTCCCACACCCTATATTATAATTTAGAATGATAAAAAGATTTTTATAAATCCATTAAATATTTTATTTTCCTCTTTAAATTAAATAAATCTAAAACATGATTTTTCTTATTTAAAAATCCTTAAAATAAAACATCTAGAGAGGTCTAAAAATTCATTTTAATTTTTCGACGTCAGGCCCAAACATAGTTCATGTGCACCTTTTTGAAGATCGACCTTGCTACAGTAACATGCTACAGTTCCGTGCTACAAAAATATGCTACATTACCTCGTATCATCCTTACTGGTCGTCGTGCTCTTATACCACGTTGAAATTGAAGTTGAGAATAAAACTGTTTGGTAGGATCCAGAGAGAGAAAGAGAAGTAAATAAAGATGAAGGGAGAGAGAGAGAGAGAAGTGTGAGAGATAAAGAGATAGAGAGGGAAAGTGAGTGGCTTAGGGGTACTTGTGACCTCTACCCTTCTTATAATATTAAGTAATAACTCTAATTGTTTCCCTTATTTAGAGATATAAGACACATAAGGATTAAACAAATGATAAATGACGATGCTGTCCATCAAATACAATAAAAGCTTATTCCTTTTATTTCCAACATATAACTCGTGGCTTTGTGTAGGTTCTTGTGTTTAATCTTTCTGATATTTAGTTGAGTGTTCCGACTTACTTAACCGGATCATTTATGATCAGGTGATGTATTTGCCACTATCAATTATAGTTACTACCTTCAAGAAAGAAAATGTCAAGCTACCCCTTGAAGGATTTGGTGTCTTAGTTCCTTCCAAGGAGCAAGGCAGTGGGTTGAGAACCCTAGGTAAGCCTATGTTGAATTGAGTGAATTGCTTCATGTTGTCCTTTATTTGCTCTTACATTCTAGTATTTTGATACTATTTCATCCTTATAACTGTTTAGTGCTTTCATATTGGTGACATTTGTAGCCAATTTAAGCATAACTGTTGTAATCACAGGCACGCTCTTTTCTTCCATGATGTTTCCTGATAGGGCTCCAAAGGATCAGTATCTGTATACTACCTTTGTAGGAGGAAGTCGGAATAGAAATCTAGCAAGTGCTTCATTGTACGTGAGGCTTGGGCTTTCTTTCAAATTTTTTCTTCCTGATATGATTATTGATGTGCTTATTTATTTCATTCTTTTGCTTGCTAATTTGTTCTTATTATTTGAGTTGCTATGGTCATTTTTTCAGAGATGAATTGAGAGAGGTTGTCACTTGTGATCTTAAAAAATTGTTGGGTGTAGTTGGTGCGCCTACATTTGTGAGGTAATTTATGGACAGAAGTTTACAAAATCATCATTAAGTCTATTATTTTTCCACAATCTGTATTCTTCGTAATTATAGTTCTTTGATGGAGAGCTGACAAAATTTTGGCCAGGCACGTGTATTGGGGTGATGCATTTCCCTTGTATGGACACAATTACGACATGGTTCTTAAAGCTATAGAGAAAATGGAACAAAATCTTCCAGGATTCTTTTATGCAGGCAAGTTTAGCCTTTGGTGTTAATTATTTCCATTTAGTGTTTCTATTTTACTGTTGAGTGATGTTTTTGTCAACAGGTTTCGTCAACTCATTTAGTGGTAGGGAGAAAAAAGAAAACCCACGTTTTGGGAAAACCTACTCCTCCTAGGGTTTTCCTGAACCCCGAATTGGGCCCAAATGGTGTAGTTGGAAACCTTGGTTCGCAATGAAATAGGGGTGCAAAACAGCCTTTTTTGTTTGAAACCTGGGTTTTATAAAATCAGGCAGAAGGAAATCCAGGATCCATATTGCGCTTGTAGCGTAGATAAAATGTACCGCCATGTTGCTACACAAGATCCATTGCATTGGATATCCATCCATGCATGCATTAATTATATTCCCAATTATAATATATTCACCTTTATAACCAAGTATGCATTAATTATATTCCCAATTATCTTGACACTTCAATTATGTAGTCCCAGTTACCTTTAGAAACCATTATGTTGCCATTAAAGCCGCACATCAAGGTGAACTGTTTCAGTTTACTACCAAGATGACTTTTAAAGAGGCATGACTTCTTTTGAGAGGGCATAAAATTTGTATCCTTGTCAAATGAGAATACGCAAAAAAAAAATGTGTAGAAGATCTGGTTTGTCATTTATCATGTTCTTTTTTGGACCCATGAACATAACAGATACACCGAATGACACACGTGAAATAAGTTGGTTTGAACTGTTAGTTTCCTTTCTGGAGATAGTTTGGCAAGCAGATATTTGCAAGGTAACATGTAGTTAATAAGGCAGCTAGCTAATGACTTTTAGGATGTCCATTGCAAGCTGCGACCCATTCTGCTAGGGAGTTTTGGACAAGTTCACTAGCACATTAGAAGTGTCCAAAACTATTGCATCTCATTGTTACTGGAGTTAATTACACAATCTAACAGAACGCCCCCATTTTGAATTCATTTGAGCAGTAATCATTTTGTAGAAAAATCTTGGAAATGGTACGCATTCTATCCTTCCTGAGCTAAAGAACAAAATATCTATAACCAGAGCAATATGCACAGATGTGGATCCGTAAACATCTGAATCTTTAAGTGAAAAGAGCATCACGAGGACTGTTATTGCTTGTTGCCAGAGTTTTAAATGAGTCTGACAATTGACAAGTACCACTAGAATCATATCGGTCAAAAGAAAAAGGGTGAGCTTGTAACGTTAAGATTTCGACTAGAACAGTGACTTGGCATAGATGTCAAAGATGTTTGGCCTCATTGCCTCCCTTTTCACTGTTGAGGGCTGAAGTCTACCCCAAAGCAGTGAACTGTGAACTGAGACTCACACCCCTCACCACTCTTCTTCCATTCTTCAGACCCTGAATAGAGAATGTAAATGAAAGAAAGTAATAAAAGTGAGATGTCAATTGAAAGTCTAGGAGTGTGCGGAGTAATGGGAAATGACAGCGATGGGCGTGAGTCCATCATTCTAGACCCTAGAACTTAATGTAGAAGAACCATCAGCAAGAATTAACATGTTTTACTTGAGGGTGGTTGGAAAAGGGTAAATTTGGTAGAGCTTCGTGCATGGATTAAAGGAACCTGAGTCGATGATCCAAATGTTGGATGACAAAGTTGAAGGAGAATTAATGCTGAAGACATACCTGCATCCTGAATGGTCAAAGTGGTACCCTTAATTTCATCATGGAGTTAAAATTGTTTGCCCAATTTTTTCTATAACATCCACCTAGAAGCAAGAGATGCAGAGTTAGCTTTGATGTTCTTGCTTATTGGTTTTTGTCAGTACTGATGAAGCTACCTTCTCTTGCACATGAATAATCTGTTACAGTAAAAACATATGGACCTATTGGTGATACTTCCCTCTACCTCTCCCTGCCCTAAAAATCCTTCAGGGTCACAAACGAAGGTCGTATGTCCTAAAATAAAATGCATGACTTCTCTTCACATTCTGCCTAAGGTAAGGCATAAATTGCATTTAGATAAGGGAATTCTACAGTTAGGAGTATTTGACTCTAATTTTATCATATTCATTATTTAGCCTAGTTCATGGCTCAAGCTTTCTTTTATATTCAAATTATTTGAAGAGTTTATGATGAACCTAAAGGATGTGAAATCTCTAAAGACATGTTATCAGAACTGGAGCGGCAGTCAAATAGGAAATCTTCTGCTTGATTTTGTGTTTCAATGGACAAGTAACCTAGTCAGTCTGTTTTTTACATGTTTATTTTATAAACTACAAAATTTAAAAAGGAATCATAGAGGAAATTTATTTCAGGAGGGAGAGAGAGAGAGAGATTCTAAATGTGAACTGCTTAAAAGGCAGTCCCAGTTACCCAGTGAAGGGTTTTGTTTTGCAGTGGTTATACTACCTCAATTATTGGGCATATATAGTCATTAACTTATTCAGGTCATATGAAGTGGGTCCATTCTGTATCCAGTGAGTCTATTCAATCTTTATGTGAGAATAGCATCCAACTCTAATCTTATCCATAGTGCTGTAATAATTATGTGTACTAGGAGGTTGTTTTGGAAATAATTTGAAAAGGAAAAGATATTAGTTTCATGCAGTGTTGAAAACAAGGACACTGGTTGCAACTTGCTAGGGTCCTGAGCCCAAGTCAAGTGGGGCTGACTCGGCTGAGTCCAAACAAAAAAAGAGAAAAAATATATTGTTTCAAATTGGGCAGACTGGGCCTCTTCTGGCCAGTTCCTATACTTTTTTTCTTTTGGAACTTGGCAGCCTGCCAAGCCCAAGTAACTTAGGCAAGTCCAAGTCCAACTACTCAAGTTTTCCATCACTCATGAGTATCTCTAGGGCTTCAACAAAGAGGTAAAGGTGATATAGATGCTAAGTTGGCTTCCACTGTCTCCCCCCTGCTCCCCCATGAAGCATCTACTGCATGCCACCACGTGAAAATCCTTCATCCGAACATGTAGAACCATGCATTTTGTCAATTCTTTACTTTTATGCATGGCTTCCTATGCAATGCTGAAGGATTTTCATGAAGGATCTCAAAAAGTTGCAGTCCTCTCACACCAATGCATGCACTCACAAAAATAAAATATTGAATATGATATAGGGTTCTAAATATTTCAGCAATGGTTTTTCATGCAGTGGAATGCAATAGATGCTTTACCATAGGGAAAGGTGTATACCCTTTGGCTATGGAGACAAAAAGATGTGTACTTTGTTCTTTTGAGGCTCGCCAAACAGTCCTGGACAGACAAGGACTGTGTGAGCACACGGTGCGTGTCTGTACGGGTGTAGATATGTCGAGCATGAGGTGCTCCAAAAATTGAGGTCATTGACATGTTGAAGCAATTGTGGTTCATAAAAAAGTATTTTTTTTTTCTTGTGAATTCATTTGCTGCCATTTACCTGGAAAATTTAGCTGTCTTTCACTTTCTACAATGTGCTAACACCATGGAATGCAGCAGTAGTGAGGTATTGCAGCGAAGTGTTGACTATATAACACAATTAGGAATCGGGCTTGGACACTTACCAGCACTACTTCTCAACTTTGATTCTTACTACTGAACTATGCAAAATAAATAAATATATAAATACATATATATATATATATATATATATATCGGAAGATACTACAAAATGCCTATAGGTGAAAATGAACAGTGATTTCGTCTACCCTCATCACCGTCCAAAGTTCATCGCACGGTCATGATTGTCCGGTAGTGTTTCATTTTTAATTTTTTTCTACAAATCGGAATGACCTGAAAATTGGAGAGTGTGGTCATCAAAAATAGATGAATCTACGAAAAATATCAAAAAAATATTTTACATGAAAAAAATTAACCAAAATACCCCCGAAAAGTTTTGAGGGTATTTTGATCAATTTTTATTTCACGAATTATTTTTTATATATTTTTATTAGGTGTGCATCACTAAGATGTACACACGCTCCAAATTTCAGATCATTCCAATTTGTAGATAAAAAATGAAACACTACCAGACAATCGTGACCGTGCAATGAACTTTGGACGGTGATGAGGGTAGGTGAAATCACTGTTCATTTTCTCTTATAGGCATTGGGAAGAATTTTTCATATATATATATATATATATATATATATATATATATATATATATATATATATATGGGTAGTGATTTCATGCAACAGTTGTATCATTGTATAATGCAACAACCTTCAAAAACCATGTTAGGGCCATTTGTTTGATCCAAATGTTAGAATATACACTCTTGCTGATCTTGGTGTAGTCAGAGGATGGTTCTGCTGGTCTAATAACCAGTTGAGCAGAAGATGCATTCGAAGAAGGTTGGACCGAGCATTAGCAACTACTGATTGGATTTTTGCCTTCTCTGAATTCAAAGTCCAGTTATTCCCTAAAGATACCTCAGATCAATGTCCCTTACTCATCTCTATTTCGGATCTGGGTCCAGTTCGGCCCAAACCTTTTAAGTATTTCTCTATGTGGGACAGCATCAAGGTTTTCTAGATGTTATCTGTAATTCATGGCAAGGTCAAGTGGGGGGTACTCCCATATATCGCTTTGTGGCTAAACTTAAGAGGCTCAAGGCTGACCTACGGTTGTAGAACAAGGAGGTGTTTGGCTTTGTTGGGGAATCCATTGCTATAGATCGTCACCAATTATCATCTCTGCATGATAGTCTACGCATGGATCCTTCCAATGAGACATTGCAGACTCAGGAAAAAGAGTATACTCAGAAATTGCAAACTCTTCTGCCCAATGAAGAAAGATTCTGGAGGTAAAAATCATCACAAAATTTGTTAAAAGAGGGAGACTCCAACACCAAAGATTTTCACTTATCAATTGTGCTTAGGAGGAGGACTAATAGAATTATCTCTTTGAAAGATCAGAATGGTAATCTCTTGTCTACTGAGGATGATATTGAAAATCATAGGATTGGCTATTTTGAAGACCTATTGGCTCAGGAGAGCAATATTGACCTTCACATGGTTTATCAGGTCTTGCCGCCATTCCATCTTAATTCTTCTCAGAAGGACATACTAGTGGATGCAGTATCTATGGAGGAGATTAAAGCATACATTTGGGACATGAAAAATGAAAGTGCTCCAGGACTAGATGGCTTTTCAGTGGAATTCTACAAGGTTGGATGGGAAGTCATTAAAAAGGATCTTTTTTGGCCCTTAAACATTTCTTCACTAAGAGTAAGCTGCTCAAGCAAATCAATTCCACCTTTATTTGTGTGATTCCTAAAGCGGATGCACCTAGGGTGATGAAAGACTTTCGACCTATAGGGTTGTGTAATGTTTTATACAAAACCATCAGCAAAAAATTTCTTATCGCCTACGAGTTGTTCTTGCTGATTTTATTGACCCTAGGCATTTTTTAAAGGTAGGCTTATCACTGATAACATTCTCATGGCAAACGAACTTATGTCTCTTTGCTATAGGAACTCAAATCGGCCTAAAATGTGTCTGCAAATCGAATTGAGCAGTGCATATGATAGAGTATCCTGGGATTTTATAATGGGTAGGATGCATGCTTTGGGTTTTCCTAACCTATTTGTTTCTTGGGTTCACTTGTGTATTTACACTACTTCTTTATCTGTCTTGAGGAATGGCTAACCCAAAGGTTTTTTTAAAGGTAAGATAGGCTTGAGGCAAGGGGACCCTCTATCTCCTTATCTTTTTTTGCTTGTCATGGATCTTTTTAGCAGACAACTTGATTGTGCTATGTTGCAAGGCATGGTTCCCAGGGTGTTTCCTTCAGGGTGTGACTTTGGGGTTTCTCATCTCTTTTATGTTGATGATGTGCTTATTTTCTGTGAGGCATCCATCTCTACTGCCACAGCTATGCGTGAACTTATGCATAAGTTTGAGAGGAGCATTGGTCAGATTCTGAACTCATCTAAAAAGCAAGGTCTTTTTCTTTGGTGCACCACGGGGGGGATGGGGGAGAATTCTGAGGGAGTTAAAGTTTGTTGAAAGGTCTCTTCCTGTCCGCTATTTAGGTCTACCATTATTCGTGGACATTTGAGGCACAGTTATTGTCATAGTCTGGTGGGTAAGGTGATCGGTAAGATCGGGTCTTGGCAGCCTTTATGCCTCTCATATGCCAGTTGACTTCAGTTGCTTAAGTTTGTACTGGGGGCGTCTTCGATTTTCTGGTTATTATCCTTTATTTTTCCAAAGAAAACTTGTAATATGATAGAAAGACTATAGAGGAACTTCTTATGGGCTAGGGAATAAGAAAAAAAAGGTATTCATCTTATAAAATGGAAAACGGTGTGCCTCCCTATGGCTGAAGGAGGTCTTGGGGTAAGAGATATGGTGGATTTCAATATCGCAAGAATAATGAAATTAGCATGAAGGATTTTGGAAAACCCATCCTCGTTGTTAGCACGGTTCTTCAAACATCGATATTTTAGAAATTCCTCTATTTGGGAGGCTGAAGGCAAAAGAGGATGTTCTCATGCATGGAAGGGGATTTTACTTGGCTTATTTCATTTTAGAGGCAATGTACAGTGGAATATTAGTAATGGTCAGATGGTGGATTTCTGGATGGACCCATAGTTAGCAGGTCAGCCACTTTCAGACCTCCACGATAACACTCAGGAGTATATGGGGGCTGCTGTAGGGAGGAGGGTGTCAGACTTTATCAGAGGAGCTCCTCAAGCTTGGGTTCTGATGCATCCCGCATCTAATTCTTTGAGGAATATATGGAGAGAGGTTGAGAATTATACTTTTCCTCTACAGCCCAAGAAGTATTCACTGGTCTGGATTTATTCTGTTGATGGATCATTCTCTATTAAAAGGGCATGGGATTTTATTAGGCATCAAGGTTCATCACAGCCTATCCTCCGTGAACTTTGGTCCTCCAAATGCCACCCAAGGGCGAAATGGTTTTCATGGTTGGCCTTGCATAATCGATTACCCACTTCATTCTTACTACAGCAGTGAGGCATGCGACTGGACTCTTTATGTCCCTTTTGTAGTAACCATGATGGCAATCTTTTTCATCTATTATTCCAATATGCCTTTGCGCAGGCTGTATGGAGATAACTCGCTTGGAGATGTGGAAAAAGGTGTGTCCTTGGTACCTCTATCCCTGATTTACTTAGGTGGTGGTTGCTCTTCTGGTTTAAATCACATGGACTTCGTAATATTTGGTCTTCCATCTCTTTTACTGCTATTTGGTTTTTATGGGAAGAGCGCAACAGAAGAGTTATTGAGTCAAGACTCACCAGGAGAGAACTTATTGTGAAAAGAATTACCCTGTATGTTCAGGCACTAGCAGAAGTTAAGAAGTGGTCTTTTCATTTATCAGAAAAGGCCATCATTGGTAACCTTCGGATAACTTGGCAGCAGCAGAGGGCTGAGCCCTTTACTTCGGTAGCGTGGTCTTTTCCTGAGACTCATGATTACAAACTCAATATTGATGGTGCTCCCTTGAGAAATCCAAGTTTAGCAGGTGGTGGCGGAGTTATCAAGAACAGTGAGGGGGGTTTTATTGCTGCTTTTGCAAAGCATTTTGGTTTTGCTTCTAATAACCATGCAGAATTCTTGGCATTTGAGGAAGGAGTTCAATTGGTTATTCAAAGTAATCGCTTTCCAATCCAAATTGAAAGTGACTCGGCCTTGCTTGTGAATGTCATTCAGAATCGATGCAATGCTCCATGGAGACTTAAGACGATTGTTGACAATTGTTGCATCAGACTTATTTCTCATCGATGGTCCATCACACATGTCTTTCGTGAGGCTAACATGGTTGCTTATGCCCTAGCTAAGAGGGCAGCTGTTGGCCCTGATACTACTATGTGGCACCATAGACAACCAAATTTTCTTTCCTCTCTTTTATTACATGATCTGACGCAATTTCCCTACCATAGGGTTGTATCTTAATTGTTTTTCTCTGCTTTTTTAATGAAAAACCGGTAGGGGGCCTTCTTCCCCACTGACTTTACCCAAAAAAAAATAATGAATAACCACGAAAAAGAAAAATTTAACAACACAACCTAGAAAGTATTTTTTTAGCCCAATTAACATAGGCAGTCCATTTTGATAAGATGCTTAGATCTACGCCTTAAAAGGAATTTTTCTTTTCCAATTTTTTAGATGACATTATTATCATTAGATGAACAATGTTAAAAAAGAAAAAATGATTTTGAGTTTGTAAATGCTAAGATCTTGAATTTCACCAAATGAATGGTCTAGATTTGTTGTTGGAAGGGACTCATTTTGAGCATATCTAGGGTTCCAATTGAACTTTTTGTTTTTTTTGTACTCATTATTGAGATGAAGGGAGTGTGTGCGCAAAATTTTGGGCCATGCAAATTCCACAAACATGGTTTTCTAGAAGTGTGGTTGCATTATACTATGATACAACTGTTGCATTAGATCATTGCCCAATATATATATATATATATAAAATAAAGCTCCTTCTACCTGCAACATGAACTAGATGACTTGTTAATGCAGCTTTAAAGTTCAAAAGAATGCTCAAGGTATAAGGGAGATTTAAGTGGCTTATTCTTTAAGTATGCAGGTAACCATAGAGGTGGACTCTCTGTCGGAAAATCAATAGCTTCAGGATGGAAGGCTGCGGAGCTCGTGTTATCCCACCTCAACGTTTCTCAGAGTAATTGATGCACCCTGGATCATATTTCTGGATCCCTTATTGTTTACTTTTATAGAGAGAGGAGCACCAGACCTTGCAAGTAGCTACCCTCTATAATCAAATAACTCCTTGCAAAAAGCTATGTCTAACAGTTTTTTGTTTTCTCCTTTTAAGGTATGCCTGAGATATCTTTGTGTATCTAGTTTGCCTCCTTTTAAGGTATGCCTGAGATATCTTTGTGTATCTAGTTTGCCTCCGTTTAAGGTATGCCTGAGATATCTTTGTGTATCTAGATTGCTGCTTATAATGGGAGGATCCAGAGAGTTTGATTCATGCATGTTAACAGAACCACTAATCAAATACATTTCACACTACTGAAATGCTGCGGGCAGGAATGCTTCATGTCATATGACATTGGATTGTTAAAAATGGTTATACAATGTACCAATCAAGCCTTTTCCTTTGAAAAGATTATATGCTCCTTAGGAGCAAAAGGGACATTTACTCCCTCATGTAAAACCTAGCTAGGAGTATTTTTGGGGCCTCAAATTTTGGACTAGAACTTCCTAATCCATTCTTCCAACCTGGAAAGAAGATTTCGTTGCAAACTTTATATCCTCCTGGAAAAAAACATGCTAGGATAGAACAAACGCAGTCCAAATTTTGGGCATTCATATCTAAGGATCTCAAAGTTCGTTTCGTTTTTCTTCGTCCGAAACACTCATATGGTGATTTTTATCAGCATCATGATCAGAGTCTTATTCTAACTATTTGGCTTCGGCTACATAGATCATGTTCTGTCATTCTGCTCCATCAAGGGTCATACGTTAAATAAGGCCATAAGTCCCCATATTTTTTCTTACTACTTCCCTCAATGCCTTATTGGAGCTTCTCCTTGCTCTTTTAGGGCTTTCTACTTGAACCAAATCGCACCTCCTAACCAGTGTTGTATTGGGTCTATTCTGCATATGGCTAAACCACTTAAGTCTACTTTCCCTCATCTGGTCACCTATTGCCTCTTTGTTCCCTCAAATCATTCCAAATTCTATCTTTTCTTGTCTTGTCACTCATTCATCCCAACATTCTCATCTCTACTACATCCATCCTATGGGTATGATGTTTCTTATCCGCCCTATATTCTGTCTTATAAAACAAAGTTGGTCTCATAACTATTTTATAGAACTTTCCCTTTAGCTTTAATAGTATGCGACAATCATATAAAACTCTGGTTGAACATCTCCACTTCCCCCATTCAACTCGAATTCCATGTACTATATCTTAATCTTTTCATTTTCTTAGATTATTGACCCAAGATATCGAAAATACTCGCTTTTAGGTATTTTTTGGTCATCAATCTTAACTACTACTTCGTTTCTACTCCTATTATTACTAAACTTCCATTCCATATATTATGCCTTCAAAGTCTAGTGCATCCCTCCAAAGTTCTAACTTTGCCTTGACGTCACTTCTTGTCTCATCGATCATATTGCATCCGCAAACAACACGCACCATGGTCATCTTGTAGATGCCTAATTAATTGGTCCGTAGCTAAAACAAAGAGATATGGGTTCAACACTAACCCCTTATATAGATATATTGTCACTGAAAACTCATTTGTCTCTCCACTAGTTGTATGCACACTAGTTAGCATTCCCTCTTACATATCTATCATCATATCTATATAGCATTTGGAGACCTTTTTTTTTTCCAACACTTATCAAATTAAATCTCTCTACGCTTACTCTTTCTCATTTTTGCTAGTTCGAATAAATCTTCTTTCTCTTATTCTTAATTTATTGTATAGATTTTCACGTGCTTTAAGTTTAAGCTTACTATTTTTTAGTTTTTTACTAATGGCCTTCTGAACCTCGTCACTCTACTGCCAAGTTTTTTTATTAAAATTTCTCTTCCCTCTAGGTTTTCGTAAAATTTGTTTTGCAATTTCTTAATACAGTTAGTCATTTCATTCTACATAACATTAACTTCGTATTTAGAGTTTCACTTTCCTTCTTTTACTAATTTATCCCTAAATAAATCTTTCTTTTTTAAAAAAATTTCACTACCTAGTTCTTCGACCTAATTTCATTCATTCTTTTCCATTTCTTTATACATCCATAGATATCTCATTCCACATATGGTGATATTCTTATGTGGATCCTAAAGTTTCATAACAAAAAAACTGATTGAAATAAATCATGTGCCTGAAGGACTAAGTGTAAAGTTTACTCTCAGACTTTTTGGCCCAAGGAACTCATAGTAAATCTACTCCGCGAGACCGATGATGATACTTCCATGGAAATTTATGAGGATCCAAAACATATGATACACCCAACCAAATCCACTAGGCTATTTGGTTGTATTATAACAGCCATGTCTAAAACCTGCTAATTTAGATTGGAATCAGCCAATTTGAATTGGGAATTGTTAAGATGAATTGGTTCTTGAAAAATATTGGACACCGGTCAGAGCTTGCTTCACTTTTTTTTTTTTCAATTTTTTTTAATTTTTTCAAGACCGGTTTGGTGGAGCGGATCGTTGATCCGTCGAACCGGGTTTAAAATCCGGATGCTCTATCCGGGTTTGTTTAAAACCTCGAGCAAGAGTGTACTCAGACCGGATTGATTTTTATTCGGAGAGAATTAGTGAAAATGGAACTTAAGATGTTATTGCGTTGTAGTACCCTCCACTGCTATTGTACCCAAAAAAAATTTATTAAGTACGTACATCATAATGATGACGTTAATTTTTGTGGCTTGGAGAGATGCAAATTTTACCACGGGCTTTAAAAATAACTAGTGTGCAGCAAGGTTTTAAAATGGGTGTATTTGTGCAAGGGTTGGTATTAAGTCCACATGCTTAATGATTCAGTGCGATAAATGAATTTTTTTAAATTTTTTTTATAAATAATATCAACCTGGGCTTTAGCTACATTTTTACAAATAGCAAAAATAATAAAAATAAATAAATAAAAAATATTGATCAAAATAAATTTAGCGGTATTTTGGTTATTTCTTATTTAGAATATATTTTATTTATTCATTTTAATAAAATAGGCCAATACACCAAAATTCATGAAAATCTTATAAAAATAAAATATGAGAATAATTCTTGGCTGTTATATATGGCGATGTGAAATGTCAAACACTGGAAGGGCGTCGTTGTGTGGACAGAATCACCATATGTTTTTAGAACTTTTATATAACACTTTTTTCTTGAACATCGCAGATTTGTTAGAAAAATGCATACGTATAACAGGATTATTAGTCACTCTTTGGATTTATTCAAGATATTTATAATTAAATAATCTAATTATGAATCATTAATTTTCTTTCATGGGTTTTTTCTCTTATTCATATGATTTCTAAAATACAAAACCATAAGAAATTTTTAAGTTCAATAATTGCGCCCATTGAATGGATTATATATGCACCCTGGGAATGGTGTATGAAACAAAATATTTAGCTCTGAGAGAGATATGCTCATCACTTATTAAACTCCAGTACTATTGATCTCTTAATTGCCTTTTGAGCATCATCAAAATGAAGTTCGATTCTGTTTGGAGAAACGACAACAACAATAAGATCTCAAATAATTTACCCAAAAAAACATTTACTTACCCAAAAATATAAGATCTCAAATATGCGTCAATAAGCAGCACCAACATAAAGATTGGATGATCTCAATGAATTCAACTCACGGGTATTCCCCCCGCTAGAGCAACAATGCTTACATCTCGAAAAGGTCGTACTTTATCTTTAGGAAAATTGTTTCATGCGGCTGGGCTGCATGACTATATATGTGATCCATAAAATGTAAAGCATCGATTTTTAAGATGGATGTAAGTAGGTGTTCCATCTAAACACAATGGAAACTAATGGTCCAAATATTTTCTTACTAGAATTATTATTTCTAATTTTTATAATTTACTTATGTTTTTCATATTTATGATCTCCATGTTAGAGATTACATGTCATTAAAAATTAAGTCCAAAAATCCATTTGAAAAATAGATTATTCAATAGGCCCGCATTTCTTCATTTGTAGGCTTGACCGCATAGAAACCGGGTCCTTATATTTACGCATCCCAAAAGGCAATGCTGGTAGGCATGTTAATAGATTGTAATTCTTTAGATATTTCATTTATAGCGTGATAATTTACTTTTACTCCCTCAGACAGGATACCTACCTAGGAGGATTTGTCCAATACGAAATTTTTCAGAACCACTTAAGAATTATTAGATACTTATTGTAAAAAAAAATGCAATTTGAGTTTTTTAACAGTTGGATCTTCCCATCTAAAATCGGATGGTCTCTATTCAATCGTGACATTATTTTTTTAAAGTGCGTAGAGGGAAAATTAGGATTTCTTTTTTATTGAAGTTAGTTTATAGGTTGAAGATGTTACATCCCCAAAATTTGGGGTCTTAAAATTAATTCTTGGTAGAAATTTACCCAAGGGAGTAAATGGACACTCTACTCCTAAGGGAGTAGAGGGTCTTTTGGCTTTCGAAATACCTTATAGGTTAAAGAAGTTACATTTCCAAAATTCTTAGTGGGATTTTACCTGAGGGAATAAATGGAACATTCTAATCCCGAGGGAGTAGAGTACCTTTTGGCTTTCAAAATAAGAAAAAATTGACAGCATTTTCTCTCCCAAAAACTACTTCTTGTGACAATCCATGGAAAGAAAGCGAGAACCTAATCTTTTTTTTACAGAAGGTAACTTTTATTAATTCAATGTCAAATTACAACTATTAAAATCGCCAATTGGCCAATACATTGTACAACACAAAACAACAAACAAAATAAAAAATTAAATCAAAACCAGTTCCCTCATCCCTTATGCACATAATACACATATTTGCCAGTATTTTACCTCTTTTCCTTAGCACATCAACTGTAAGAATCTTCTTCAAAGATGAAACCCATATAAAGGCCCTGATCGTCATTGGTATAAACAATTTCCAATTCCTTGCTGACATAGGACCTTGCCATCTATTATGGTCATACATGCAGACCCTACAATGAGCATTCCTTTTTTACTCGGCTCCCATATCACCTTGTCTTCCATATCTGAGCAGCGATAGTGCTGTTGTAACAGAGCTAGACATTATATGTATTCTTCAGTAATTGTCTTATTAACTCTTCTATACGAGCACCTTATATCCCAGTGGATACAAAATCCTCTCCCTTCCACCATATCTTTCACCATTTTACTTTTTGGAGTCACCTAGCAAACAAATTTGGAAGCCAAACTTTTAAAGGTTTATCCCCAGTCCTCTTTTGCTGTTAAATCTAACTCTATTCCCATTACCGCCCAGAACCCTCATATTGCTCAAGAAAAACTCCCTATGTGATACAATGCATTTCCAAATCAATGGACCCCCTCTTATGTTTATTCCAATCAGCCCATATTCCTTGTCTACTCCATATTTTTCCTATAGTATATGTCTCCACAACTGGTCTTTCTCATCTTCGCCACCATTTGGTAATTCATGCACTATTCATCATTCTTGAAATCTTCACCCGTATACCCCCATCACTTATTGGAGAACTTGCATTTTCCCAACTAACCAAGTTCAATTTATTCTTATTCTCATTTTCTCCCCATAAAAACCTCATCATTTTTCACAATCCCATTTGGCAATTGGAATATATTGTTGAATGTATTCTTACTCTAACTTCCTCCACAAATCAAACTTTATTGCATTGAACTAAGGAGCCCTATAACATAGTAGGTCTTTTAATGTCTAACAAAGGCATACCAAGGTATTTCGTTGGGAAAGTTCCTACTCCACATTCCATTACGTCAGCATACTCCTTTAATTTTATCATCATCACATGCAACCCCAATGATATTGGTTTTTTGAAGGTTCACCTTATCTCCATCTCATTTGTATCATTGTTCCATTATTTTTAACTGTAAAGCCACTCAATAAACCAATCTGCACCACTTATTTAAGGATTACACTGAAGATTTCAGCCATTAGTGTCAAAAAGAAGGGAGACAAAGGATCACCTTGTTTTATACCCTTACTTATACCCCTACTCGCGTTGAAAAAACCCCTTGGTTTTTCATTTATTAGGACTGAAAAATGAGTCGATTCAAGACACCCCGCTATCCATTTTATCCATCTTTCCAACCCATCACTCTCATGGTTTGTAAGAGAATCTTCCACTCCTCTTTGTAATAGGCTTTCTCCAAATTAATTTTGCATACACTAGTTATAATAAATAGTAATTAAAAAAAAAGAAGAAATATCATATCCATAAAAGGGGTATAAATTCACTTAAGTCAACATGAAGTAGAAAGAAAAAAAAAGAACACCCGGCAAGAAAGAGCGATCAACAAGAAAGGCCTTAACCTTGAGTGCAAGTTGTTGGACGTGAGCCCATGTTTCATGGGTTTCTTATTAAATGGGAAATTGATTAAAATCCCACTAGCTTAAGCAAGAATTTATATTCCTATTAAAATTTTTAGATTTTTGGAATTTCCTATTATCATGGGGTTAGGCTTAGGAATGTTCAAATTAATCTAGAGGGGAGAGAAGTATTCTATCTAATTCCTAAAGGAAAAGTATTTGGTGAGTTAGCTAACTCACCTATTTATATGCGGGCCCCCTTGAAAATCTATCTTAATTATGGATTTTAGATCTAAAATTTTACAGTTAGTTAATCTCAACTATAAGGATGATCATCAATTTAGAATTTTGTTTATCGAATAATTGAATTTATATTTTTTTAAAAAAATTTCTCTACCGTATGTTTTGGGTTTTTAGTGGTGGTGGTGGTAGCATTTTGTAACTTCCATCGTAGACATGGGCATTTGATGATTAAGGGGATGCACAACATTATGTGAGTCAAGTGGCTCACTTTAACCATGTCCATTCCTATTGCATTTGTAATAGCGTTTCAGATGGCGTTATTGGTCAATTGGAGAGCATGTTTTCGGCTCTAAACGCTATTTATATCTCTCAGAATTTGGATGATGAGGTGGCTTGGGAACTGGAAAGTGACAGTATCTTTTCTGTTAAATCAGTTTAGAGATTGTTATATCATACGATTGTTTTAGGAACATTCCCCCCTCCTTGAAGTTTGTTTGGAAAATGTGTATAGCTCACAAAATCCAATGCTTTCTTTGGGTTGCTCTTTAGGGTAAAACACATATATGATGGATAATCTGAAAAGGAATGGCAAAATTCTGATGAATGAATGTTTGCTCTATAAGAGGGATGAAAAAAATGGTGATCATCTTTTTCTATATTGCCTTTTTACCTCAGCTATTTGAAACTTGACATTTAAAATTATGGGAGTTAGGATGATGTTGCCTATGGAGCATATTAATCGTCTTATGCCATTGGAGTTGCCAGGATTGGCCAAATATGGTCTTGTAGTGCGGCAAATTCTTAGAGCAGTTGTATTATGGGAAGTTTGAAAGGAGAGGACCATGAGAACACTCAAGCGGCTTCATCACGGTCTTAAGGAGGTTGTACAAAGAGTTCATAATAGCTTGTGAAATTGGTTATTGGTTATCTAGCAATGGAATGGTTACTCCTATTGGAAATCGGTCTGGTGAAAATGGGGGCAAGAATGAACAAAACAGGAAAAAGCCTTGTTGTTTTTTGGCACACAAGAGCACTTTCTAAAGATGACATTTTCCCCCTTCGATATTGTAGTTGGTTTGCATAAGAAAGGCAATTCATCATCAGGATAGATGAAAACAAAAGGGTCTTTTTTCAAATGCTTCAAAGCTATGCATCCGAGCTTGAGCCCACTGTAGACACAAGAGTTATATATTCTTAAAGGGAAATTGAGTAAAAACGAGTAGAGAGAGAGGGATGAGTACTTTGTTATGCTCTGTGGAATTTCACAGAGATTAAATGGAGTATTGTGTGTGTTGTATATAATTTGTATGGAAAGAATGACAGCTTTTATAGAGCTCCAAGAGGCAACCTATTTTTGTTGGAGTAGTTATATGTAACACCAACGCCATCGAGCGCCCATTCCCTCATACTTGTGTGCGTGCGCTTGCACATGACCATCGCATGCTTCGCGTGCTATGCACATGCACCATCATTCTTACCTTTGTTCTAAGATTATAAAGCATGTGAATGCCCACATTTAAATATCACTCAATTCACACTCTCTTGTTTAGTGTGGGACTAAAAACCCATTCATTTCTTTCTCTACAAGATAAAAACTTAGGAAAACCATATAAAAACACTATTTTATTTTGAAATACACAAGTATTTTTTTCACAAACAAAAATAGTAACAACTCCAAGATGGATGTTACTCTTAATTTGAAGTCCATTGTAAATGGTACAACAGTTTACATTAAGGGGCCGTTTGGATACCTGGAAATATATTGTATGGGAAATATATTACGGGCGTAATATATCATTGCGTAATACATTACTTGCAAATGGATTGTCACTGTTTGGGTAGTATTTAGATGCAACTTGGGAAATACATTGTTGTTGTTTGGCTATGTCTGGAAGAAATATGATAAATGCATTACCATCCGAATATGAAAAATATGGCTATATTTGGCTAACATGATTAGACTTTGGTTTCAACATAATAAGTCATAGGAATAATATGATTGGAATAACATGATTTTATTGTGATAAGCCTTATTTTTATTTATTTTTTATAGAAATCTTTCAAATGTCTCTCTATATATAATTTCAAATAGGCAATAAATTTATGATACCAAAATCAAAATCTTTATGGTACAAATTAAAAAATGGGAAGAAGTTTGATTAGTAAACTAGAAGGTTTGGTAATTGAAGTAGAAAACTTTGAAGCATTGAAGGATACTAAATATGTATCTTATTTCAATTTAGCTTTTATTAATCTCTTATAAGGATTACGTTGTGTGAAATTTTTTATTATTATTGTGTTGTGTAATTTCTCATCGATTACCAATTATTCTTTTTATTATTTTTGTTTTTATATGAGAGCTGATGGCGGGCTACAACCGAAATTGGGGATAAAGGGATGTATAAATTTTTTTTATTATGATTGCAGTAGAAAATTGTACCTCATCAAGTTCTACAACTGTTCAAATCAATTTAGATTTCCCCATACTTTCACTTACCAATTATTAAAAAAAATTATTTTTATATGAGAGTCAGATGAGGACTACAACTCAAATTGGGTATAGAGGGATATAGAAATTTTTTATTATGATTGCAGTAGAAAATTATCATCGTACACCTGTTAAAACAATTTAGATTCCCCTTTTCATATCCCCTACTTTCACTTTCTACTTACCTTAATAATTATACAATACAAGGTATACTTGAAAGAGGGAAATGTTTTTACTTGAAAGAGGGAAATATTTTTTAACCAAAAAAAGGGCAGAAGGACGCACGCTAAAGATTTTTAAAGATTAGAAATTTTTTATTATGATTGCAGTAGAAAATTGTCATCGTACACCTGTTAAAATAATTTAGATTCCCCTTTTCATATCCCCTGCTTTCACTTTCTACTGACCTTAATAATTATACATTACAAGGGATACTTGAAAGAGGGAAATGTTTTTACTTGAAAGAGGGAAATGATTTTTTAACCAGGAAAAGGGCAGAGAGACGCACGCTAAAGATTTCCAAAGATTACCCGTCAACCTTCTAATAGATTTTTTTACCCCTCACCACACGTAATATATTTCATGATTTTTTGGGAAATCTCGAATAATCTCAGGTAATGTCTTTCTATTTTCTTGCTATTAAAATGTACCCAAACAGTGTAAATGTCATATCTATTATCACGTAATAGATTTCCACGTACCCAAACGGTCTCTAAGAGGAGATGGTAGTTGCTTTTGGAGAGATGCATCAAACTTAATTTTGATGGATGTTCTCTTGAAAATCTAGGAGCAGCCGGCATTGGGGGGTGATTATGAGTTCGAATGGGGAGATCATACTCTCTTGTGCGGGACTATGTGGCTTTACAATTGTAAGTGAGGCAGAATTTAGAGCTCTTTTGCAATGTTTGAAATTCGTGAATAAAAGGTTCAAGGATTGGTGTTGTATTGTTGAAGGAGATTATTTGACTATAATAAGATGGTGTATTAAGCAAAGCAGACCCCTGGAAGTTACGAATGATTTGGGCTAAAGTTTTAGATATTTGTGTTGGGATGGAACTTTCCTTTCAATACATTTACAAAGTTGCACATGATTTGGCAGATGGTTTGACAGAGGGGAGCTTTTTTAGCCAATCATGGCAACTCCAATTTGTTACTTTTGGTTGTCTTTTTCTCTAAATTTTTGTTATTTTTCTAATATAATTCTCTCTATTATTTGATTAATAAATGTTTTGCTATTGTAAAAGAGAGAAGGAGTGAGAAAATAAAACTAGATGGGGTCCTCACGTGAGTATAAACTCCTTTTTTGTTTTTGACAAATATTACTGGATTTATTAATACAGAAAAATTACATCAACGACTTAGATTATTAGAAACAAGCAAAGAAGATAGTGAAGCACCAGATTTAGCAAGATCATTTTCCCAATCATTAGCTTCCTTATACATGTGATGGAACGAAAAAGTCAAAGAGTCTACCAACTCTAAAATCTGAATCAATACTGATTTAAGCTTCCAAGCCACCCTTTGTTCTTTATTGATGACATTCACGGAGTCCCCTTCCACAAGCAGCAAGCAACCAAATTCCTTTCTTTGAAAAGTTTTAATCCTTAAAACAAATCTCAAATTTCTACATGACTAGTTGTGGCACAACTAATAGAGCCCGCATAGGTGAAGATTGCTAATCCACTCCAATCTCTCAAAACCCCACATATACCAGCTGCCCCCAGATTGCCTGTTGAACTCCCATCAAAGTTGAGTTTGAAACCAGCTATCAACAGCGGAGTCCAAACACTCCGAAGCTTGCTCTTTACCAAACCCAATTTGAACAAATTTGATAGATTTAGCGTTACGTCCACCTTTGAAACACCCCACCCCTTTTTTGTAATAGACAACCAACGCCATAAAGTAGGCTTCACATTATTAAGCAATCTATCGAAGGGTAAAACCTCTCCATCAAAGGTACGTCTATTACGCTCCTTCCAAATATCCCACATGACTGCTTCTCTCGCTATTTCCACAAAACATTGCCCACCTGTAGTAGATTTTGAAAAGCCAATTGAATAAGAATCCCCACAACATTCTCAAGCATTACGACTCTTAATCCCATCAAAGAAAAGAATATGCCTCAAATTCTAGCAACAAATAAGTAATATAAGAACAAATGTGGCCCAGTCTCACCATCAGCCTTATATATAAGGCAAAATTAGGTAAGATCTTACCTTGTTTAATCAAATTATCTATGGTGAGTATTTCTCCTGAGCTGTTAACCATACAAAAACTTGGACTTTATGAGGGATTGGCCATTTTCAAATTTGAGCAACCCGTGGAAAGGACCATCTCCACCTGTCATGAAATAGTAGCCCATAAGAAAATTTTACCAAGAACACCCTATCACTCTCTACATCCCAAACGACTTCATCTTCCATGCTACGAGGAATATAAACTTGATCCAGCTCTATCAGAAGTGCACTTCGAGAAAAGAACAATTCATCAATCACCCTACTATCTGGCATGTCTAAATTCCAAGTCACTTGATCTCCCCGAAACTCATAGAGATCAACCACCTTGGCATTAGGCATAGACATCTTGTCAAATATATTTGGGAATGAAAACTGAAGTGGTACCTCTCCTAACCACTTATGATGTCAGACAAAAATATGACTACCATTACCGACAATCCATCTCATATTCCCAGCCAACATTGGTTTGCAAAGGTAGATCGATCTCCAAAAATTTGACCTATACGTGACACTACCCCTTCCATCCCCAATCCACATATTGTGTCTATCAATACCATATATCACAAGAATCACTTGATACCGAAGATGATCTTTCAACTGAAAGCCTCTCCACCACTATTTACACAATAGAGTCTGATTAACAAAGGAAGTTCCTCGAATCTTGGGACCCCCTTCACTATTTGGGGTGCAAACTCTATCCCACCGAAGAAGTTGGAATTTACGCCCTTCACTATAAGAATCCCAAAAAAAATTACGCATCATGCCTTCAATTTTCTTGGCCTCATAATTTGGAATTTGTATGAGCAACAATTGATAAATGGGCAGATTTGCCAAACATGCTCTCAGAAGAGTAACTCTTCCTTCCAAAGACAAGCATTTTGGCTTCCAAAGTTCTAATTTAAATTGAACTCGTTGTACTACTTTATCCCATACCGAGACAGGAAGTCTCAAGTTTGAGATAGGAAGGCCTAAGTAACTCATTGGAAAGGATTCAACTTTGCACCCCATAGAGTTCACTAAAAGATTCACAACATTAAGAGTACAATTAATCCCAAACAATGAGGTTTTCTCAAAGTTCACTTTCAGCCCCATAGCCACTTCACAACACCTTAGAAATCTAGCAATATTCTTAACTTGATTCTCATTGGCCTTACAAAAAATTAAGTTTATCATCAGTATATTGGAGATAGGACACGCTAGGCCCATGTATTGCCACTTAGAAACCCATAAAATTTCCCCTACTCTCAACATCCTAAACCAAAAGACTAAAACGTTCATCATAGATGGTAAAGAGAAAAAGCGATAAAGGGTCACCTTGCCTTAATTCCCTGGAAGCCCGAAAAAATCCTTTAGGGCTACCATTGATCAAAATCGAAAAGTGGGTAGATGAGAGGCATCCAAAGATCCAGCTTCTCCATTTATGTTCAAAACCCAAGCAATCCATGATCTCCATCAAGATACTTCTTTCCACTCTATCATATGTTTTCTCCATATCCAATATTATAACAACTCCTGGTAGCTAATTAATCACCCTAGGGTAAATACATTCTTGTACCACCAGCATACTATCAATGATCAACCGATCTTGAATAAATATTGATTGAGGGCCATATATAATTGAAGGCAGCACCACTTTTAACCTTTTCGCTAAAATTTTAGCCACAATTTTGTAGAAGCTAATAACGAGGCTAATGGGTTTAATGTCAGTCAAAGAAGCAATGATTGATTTTTTGGGGATTAACGCAATATACATATAATTGATTTCCTTAAAGAACTCCCCACTTCTCAGAAAACCTCTCAGCATAAGCAATAACTCGGCATTTATAAGTGTCCAAAATCATTGGAAAAATATTAATGGAAAGTCATTCGGTCCAGAGCCCTTTCACCTGGCAGCGAAAAAATCCATTTTTAACCTCCTCCAACGTGACATCTACCTCCAGTTATTCTGATAATGTACTTGGTAGCACCTTAAAAGGAACATGTTCCATTCTCGGGGACTTTGGAGGTAAAAGCTTTTTTAAAATGATTAACAATGCCCACTTCCCAACCCTTTGTATAATCTTCCTTTACTCCCTAACTCACTAAACCCGAAATGTTATTATGTCTTCTTCGAGCACTAGCAATAGTATGAAAAAATTTTGTATTGAGGTCACCCTCTTTTAACTAAACATCCTCCAAACATACGTACTCATGAAGCATCTTTGGTTTAGCATTCCTATCCAACATCAATTCTTCTGTTACAATCCCAAGACTTGAACAATATGATCAACAGTTTCGATTTCCAATGGCACCTAATCTATTTTTTACTTTAGTTTGTATTGACTCTCTTTTTTCCATGCAATCAACTTGTGCTTAATATTAATGAGCTTCTTGTGCAACTAGAAATCTAAAGAACCCAAATTGATTATATTTTCCTAGTTACTTTTTATAATATCTATCACAGCCTTCTCTTCTAGACATCCAATCTCCAAACAAAAAGGTTTAAGCCCCCCCTAAATTTATTTGAATTCACCATGATAGGAGTGCGATTCGATGATAGACGTGGAAGAGGAGAAATCGAAGCCAAAGGAAAAGTTTCCAACCAATAACCAAAGACCAAGAATATATCAAGTTTGGATATAGAAATATGAGAAATACAACTATTGGACCAAGTAAAATCTTCACCCAAAATTGAAAAGTCCAACAAAGAATGATATTCAATAAACATATTGAACACCCTCATAACTGAATTGATGGGGCCTCTCGCCGAGGATTCAGCAAGCCATCGAATTAAGTTGAAATCTCCCAATACAAAATGGAAAATTATAAGAAAGTAAAACATCTGCCATATCAACAATAAAAGCTTCTTTAAGAACAGATAGATTTGACCCATAAACATTCATAAGGCCCCAAGAAAAATAAGGCATAGGTCCTTTGAATAAACTACAAAAATCTATCCTTTTTAATAACATTAAAAGATTGAAGGAATGAAGGATCTCACAAAACCCAAAAACCACCCAAAGCACCTACAGAGTCTATTCCTTCAAAAGCAACAACCCTAGAGCCCTATATTTCCCCAACCGCAGACAGATTTGGGTCTGTCTAGGTAATTTGGTCTCTTGTAAAATCAAAATATCAGGTTTGTACTTCCTAATAAGAAATAACACTTCCTTTTTGCGTATGGGATCTCCAAATCCCTTATATTCTAAGATAAAATAATCATTAAAAAGCAGAGGAAGAAAAATAACCTGGACTTTCCATAGTAGGCCCAAAACATATCGCTTCAAGCAGCGTGGCTTCCTCCAAAGATAGAATTGTCGATGAAGATGATGAGTCATTTGCTTACATCAACCACCAGGGTCTCTGCAAATGCCTCACTTCTTGTTGCCGCTCCAATAGTAAGTCCTCCACGAGCCGCCAGAAGTGTCGAAGATCTTGAGGGTTTGGATTGAGCTTTCTTTATCTTAGACTATTTTTCCAATTAACTATTCCCAACATCCTTCACATGAGTTTCTTCCGGACGAACTGCTTTAGAAGGCTTTCCATGACTAGCAGCATTAGTTGTCAACCTCTCCGTCTTCTTCCTTTCTATTCTCTCATCATAAACAATAGCAATGGGCACATTGAAGTCCATCCCCATATCATTCATCATAAAGGCCATCAAACATTCGTCAATATCTACTTCCTTGTCAGATCGTAGTGATTCCAAAGGAGCCTTGAAACCAGTAGCCTTACGATGCTCTGCCACATTACGCGAGAGCAAAAGTGCAGGTTACACTTCTCGAGGGATAACAGGAAGCGGTTGAACAACATCTGCCTTTATCAACGCCAACCCTGGGGCAAAAAAGACCTCTTCTTCTTGATTACCCAGCATGTCGTTAATCGCTTTACCAACCCCATCTCCCAAATGAACATTAATGTCTTCACCATTAGAATCACCTCCCAACATATAATCATGACCTTTCTCATCAGATTCCACTACTACAGTAACCAAGGGATCAAACCGGGGCTTATCACGAATGGCCGAGCATTTCATAGCAGCCGTTCTATAGGGCAAAGTACGCATCTTGAACTTGAGTAACAAGGCACAAAGAATCCTCTAAAAACACGCCAAATTTGCAGCTACGAAGAAGGTAGCATCCCAAAAGCCAGGCCGACAGCCTTAGGGGAAGTTTCCATTTGGGAGCATACAAATAGCTGTAGTCGTTATTTTCCAAGCGGGAATTACATCTCTACCTCCAAATTCTTGCTCAAAGGAGCAAGAAACATTGTCAATAGATTTTCGTGAAGGTAAGGCCACTGGCTTATCAAAAGATGTGGTCCCCCAGCATTCACATTAGCCTTCGTCTTAGCAATTGTAGCTTCATTAGGTGGACTTGCAGGTGCACCAAAAGACGAAGGGTGGGAGTCAATCAAAGCATGCATTTTGAACCGTTTCACAATTTAAAAAAAAAAACGAAACGGCCCACTGGAATCCACCGTTTCACAATTTTTTTAATTTCCATAAAGGTCACCTCAAAAACCCAAACGATTCCGTCAGCTATTACCGAAAAACACAGTTCTGGCAGCACCAGCGTCAAGAACCTTGGGCACAATAAGAGATGGTTTTTGGCGGGAAACAACCGTCCATTGCTCCTCTTCCCCTCGTGGTGCAGTAGTCTTAGGATCTGCCACTAAAACCGTAGATCTTCCCGTTATCTACCCCCCCCCCCCCCCCCCCCAAATTACTATTACTATAAAGAAGACATCCTTACCTACCTACATTCTAATATTCTTAAGAAAATCACAACTGCAACTCCTCCACAGCTTCATTCTAACAAAATTACCATCCACCACTCGGATAGAGTCCCAATCAATGTCATTATATTCTCCACAGGTATTAGCTATATTTTGACAAGTGGATAAGGTCCAAAGTCCAAACATAAAAAAGAATATCCCAAAATTTTACCCAAACACTTTCCTTAAAAAAGAAGCATGCTCAGAGTGCTTCCATCGATCTAGAGAAAACAACCTACCTCGAACTCTACAAAATCTCTGCACCAAAGCCCTAGCCACATCTGAGCAAGAAAACCACCTTATTCTTTCCAAAAGCTTTGACTGTCAGGGTATAAGATAAACCCCATCCTCTTCTGACCCAGTCCCCAAGACCAAAAAGGGTAAGAAATGAACCAACAACACAACAACTGGCTTTAGTCTGCATAGAAATCAAAGGACTCAATCCAATAAAACCTTCTCCCATCTCTCAACAATTGATCCAGATAAATAAAACCTCCCAAGATAATCCATCAGTCTCTCAGTATAGATTATTTCTCTTTATAAAATACTAGTGATATGCCAGTATGTTGTTTGAGATATTTAAGTGTTAATCATCGAAATAACTTTTCAATCTTGAAATAACATTTTAAAAAAGATATTCAATTAGATATTAATTGTCTAAACATATTTATCAAATTAGGTTTAGATTTTGGAAATGCAGAACAGTAGAAATAGAAAAAATACAAAAAAAATAACGTCAAACAAAAAACAATAATGCGATTAAGGTATTTATTTGCATTTTCAAGTAATTATTTATTTCGAAATAATTCTTTCATGCTAATAAATTATAATTTCAACTACATTATTTACCTACCATAATTCCCATTTTCATTTTTTTTGTAATTTTTTTATTATAATTTTTCAATTATAATATTTAATACCATAATTGAAATTAATTTTATTTACATTAATAAATATATTATTTAGCCATAACTAAATATTTTTCCAGAAAGTTGTAGTGAATATACTATTTACTTATATTATTTAGTGAACTATACTATTTACTTATATTATTAAATATATTATTTACTCATAATGAAATATTATTTAGGAAAATGATGAAAAAAATGTAAAAGCCGGAGAGAGCATTATTTTTCTTTCAATGAAATTATAGTTTCCATAAAATATCTCTTGAACATACAAATATGAGCACTATTAGTAGTAAAAATAAAATTATTGTTAAACATAATAACAATGTCATAGTTCTATTTATTGTATTAAGAGTTTTTATATCATTAATACAATAACATAATTATTAAATTCAAAAATTATTTCCATAATTGGTAGCAATTTTTTCTTATGAAAATAAAAAATTACAAAAAATTAAAATAAAATAAAAACACTAATAAATAAAGAAAAATAGAGAAGGAATTTTCTTTTTTTGTAATTAATAATGTAAGTAAAATAATTATGGATGTACTTTGAAATTTTGAGTAATTATATATGCAAAAATATTTATTTCTTGATGATGAACTTTAATTTCAATTATATTATTTACCTTTATAATTTAGTTTTTTATCATTGAAATAATCTTTACTTAATATTGGTAAATATATTATTTACATATAAATAAATATTATTCTAGAAAATTGTAACAAATATATTATTATTTAGAAGCAAAATGAAAAGTAGTAAATGAATCAAGATGGATGGTAAAAAATAGTCATCCATAAGTAAATACAATATAACCAAATATATTATTAAGTAAATATATTTTTCTATAGCCAATACTAGACTATAAGGCTATTCTACATGGTGAGGCTTTGAACTCGTATTAACTGCATTCTCGTCTCATGCGACAACACTCGAGTGGAGAAGGGGGAGGCACCTCCTTTCTTTTTTCTTAAAATTTAGGTCTGGATTCTGGAAATTGTAAAAAAATAAGAACAAAAAAGTAAAAATAATAAATAGTGGAAAAACAAGAATGAATAGATAGAGAATAAGCTTTTTGTATTTACTAATATGTGTAGTGTTGTAATTTTAATTAAATTTTTAATTTACATTTATAAATGTAATTTACATATATTAAAAAATAATTTCTTTAACAGAGAGAGATAGGTGTGCATGTCGGTTTGGGGCAGGAGAGGAGTGAGGGAATACAAATAGGGCAAATATGCAAATTTATGAGAGATATTGAGAGAGAAATTTAACTAACAAAAATGGCAATTAAGAAATAAAAATGACATGTGTGAAAATAATAATGGAGGACCTCTCTCGCTTAATAAATGAGGAAAAAATAATGTATATATCTGTTATATTTATCATTATTACGAAAATATCTTCAAGTCTCTCTTATAACACCTATATCCGTTTTTCAACTTCACAATACTTTTTTTTAAAAAAAAGATAAAATTGTCCATTTTTTATTTTTCAAAATCGAAATTTAAGAATTTTTGGATTTTAAAAGTCCGAATTTATATTTTTTCCTCCAAGCATTACCCGTAAAACTTTCAAGTGAAGCAGATTTCCTTTTCCATCAATAAGAATAAGAAAAGCAGATGATCGACTCCACATTTGGGGGAAATAATCATTATCACCTACTTTAAAAATGGAATATATAATGTAAACCTCTAGAAATGAAAGGGAAAACACTTTAAAAAAAGGAAAAAAAAAAGCCGAGAAAGATTTGCAAGAAAATTAATAAATAAAAACGAAAATATTGTAGGAGAAAGAAAATTTAAAAAATAACAAAATAGTATCCGTAAAGTTCCAAAAAAAAACACCACCGCGAAGGGATTCAGGCCCGTACCTCACCTCAATTTGTAGAAAAAAAAATTAAAAAAAACAAGATGAAAAAGATTTATAGGAAAAATTAATAAAAGAAAAAAAAAACATTGTAGGAGCAAGAAAAAATTAAAAAATAACCAAATAGTATCCATAAAGTTCCAAACAAAATACCACCGATAAGGGATTCAGGCCCGTACCTCAATTTTGCCTAACCCAACTTCAAAAATACAAACATAAAAATTAAGTAAAACCCAATTAGCGAAAGCGATATCAGAGAGAAAACCCAAAATACAGAAAAACAAATATAAACCCACTTTAATCATCAGATAGAATCCACAACTATAAGAAAGAAATTAGGGGAAGAAAAGAAGTTCAAAAATATATAAGAAACATAAATTGATATCAATTGTGATGTTTCTATGGGGGATTGGAAAACAAACACCTGCACGATCCATTGTTGTACTGGAAATTATCCATCGCCAAATAAATCAAAGTTAGAAAACAATCTTTTTTATTTCCATAAAGATGATGAAAAAGATGCGAAAATTAGCGTGAAAATTCTCAGTTTTTCAAAAACCGAAAAAAATAAAAATTTGGATTTTCAAAAACTAAATATTCTAGAATTTCGGTTTTTGAAAAACTGAAAATGGGAATTTTTGTATTATTTTTTTTCTAAAAAAAATGGTATGAAATTGAAAAAACCAATAAATGTGTAATAAAAAAAACTGGGAGGTATTTTCATAATAACAATAAATATAATAGATATATACATTATTTTGACCCTCCAGACAAAATTTGTGGCCCGAGGGCTGGACCGACAAAGCCCGCCTAGCTGGGGCCACCCAACTCATTGCTAGCTGTAAAGCAAGCTACTTATTCTCATGATAAAAAAAGGAGGAATCTTTTATTAGGTGCTTATGTTGCCCGCATAAAGATGAAGGGCATTTTAGTTATTTTCAAGTATTCTAAAATATCAGAATAATAAATATGGTGGGTTCTGCCTAACCAACATGCCTATTTAGCATCTTATGGCGTTGGGCAGCTCCATCTATCTTTCTCTCTCTCTAAAGTTGTTCGCATATGTTTTGTCACTAATTAATCACAACCTAATGTATCTTCTTTTTTTTCTCTACTTTTCTTTCTTTAATGTATGCTCCATTTACTTAGGAAGGAAATGGAGCGTTTAACAAAAACATAAAAACCAATTATTTAATATTCAAGGAGCTTACAAGTTTCCGATTTCAAATCGGGTAATTATGATTTGATTTCCTTTAAAATAAATTAGAAGATTTTTATTCTGGGTATGGTTTGCATAACGTTACCACCTTAAACTGTCAAAGTAAGGTGCACCATCAAATTTTATCATAAGCTATAATTTTTGGCATAAAAAATTCATAAGATGTCCTAAAAATCTATTTTCATATTTAATTATGAAACTTTAGACTCATAACATGGTTCAAATCAAATAGATCTATGAACACATGAAAAAATTGAAAATAGAACGTCTAGCTAATATGTTGTAAGATGCACTATTTTTGGGACTCAAAATCTTTTTTCTTTTTCATATTTATATATCTCGATGTGGAGATAATGAATAGAGGGTTTTTCAGTTTCAAAATAGTATTTTACGCTGGATTTTTTTAAGTGCACCTTAATTCTACATTTTAAGAGCATTATGTTTATGGTGTTGATTTATTGTGTTGTAAGCTTGTTTACATTGGAAATTGTGAGTAGGGGACTTCACCCCCGCATTGGTTTCAGGTGCAAACAAATCAATGAGTTGATAGAGTATGAGTCCCATCAAATTATGTTCCAAGGGAGAATCGAGTTCTAAGAACTTATCCCTCTCGGATTGCCGACAAAGCCGGATTCCTTGCTATCTTAACCTTGGGACTCAACGAAAAAAACTTTCGAAATAAAAAGAGATTTTAAGAAAATAAGTCAAGAAAAAAAACCAAAAGAAGAGAATCATAAATAAACAACTAAACTAGGAAAATATAAATAAATAGGAGTGAAGAATCCAACTACAGGATGCAAGAAATATAAGAAATTAAAGAGCATGGAGATAAAAAGATGAATCTACTCTAAA
Source organism: Amborella trichopoda (assembly GCF_054954075.1). Classification (NCBI taxonomy): domain Eukaryota; kingdom Viridiplantae; phylum Streptophyta; class Magnoliopsida; order Amborellales; family Amborellaceae; genus Amborella; species Amborella trichopoda. The sequence goes on from NC_142341.1 coordinate 34,563,830, forward strand.
CATACATGACATAGAAGAGAGAGAGAGAGAGAGAGAGAGAGAAAGTAATATGGAAATACGAGCACGGATACGAAAAAGGAAAAGGATGAGATCCTCATAATGAGGCAGACAAATATGAGTATGAAATACGAATAAAGATAATAATATAACATGAGAAGAAATAAAATTGATGAGAGAGAGGGAGAAAAAAGCTAATACTAATAAATAACATACAATGATAGTAAAAAAATTAAATATAAGATAGAGATAAAAAGAGAGAGTATAAGAAAGAGTGTTAAGACAAATGAGATAGAGAGAAATAGAGAATTACTCATTAAAAAGGAGAAGAGAATGATAGGTGGATGCAAGTTGCTAATAGAAGATAATGAAAGACAAGAAAAATGAATGCAACAAGAAGAAAATAAGAGAGACTGAGCTATTGAACAAAATATAAGGGAAAAAGATGAAGTAAGTATAAAAGAGAATAAGAAACAATTAAGGATGGAAGGAATGAGATTAAACTACACAATAAGGGAAAGGGAAAAGATTAAGATAAATCTCCCTAACTAAAATAGAGAAGATACAATAAAGAAGAGACTAATAATCGCTACAAAGAAAAAGACGAGAGGTGAGAGAGATCTATATTATTAAATGAGTGAGAGGAAAAGTAGAAACATACAATAAATTAAACGAAAAATCTACAAGAAAGAAAACAACCACACAATAAAAAAATGAGAGGATAGAAAGTGTTTATACTATCAAATAAAGAAAACTATGAAGGAGCATTAATGTAATAAATCAAGAGGATAGATAATCATAAGAGACAGAGAAAGTAAATCTATACTAAAGAAGATGGGAGAAAAATGGGATCTATGTCCTCAAAGAAGAAATGGGAAAAGGAGATAAACATCAGAAACATTAAGAAATAAAAATTACTACGAAAAGAGAAGAAACTATTTAACAAAGAGAATGAGAGACAATGATGAGAAGAGAAGATGTACATTACCACACAAAGAAAAATAAAAAGAGAAGCAAATGCTGCAAGTAAAAAATAATAACTATAACAAGAAAAAGAAAAATAATCATATAATGAATGAGATAAGAGGAGAAAGAGAATAATAAACTTACACTATGAGATGAACAAAAGGGAAAAGTGGAATAAATGCCAACCAAAATAGAAGATGGAAAGAGGATCACATGCTAATCAATAAGAACTCTAAATAAGAGACGTGAGAGAGAGGGAGATAGAGAAATAACCATAACTAAATCAAGACAATAAATACTATATCAAATGGAAATGCAAGAAAAGACAAATGGATCATAAATAAAGAAAAATAAGGTAAAAATCATAAATACGAATAAAAAAAGCAATAAATGCGAGAAACAATAAGAAAAAGAAAAGAAAAGAAAATGATGCTTTAAGTCGGGCCGTCAGGCCCGGCGCCGATTCAGATTGTAAGGTTGCACAGTCAATCCTAAACTTTCTCAGTTTTTAATAGGGCAAATAGAAATGGGAAATGATGGCTCGAAATGTTTGATTATCTGGACCGCTTTCGATTTGAAGTGCAGCTTGAAGGAGTTGTAGTTGTAGTTTTGGACTGAAGGGTTTGGTAGGATGGAAGTTGCTCAAGTGGACTCACCTTAGGACTTTTCTCTCAAGCTCAATCTTAGGATCAAGACTAAGAGAATTTGGGCATAACCTAGGCTCAAAATCCTTAGACCTTTTGGATGAGGTAAAAGGGGTTATTTATAGAAAAATGGACCCATGACAGCCTATAGATCGGTTTTGTGCGATTTTTTGGCCATCAGAACTTCGGTGACACTTGGATTGGCGCTGGCATTGGTTGAAATGATGTCATGTCATTAATGTTATAATAATGATGGTTAGTGAATATTAATTGCTCATTAATGCAGCTTTTGTACGACCTGTCAGAATCCGGTATCATTGGTAATGACACCTACGACATTTCGACTGCCTTCAAACACTATTCAGAATACATATCACGTTCTAGTGACTCTAATCTGGTTCAGATAGACTAATTACAGCTTGAAGCTATTTCGACTAATGCCGACGACATTTGGACTGTCGCTTTGAGGTAACATCAAAGCCTTTCCTTTTGTATGCTTTGGTGCCCTCTGAGGTAACATCAGAGCCTTTCCTTTTGTATGCTTCATGATCAAATTGTTCTGAGTCTGTCTTGCCTTGTTTTGCCTCTTGATGCTTTTGGTCCTACTGGAGCAATAAGGGTTTGGTAGAGGTTAGGTTGACGGAGAAGAGGTTCTAGTGGAGTGATTGGTTTAAAATACCCAGGTGGTCTGCCTGGGACATTTCAACCTGTCCATAACTTCTCCAATCGAGATCTGGGTGTTTACACAGCTCAATTTGTGTGATGAATTTAATGTCAACCATAAATGGCTCTATGGGTACCTAGGAAAAGGTAATAGTAAAAAATTTCTACTATAAGAACATGTAAAAACAACCTATGTAACTTAGATTGAGTCATAACAAATGTAACTTAGTAACTTTATAATTTGACTAATAAGTTGATATTATACTTATAAAGGAATAAATAATTGATTAATATTTAAAGTTGATCTTCAATTAATATTAATATTAAATAAATTACTGCTTAGTACAGTAATACGTCATTTTTTTTGTGGCACTATATTGTGTTTCTCACACAACTTGTGTTATTATTTTAAAGAAGTACTAATCTTTAATAAACCAGTGCTTTGAGCAGTGCAAAGCACCATTTTTGTGGTGCCACTATATTGTGCTACCTACTCGACTTATAAAATTCATTTTAAAGAAATTAACATCAATGTAGAATTTATTTAAAGTGAACATATTGTTTTATTGTAGAGTTTAAAGAGACATGTTCGTTAGATTGTTTAAAAATTATAAGCTAGAAGTTCTTTATTATGTTCTTGCTAAATTATATTACAAGTTTGTTTTTAATTAATATTGTAATAGTGTAATGTGTCGTTTTTATATTGGCACTATGTTGTGTTACTTGCTTACTTGTATGAAATTTATTTCAAAGCAGTCAACATGAATGTAGAATTTATTTAAAATAGGGCACGTGCATTACAAACTACTAGGGGACTTTAATGATTTAATTTAGTAGAAGAAAAAAATCAAGTTTTTTATTGTGGTCTTGCTGTAATATATTGTAGGTTTATGTAAAATTAATGTTATGCTTGTTTTTATGTCCATTAGATTTATTAAGAATTTTTTAAGAGTTTGATCTAATTAAAAGTTATAATTTATTATAACTTTTATAAATTATAAAAATAATTTAAATATTTATAAGTTATTAGTGTATATATATATATATATATATATATATATATATACGTTACATATAGAAACCTCTTAAAAATGACTATAGACGAAATTGAATAGTATGTGACCCCGCTATGGACATACTATGTCCGTTGCTGTTTTGCCTCAAAAACCGCCACGAATCTACGGGAGCCGTAGTGGTTTCCCGTGTTTGTTTGTGTAAAAAAATACTGTCACAGATATGCTATGTTTGTTGTGGTATAGCAACGGACATAGTAGGTCCATTACGGTATGTTAATCTATGCCGTCGAAAAAAATCGGACGGCACTGAGCCTATGGGCGAAAATATTATTCATTTTTGCCCATAGGTGTTGCATAGTGGCTTCCGTTACATATATGTATAAGTTATAATTCACACACACACACACATATATATATATATATGTACAATTTTTTTATAGCGAATTATGCATTCCATTGTGGCACTATGTCATGCTACACAGTAAAATTGTGTCGAAATTATTTTAGGAAAATACCATGAATGTAAAATTTTATTTAGATAGGTATGAAAGAAATCATGATTTTAATCTTGTAATTCAAGAGATCAGTTTTCTTCCTTAATAACATTTCATAAAATTTATTCCTTCATATTTTTTTAATATTGATGTTATATTTATAAAGTCATAAAATAGGTAATTAGGATTAAAAAAACTTACCTAGCAACTTGATCACCAAAGTGTTCAAGTAAATAAAAAAAAATATGAGTAATCTCATTTACACCTTTTATGTAAGAATACTATTTTTATTTATAATTTAATATTTATGAGTCAAATTTAATTGTATTAATTATGATATTTCTCAATTATAATTTTTATTTAAAATTATACATTTTGTTTTATATTCATAATTAGAAATTCCAACTTATAATTATTATTACAAAGTTTAGTTAATGATGAGACATTTAGACTCATTTATTAAATAATTTTAGTACTTTTACGTGTTGATGTTATTTTTATAAGAAACTTATAGTATTTAAAATTAATATTTAAAAATAACATAGCAATAAATAAATGATAACTTTTTATATAAAGTTAATAACTTTTGAATGACATAGTGGGAAACAACTCGAATGTAAAATTTATAACATGAGTGTATAATTTTTTAAACCAAATATATAGTTTTATTTTAAATTTGTGAAATATTTTATTAGAGTGAGAGTATAATTTTTAATACCAAATTTTAATTTATTTTGCCTTTTAAGTAAAAATTTGAATTTCAGAAGTATAATAGACATAACGACGTGTCTTAACGGTTGTGACTAAAATAGTTCACTCAATGTTTATGACTAATATTAATTTACTATTAAGTTCACAAGCATGGCATAGTCATGCTATCTATACATATGCATTTCAATATTAAATAGGAATATCTATAAATAAATCATTTATCTTTTGTGAATGGAGGTCACAATCATTCTCAAATATTAGATGTCAAATTGGATTGCTTGAGGTGAGTTGAATTTTTTTTTGAATTTTTGTATTTATTCAAAGACACTAGTACAACCTCATTTTGAAATTTAAAGGACAATAATGATTGTGCCTGCAAAAGATAAATGGTCTCTTTGTAGACGATTCTATATTAAATCATTATGCCTAGTAAGAGCAATGTAAGAGAAAATTTAAGGTGCAAGCAAATTTAAGGTGCAATGTAAACAATTCCATATTAAACCGAAGTGAGAACAATGTATTTCTCAGGTGTCATATGAATACTACCCAAACAATAACAATCCATTTGCATGTAATGTATTAAGAAGTAATATATTTCACACACAATATATTTTCAGGTATCCAAACGATCCCTTAGTCACAAACATGCTCATGTTTTATATATAGAAGATATATTGATTACATTTAAAATTCAAAGAAAAAAGAGTGATTTACGTACTAACCCTAAAAATTTAGGTAAAATACGAAATGCTCCACTTATATGTGAAAATTATAACGAAGGTCGTCAACCTCACTTTTTTTATATTTTTTTAAAATTCTCTCAGTCAACTTAGATTTTTACTTTTTTATTTTTTTTTTATTTTTTCGTTTGTAGGACAGTGCCACAAGCTGTATGGTACTCTCTTACTAGCAAAAAGCAAAAAACAAAATTAAAAATCAACATTCAGATTGAATGAGAAACAATTTTGAAAAAAAAAATGTTGACATGGAGCATTTTCGGATTTTATCTAAAAATTTTAGAGTAGTCCGTACTAAATCACTCGATAAAATAAAAAAGATTTGTCTAGAGTTATCAACCCCTCAAAATACGAAAGCGCAAATTAGAAGGGGTTGTGATGGATGTATTTATCAAAATAATCATTATTTTTTATTAAAAAAATATTTAAATAAATAACTTTACTATCGAGCAAAAATAAATTTAATATTTAAAATTAATAAATCCACCCAAATTATTAGAACCTTTGTAATATGGAGGATCGCGAAGTTTTAGAATTTTCGTACTTCATCTAAAAATTTCAAAGTCCGTACCAAATCACTCGATAAAATTTTTTTCTCAAAACGCTACCATTCAACGTGTCATGGATACCAGCAATGATGACCTCTTCGTAACGACAATAGTGATCTCGTAGCTCGCATACTGATACTTCTTTCATACTGCTTTTTACATCGCATTCTGATACTTCCTTCATATTGTTTGTTACATCGCCTCTCTCGCTCTTACGGCTGAATCAACCATCCATCTCTTTCTTTCTTTCTTTTTTGAAACGGTAACAACTTTATTATAATCTTTATTGTCACTTCTCAGTTCTCACAATTACAATCGCCAAAGTGGCTCAATTATTCAACTCTCTCTCTCTTAATCTTCTAAACACCCTCTGATTGCAAACTTAGGGTTTTCAGTTTTGGGCCATTGAGGAGAAAGGATCATGAGCTGTTGAATTTTGTAGTTTTGGGCTATTGAGGAGAAAGGATCATGAGTTGTTGAATTTTGTACTTTTACGCAATGGAGAAGGCAACATTTGTAGGTTGTTAAGGCTTTCCAGTATTTAGAGCCCTTCGGTTCAGGAATTGGATTTTCCTTTTGGGGAAGAAAACGTTATTGCCTTTTTGAAATTTTCGTGCTCCGAGAATTGGCTGGAATACTGATAATCTTTCTCTTGTTTGGGTCACAGGGGAATAAAAGATTAGTCCTTGAGATTTTATACATTATTTTCGTTTATTTTTGGGTTTTTGAATAGCATGGATTACGGTGGTTGGATGCCGGCTCAAGGCGAGGGTGAACTGGTTCTAACAAATGCTTACGATTGGAGGACAGAGCTTTCAGCTGATTCTAGGCAGATGATTGTGAATAAGATGTGAGCTCTCTCTCTCTCTCTCTCTCTCTCTCTCTCTCTCGCTATATATATATATATATATATATATATATATATATATATATATATATATATATATATATATATATATATATATATATATATATACTAGCAGTGGTAGTACCATCCGTACTGATATAGGTTTTTTCTTCTATTGTTTGAATGTTGTCAAATGGGGGTATAGTAATATTATATTGACTACATATTTCTTTTAACCATATAAAAAACCCTTTGGTTATTCTTTCTTTTTTAAGAAATTTATTATATTTTATATGCATTAATTCTATTAACCTAGGTTGAAAGGTTTTTAAATACCATTCTCGGATTTGTTTATTTTCATCAGATGAATAATCTTGTCTGATATAATTTTTATCAAGTTTTCTTCTTTTCCTTTCCAATTTGGCTGCCAAGTATGCTGCCATATATTCATCAGAATATTGATCATATGGATTTATTTCTTCTTCTATATCATCTTCAATTTGTAATGTTAATATTTGAAATTCTTCTATACTAGGTTCAGAAGTATATGCTATGTTTGATTCAGGGGTATATGTAGGAATAATAACATGATCAGTTGTTCTTCTTATTCCCTGTAATTTTAAATCTGAATGAGATATTGATTGTGAAGAAGATGGGGAAGGAGAAGGTAGTATAATGACATCAAGGGTAGTAGAATAAGATTTTCTACTAGGTAGTAATGGTTTTTTAATCTTTTTTCGATTAATATTTATATCATCCTGTACTTCTAATTGTTGGAATTTTATTTCAATATTACCATCTGGATGTTCTATTATTTGGTTTAGAATATTATTTCTTGGAATTTCCTGGGGCTGATTTGCATGTTGCAATGCCCATGACTGTGGTAGTACAATGTCTGACCACTTAATGGTTTTTGGTACAATTGTATTAGACTTTTTCATATTTGATTGAAATAATATGGTTTGATCTTTTTGATCAATTCTCATGATATTTTGACATAAGGTATTCATAACTTTATAAGATATTCTGTATACTATAGCTAAATTTTGAAAACCATGGATCATATTGAAACTATGAGTTTTTAAATTTATGTTAGTATATCGAGAATATTTGGATCAGTTAAAGAAACCGAAAAATTTGGAAAACAATTAAAATATATTGGACCACTACAAAGGCTTGATTCAACCATGCCAAGTAGAGAGTCTGTGAAATTATTGTGTCTTGTATCTCTTAGGCATACAAGCACAGAGGTGTTCAACCCTAGTCTGGTCAAAGGTTTCACTGCTATTTGGATTAAACCAATGTGTAAGTATTTGTAATTATTTTCTTTATGTTTTTCAATAACTTTTCTTGATAGTAGTTGAAAGTCTTCTTGATTCTGAGTTACAGATAAATTTTCTTCTACTGTCTTGATGGCATAACCCATCTTGAATTTAAATGATCCTTTATGATAAATGTCATGTATTGGTACCTTTGGTATATTCCAATTTGAAATATGATCTTCAATATCATTGATTATAATTTGTTCCTTATTTTTCACTCTAAGTGTTTGAGATGAAGTTGTACTAGTACTTCTAAGATTCCTAATTAAATTTACCATCTGTAGGTTGCGGATAATGACAATCTGGACGTTCAAGAATGCAGCGTTTTCCTTAGTAATAGTATAACTTGTACTCTAACAGAACTAATGAACTATTGGGACAGTGTATAGTTTACTGTTCATGTACTGTATAAACAGATTTTACTGTTTACACAGTTTTTACTGTATGGCTCTGATACCACAAACGCCTAGGATCTACAGTCTGATCCTATTTATCGTATTGGTTAAGGTGATAATTGAATTCAGAGTAGATATGTATATATGAGGCTATTATATTTAATTAATTCTTGCAGAATTCTATAGTGATTGAGAAGGAACAAGATTAAGCACATAAGAGGGATAACAGATACATCTATAACTAACCATTGAGCATAAGTGAAATCTCTAATATTTATGCTAAATAGTATTTTAAATTGCATCGTACAATTTATATCATTTTAAAACAAACTTTATTACAACAAACCACTGTTTACAACATTGTTTACAAAGAACAGAAAGCAAAAACAGAAACAGTGAACAAAAAATAGAAACAGAAAACAGAAAACAGAAACAGAAAACAGAAACAGAAAACTTACTGGGTGCAGATACAGTAACTGGAAAATAATTTCCAGTGATGCTGGCAATATGAAGGAAGGAAAGTAAGATTGCAGTCACACATTTAAATATAAAGAGAGTAAAGATTGAACCTGATGATTGAAGGATATTGAAGCTATGAGGTCAAGATAGCTTGTAGTATTTTTAAGATGAAGGGCATATATCTAAGTATATGGCTCGTCAGAAAAGATGGAGCAGAGAGGCTCAGAAGAGAGAGACACAGAAGGTAGAAACGAAGAGTGAGAGTATGAGAGGTAGAGCAGGAGGAACCTGAGTGTCCTCGGAGCTAGAGGGAAGAGGTGAGCTACCTCTGAAGCAGAGGGAGGAGCTACCTTTGGAGTGAGCGACCTTTCGGAAGCAAAGGGAAGAGACTAAGAGACGACCTGCCTTCTACTGAGGGGAGAGGCCCCTTTTATAATAGAGGTTGCTTCTCAAGGAAGCAAGGAATCAAAGGAAGAAGACAAACGGGATAAAGGAGACGGGACCCAAAAGGAAAACGGACAAAAGAGAAAAAGAAGTGATAAGACAAAAAAGGAATAAAGCCAAAAATAAAAGTAAGTGGCTACAGTAATATGTCTTTATGTACAGTGATTGCTTTTGTCTTTTTATAAACATGGCTACAGTGATATCTTGTCTTATATGTCGGTGATCACTGTGGATGATTCTTTTTGTCGGTGATAGTGGAGACAACGTCGGTGGAGATGGTGACAGCGTCGGTGGAGTGCCTGGAACATTATTGTTGGTACAATCATCTGGGCACGTGTATGGTGATGGATATTGGAATCTTTATCAGCAACTATTTTGTTGCTTTATGGAATATTCTTCAGGGTCTCTGACTGAATTCGTCCGGATCATCTTCGTCTGGATCAGTTTCTTCATCCGGATTTTCTATAGGGAGATTGAGATATTGGTTGGTGTGTAAAGGAGATGATTGTACGGTCTCCTCAGAGGAAACTGGTTTTTTCCCAGCTTCAGCAAATATTTCTCTCATTTGTTTTTCTAATGTTTCTGTTGAGGCATTAGGGTTTGACTGAAGCATATTTCTCAGATAGGTTGGGAAATCAAATGAAGTATTGGCTGTATTCTGGCTTGGTTGTTTTTCAGGGGTTTTCTGAGGTATTCTTTTAGGTGTGAGTGTTGCAGGGTCCATATTGAATATATCCCACCACTTGACAGAAATAGTTTTTCCAAGTCTGGGGATATAAAAATAGTCAGCAGTGGTATCAACTGAGATTGAATAATCCCATTTCATTATCCAGGGAATTCGGTATAGGGCCATGAAATATAAGTGGATATCAATGGTATTATCAGCATGGTTATATTCTCTGAATTGTTCCTGCACTGTTTTGAAAGCAGGAGGTAAAATTTGAGATGTTGAACCCCACATAAAAAACCAATTTTTAAACCACGTGGGGAATCTTTCGAAAACAGGAAGCCGGAACTGGATGTACCAGATGTGTGTGTTATTGGGATTTTGATAATAGAAAAACTTATGCCATGCTTCAATGTATTCAGCATACTTAAAATATTTATATGAAAAGTCTGGGTTGTGAAGTTTCTTTCCTTGCGCGGGATTGCAACCCCACTCATCATAGAAAAGTAAGTTTTTAATTTGGACCTTTGAATATGCAATGGTCCTTGTGTTCTGTTGGTAATAGTGGACAACGGAAATGGATCTCGTTTCCATCAAGATGGCTTCAAAGTATTATCTGGTTTTAACCCCATTGGAAGGGTTAAGATGATTGAGTAAATATAGAGGAGCAAGTTTTATTGGCTCAGTATGAACATGTTTCTCATCGATAGTAATATCCATGATATAGGCTCTTTCTATATAGGAGGACTTGGGTATATTGGGTTGTGAAGCAGACTTAGTCTGGGCTGGAGAATATGTAGGTTTTGAAGCAGTAGCTTCGGGGTAGGTGATTTGATGAACAGGCGAATGAGAAGGTGAACGAATTGCCAAATATACCCCTGAATCAAACATAGCATATACTTCTGAACCTAGTATAGAAGAATTTCAAATATTAACATTACAAATTGAAGATAATATAGAAGAAGAAATAAATCCATATGATCAATATTCTGATGAATATATGGCAGCATAATTGGCAGCCAAATTGGAAAGGAAAAGAAGAAAACTTGATAAAAATTATATCAGACAAGATTATTCATCTGATGAAAATAAACAAATCCGATAATGGTATTTAAAAACCTTTCAACCTAGGTTAATAGAATTAATGCATATAAAATATAATAAATTTCTTAAAAAAGAAAGAATAACCAAAGGGTTTTTTGTATGGTTAAAAGAAATATGTAGTCAATATAATATTACTATACCCCCATTTGACAACATTCAAACAATAGAAGAAAACACCTATATCAGTACAGATGGTACTACCACTGCTAGTACACACCTCCTGAAAAAAATATAATACTCAAAGCAGTCATCCCATCTAAGGATGAACCACCACAGCCACAATCAATATATGATATAATAGCTACTCCTTTTAAAGTATTACCAAAAGAACTTGGTAAGAACAGGAATTGATTCCTCACATTGTGGAACAAAATAATTATATAAATTTGTATATGCAATCTCTAGGTAAACAGGCAGAAAGAATAGAAAGACTTGTTTCAAAGGAACAACCTTCTGCTACACCTATACCTAAAGCAGTTTTGTTCAAACCACCTCCAGAATTAAATAGAAATAAATTCCATATTGGTGATAACAATAAATCCTTAATGGATCAATTAATAGCAAAATTATCTCAATTAGAAATTAAAGGAATACCTTCTCCCAAGATAAATATTCCTCCATCCATTACTAGTTCAACACCTGAATCTTCTGATAAAGGAAAAGCAAAGTTACCTGAGCATGAAACAATGATGCTTCAGGAAGAACCAATTATAGAAGATATTATCCAAAATCAAGAGAATGCATTTATGGATACCACTCCCATAGATCTCAATAGAATAGCCTATGGAAAAAATTGGAAACCAATAACAGCTTTACCATATCATAAAAGACCTACACCGGTTGATATACAAATGGAAGAAGATGCTATACAACAAGTAGTATCATATTCAGGAAGATCAATAGTAAATTGGACAATAGATGGATTATCTGAATTGAAAATATTAGATATCATGAGACACATGACAATGTTTGCCTCTGCAAATAAAATGGCAGGCAACCCAGATCAAGAGGTTGTAAAAGCAATAGTAAATGGATTTACTGGCTGGTTAAGAGGTTGGTGGGATTTCTATGTAGACGATGAAACCAAGAATAGAATCCTCACAAATACTAGACAATGGACCGCCAGAAATGAACAAAACCAAGAAATTATATATACTGAAAGTGATGTAGTAAATACCTTAATATATACCATTACTTTACACTTCATAGGTAGTACAGCACTGTTAGCAGCAAGATCGGAAGATCTGCTTTCAAACCTTCGTTATCCTACGCTATCTCATTATAAATGGTATAAAGATGTATTTTTCTCCAGATTATTAATCAGAGAAGATTGCCAGTTAGACCACTGGAAATAAAAATTTATAGCTGGTCTACCATATTTATTCGCAGAAGGAGTCAAAGAAAGACTGCAAAAGAAACATAATGGAATCATAATATATTCATCATATACACTCGGAGAACTCTCCGCAGAAATATGTGCTGAGGGATTGGCCTTATGCACAGATATGAAACTCAAAAGGCAATTAGATAAACAAAAGATTACTAAGCGAAAGGAGCTTCGCGACTTTTGTGAACAATTTGGATATTATCTAGATAAGAAAAATATGCCTGACAAATTATATAAGAAAAAGAAAAAATATAAAAAGAAAAAATATAAATCCAAATATAAAAATAAAAATGAGAAAAAATATTATAAAAAGTCTAAAAGGAAACTAATCAATAAATTCTCTCCCAATACAAAAGGAAAGAGAAAACTACCAGTATGTTATAAATGCGGTAAAGTAGGACATTATAAACATCAATGTAAATTAAAAAAGAAAATAGATTCATTACATTTAGATGAAACAATAAAATCAAAATTATATAAGATCATCAATTATGAGTCAACTTCTTCTACCTCTACTGATTCCCATATAGATCATATTCAGGATGATGATCTTATTTGGACAGAATCCTCTGATTCTTCCAATTCTTCTGATACAGATTCATCTAGTTCAATAAAAGACAATTATTGTAGTTGTCCAATACCTACACATAATGTACATACACTTACCCAAGAAGATAATTTCATCTTGGACATTATTGACAAAATTATTGATCCAAATGAAAAAAGATCTGCCATTACTCAGTTTATTTCTATAACAAAAAATAAAACAAAAACACCTCCCATCAATAGATCTCCTGATGAATATAATTTTGCTTCAATAATGAAGAGAGTAAGTGAACAACATACTTCCCAAAAAGAGCCTACAATTTCATATCTCAAAAGAGAAATTAAAGAAATAAAAAATGAAGTACTCCAATTAAAAAATAGGATTAAATCTTTAGAATTACTACAACTATCTCAACAAGATACTGATACTGATGAAATAAAATTTGATCAACTTATGACATATGAACCAGATCCACCATCAGATATTCCAAAAACTTCAGAAGCCAAACCACATATAATAATAATTCCTTCTGTCAATTTAATAGACGGAATAGTAATTAAAAAATGGTTTGTCCAAGTCAAAATTATAGTGGCAAAAGATTATAGTTTTGAAACTTCAGCCTTAATAGACTCAGGCGCCAATTTAAATTGTATCAATGAAGGTCTAGTACCGTCCAAATATTTTGATAAGACTACTCAAATATTAAATACAACAGATGGAAGTAGATTATTTATCAAGTATAAATTATCTAATGCTTCTGTTTGTAATAATCATCAATGCCTTGATACACCATTTATTATGGTAAAAGGATTAAGCCAAGCAGTTATACTTAGAGTCTCATTCCTTACCTTGCTATATCCTCTGACCATAGATCAGACAGGACTATCTTCAACTATTCAAAATATACCAATACATTTTAATTTTATCCATAAACCAAAATTAAAAGTGTTGAATAATGTCAAATGTCAGTTACAGAATAAAGAAAGATTTCTTTGCACCTTAAAACAAGAACTTAAATACAAGTCTATTGAAGAACAAATAAACACTCCTTCAATACAACAAAAAATCCAATCAATACAACACCATATAGAAACTTCTATATGCAGCGAACACCCCAATGCTTTTTGGGAAAGAAAAAAGCATAATATCAGTCTACCATATGAACAAGGATTTGATGAAAAATAAATTCCTACAAAAGCTAGACCAATACAAATGAATACTATCTTATTAGATATGTACCGCAAAGAGATAACTGATCTCCAAAATAAAAAGCTCATAAGACCAAGCTCCTCACCTTGGAGCTGTACAGCCTTTTATGTCAATAAGAATGCTGAAAAGGAACGAGGAGTTCCTAGGTTAGTTATTAACTATAAACCTTTAAATAAAGTTTTAAAATGGATCCGATATCCTATCCCTAATAAAAAAGATTTATTAGATAGAGTTGCTCAAGCTTGTATCTTTTCAAAATTTGATATGAAATCTGGATATTGGCAAATCCAAATCCAAGAATAAGATAAATATAAAACAGCATTTAATATCCCATTTGGACAATATGAATGGAACGTTATGTCATTTGGTCTAAAGAATGCTCCATCAGAATTTCAAAAAATAATGAATGATGTTTTTAATGCATACCATCAATTTATGATAGTCTACATAGATGATGTTTTGATTTTCTCTGAATCAATAGATCAACATATTAAACATATTATTACTTTCATATATGCAGTCCAAAATGCTGGATTGGTAGTCTCAGCAAAAAAGATTACTTTATTCAAAACCAATATTAGGTTTCTTGGCCATATGATTCATCATGGAACAATTATTCCCATAGATAGATCAATACAATTTGCTGATAAATTCCCTGATCAAATACTTGATAAAAAAAAACTCCAAAGGTTCTTAGGATGTTTAAACTATGTTAGTAATTTTTATCCTAATCTTGCTATCGATTCTAAGCCTCTATATGATAGACTCAAAAAGAATACTCCACCATGGACCAATATTCATACTCAGGCAGTACAAGTAATCAAAAGAAAGGTAAAGACTCTTAATTGTCTTTCTCTTCCACATCCAACTGCTTTTAAAATCATAGAATGTGATGCTTCAGATATCGGTCTAGGCGGTATTCTCCAACAAAAAATTGATAATCAAGAACAATTACTCAGATATACTTCTAAAGTTTGGAATTCTACACAAAAGAACTATTCAATGGTTAAAAAAGAACTTTTAGCCATTGTCCACTGTGTTTCTAAATTCCAGAGTGATGTTCTTAATCAACCATTTCTTATACGAACTGACTGCAAAGCAGCCAAAGATATTCTGCAAAAAGATGTTCAAATTTTGGTTTCTAAACAAATATTTGCTCGATAGCAGGCTATATTATTCGCCTTTGATTTTTCCATCGAACACCTTCCCGGGTCTTCCAACTCACTTCCTGACTTTTTAACCCGTGAATTTTTGCAGGGGGGGCAACACTGACACAAACGACGAATCACCACTGTCCCTGGCATTACAATTGTTCGAGGAGAATAAGAATAATAATATTTCACTTTCACCTTCACCTAGTCCAATGGGTTCTCGAGGCACTTCTCGCCGAGACAAACAACCCATGTCGAATATAATACCATATGAAGGGGAACCATTGCCTTTGGCAATTCGTTCACCTTCTCATTCGCCTGTTCATCAAATCACCTACCCTGAAGCTACTGCTTCAAAACCTATATATTCTCCAGCCCAGACTAAGTCTGCTTCACAACCCAATATACCCAGGTCCTCCTATATAGAAAAAGTCTATCTCATGGATATTACTATCGATGAGAAACATGTTCATACTGAGCCAATAAAACTTGCTCCTCTATATTTACTCAATCATCTTAACCCTTCCAATGGGGTTAAAACCAGAGAATACTTTGAAGCCATCTTGATGGAAACGGGATCCATTTCCGTTGTCCACTATTACCAACAAAACACAAGGACCATTGCATATTCAAAAGTCCAAATTAAAAACTTACTTTCCTATGATGAGTGGGGTTGCAATCCCGTGCAAGGAAAGAAACTTCACAACCCAGACTTTTCATATAAATATTTCAAGTATGCTGAATACATTGAAGGATGGCATAAGTTTTTCTATTGTCAAAATCCCAATAACACACACAGCTGGTACATCCAGTTCCGGCTTCCTGTTTTCGAAAGATTCCCCACGTGGTTTAAAAATTGATTTTTTGTGTGGGGTTCAACATCTCAAATTTTACCTCCTGCTTTCAAAACAGTGCAGGAACAATTCAGAGAATATAACCATGCTGATAATACCATTGATATCCACCTATATTTCATGGCCCTATACCAAATTCCCTGGATAATGAAATGGGATTATTCAATCTCAGTTGATACCACTGCTGACTATTTTTATATCCCCAGACTTGGAAAAACTATTTCTGTCAAGTGGTGGGACATATTCAATATGGACCCTACAACACTCACACCTAAAAGAATACATCAGAAAACCCCTGAAAAACAATCAAGCCAGAATACCGCCAATACTTCATTTGATTTCCTAACCTATCTGAGAAATATGCTTCAGTCAAACCCTAATGCCTCAAAAGAAACATTAGAAAAACAAATGAGAGAAATATTTACTGAAGCTGGGAAAAAAACAGTTTCCTCTGAGGAGACCGTACAATCATCTCCTTTACACACCAATCAATATCTCAATCTCCCTATAGAAAACAGGAAGCCGGAACTGGATGTACCAGCTGCGTGTGTTATTGGGATTTTGATAATAGAAAAACTTATGCCATCCTTCAATGTATTCAGCATACTTGAAATATTTATATGAAAAGTCTGGGTTGAAGTTTCTTTCCTTGCGAGGGATTGCAACCCCACTCATCATAGGAAAGTAAGTTTTTAATTTGGACCTTTGAATATGCAATGATCCTTATGTTCTGTTGGTAATAGTGGACAACGGAAATGGATCTCGTTTCCATCAAGATGGCATCAAAGTATTCTCTGGTTTTAACCCCATTGGAAGGGTTAAGATGATTGAGTAAATATAGAGGAGCAAGTTTTATTGGCTCAGTATGAACATGTTTCTCATCGATAGTAATATCCATGAGATAGGCTCTTTCTATATAGGAGGACCTGGGTATATTGGGTTGTGAAGCAGACTTAGTCTGGGCTGGAGAATATATAAGTTTTGAAGCAGTAGCTTCGGGGTAGGTGATTTGATGAACAGGCGAATGAGAAGGTGAACGAATTGCCAAAGGCGATGGTTCCCCTTCATATGGTATTATATTCGACATGGGTTGTTTGTCTCGACGAGAAGTGCCTCGAGAACCCATTGGACTAGGTGAAGGTGAAAGTGAAATATTATTATTCTTATCCTCCTCGAACAATTGTAATGCCAGGGACAGTGGTGATTCATCGTTTACAACAAACCACTGTTTACAATAAACAAACCACTGTTTACGACATTGTTTACAAAGAACAGAAAGCAAAAACAGAAACAATGAACAAAAAACAGAAACAGAAAACAGAAAATAGAAACAGAAAACAAAAACAGAAAACTTACTGGGTGCAGATACAGTAACTGGAAAATAATTTCCAGTGTTGCGGGCAATATGAAGGAAGGGAAGTAAGATTGCAGTCACACATTTAAATATAAAGAGAGTAAAGATTGAACCTGATGATTGACGGATATTGAAGCTATGAGGTCAAGATAGCTTGTAGTATTTTTAAGATGAAGGGCATATATCTAAGTATATGGCTCGTCAGGAAAGATGGAGCAGAGAGGCTCAGAAGAGAGAGACACAGAAGGTAGAAACGAAGAGTGAGAGTATGAGAGGTAGAGCAGGAGGAACCTGAGTGTCCTCGGAGCTAGAGGGAAGAGGTGAGCTACCTCTGACGCAGAGGGAGGAGCTACCTTTGGAGTGAGCGACCTTTCGGAAGCAAAGGGAAGAGACTAAGAGACGACCTGCCTTCAATTGAGGGGAGAGGCCCCTTTTATAATAGAGGTTGCTTCTCAAGGAAGCAAGGAATCAAAGGAAGAAGACAAACGGGATAAAGGAGACGGGACCCAAAAGGAAAACGGACAAAAAAGAAAAAGAAGTGATAAGACAAAAAAGGAATAAAGCCAAAAATAAAAGTAAGTGGCTACAGTAATATGTCTTTATGTACAGTGATTGCTTTTGTCTTTTTATAAACATGACTACAGTGATATCTTGTCTTATATGTCGGTGATCACCATTTATATATAGGTATATTTCTTGTTTTCATTGTTTATTTCTGTAGTCTTCTGCATTCCCAATTTGATATTGCTGATCTTTGTGTGTTGTTTTTTATTGAAATATATTTCTTCCTTTGCTATGGGTTCAATTAAATCGGGAATTTTTAGAATTCCAAGGATATTAGAGAAACAAAAGGATAATACAACTCAGTGTAATTCCAAGGATATTAGAGAAACAGAAGGATAATACAATTCAGTGTATCAAAAAGCGCTAGGCGAGTCCTAGGCGGCCTGGCGGCTCCTAGGCGGCTTAGGGGGTCCTAGGCGGCCTGGGGTCTAGGCCGCCTAGCGCCTAGGCGGGTGCCCAGAACTTGGACGGCTGTAAGTTGAAATTTGAAAAAAAGTAAAAACATATCAAACTACCAATATAATACCATATTCTAAGTTTAAAAAAAAAAAAAAAAAGACAGACGTTGAGAAGAGAATTTTGATAATCCATATTGTTAAAACAGTAAATTGTAAAACCATACAAGTGTAGGTAGGATATAAAAGTCAACACTCAACAGAACAGAAATTTAGAAAATATACAATATAAAAAAAGTCAATACTCATGACTCAACACAACAGTCAACAGGCTCAACACTCAGCACCAAGTGGCAAGAGTCTTCAATCTTCATCATTATTAAAAGAAATATCAATAGGGCAAGCCTCATCATATGCATCAAAGTCGAGGTCATCATCATCAGAATCATCTCCCTCTTCAATATAACGCTCGTACTCTTCTATTTCTTCTGAATCTGCCTCTTCCTCTTCCTCTTATTCTACCTTCCTCTTACTAGTTTATGCAGATGGGGCCTTAGGAGTCTTGGCTGCTCTAGACTTTTCTTTGTGCTTTTCTGAACTCAAATATTGTATAATTTCCTCTTTAGTAGCCTCCACAACATTTTTACAAGGGGCAACATCCCCCTTAATACCGGCAAGGTGTTTTTTAAGCCGGTAAATGCCCCCATTAGTATCCTTTCCACAATAATTACATTTAATACAATGTTTATCACTTGGATTTGGATTATAACCATACTTCCAACCTGGACCACCACTCCATCTAGAACCTGGAGAAGATACTTCCATAGAACAAGGCTTATTTTCATCCTTTTCTGTTCTTCAAAATTCAGAAGATGTCTAATCTCAGCCCGAACTACTTCAAGAACCTTTGTACAAGAAGCAACATTGGTGTTTTTTGAATCGGCTAATACCCCCATTGGTATATTTTCCACAAAAAATACACCTTATATAATTTTTATCACTTGGTTTTGGGTTGTACCCATACTTCCAACCCGATTCATTTTTTTTAGGAGTAGCAAAAATAGATCTATGACAAGGATTTTGTTCTTGTTTTTATTTTACATAACTTATAAATTGCTTAAGCTCCTCTTTGATAGTTTCAGGAACATTTTTACAAGGGGCAACATCCCCCTTAATACCAGCAAGATGTTTCTTATATCGGTTTATGCCTCTTTTTGTATTTTTTCCACAAAATTGTATCTAACACAATTTTTGTCGTTTGGATTCAGGTTGTATCCATATTTCCAACCCGGATTTCCACTCTGACTAACTCCTAAAGAAAAAATCTCAAAATAAAACAAGCATTCTAAAAAATGCACTGACTTTGGTTGCTCGAACTCCAAACTTTGAGAAACACTTCGATGATTCGATCCAATGAAATGTAGTTTTTTGAAGGTTTCTTTATCTCTAAAAGGGTTTCTTGTGGGTTTAGGTTTCAAATGAACCTAAAATCCATCTTTCTAAACTTTTATATCTTGAAAAAAATGAAAAAAAAAAATTTATTTTCCACCTTTGGGCGGGGCACAGGCCCTAGGCAGCCTCCTAGGCGGGCTCCGTACCGACTAGGTAGGCCGCCCAGGGACCACTGCTTAGGCAGATTCCGTGCCGCCTAGGCGCTGGGCTGTCCGTTTTTTTGAACAATGATACAACTTACCCTTGTTGAGATGGACTTAAGGAAATTTGTTTCATGCGGGCTGAACTGCATTTCTACATATGCGGTTCAAAAAGTTTAAAGCATCCATCTTAAAGATGGATGCAAGTAGGTGTTCCATCTAAAAACAATGGAAACTAACTGTCCAAATGTTTTCGTACTAGAATTATTATTTTTAATTTTTCAAATTTATTTATTTTTTTATATTCATGATCTCCATGTTAGAGATTACATGTCCTTAAAAATTAAATCTTATAATCCATCTCAAAAATAGATTTATTAAGAGACCCGTATTTCTACGAATGCGGACTTGGCCGCATAGAAACCGGGTCCTTATATTAATCATTTGGGAATAAAGAGTATTTATAAATGATCATGGACATCCCTTTATCTTTATGCATTCCCCCAAAAATTTGAACATTCGATCTTTGTAATGACTATTTTCCTATCTGTTAATTGCTATATTCAATTATATACATTTGAAATTTCTTTGTGTGTTGGTGACATACATTTGGCCTTGGAATTGAGAGTAGGATTGAGCAATACCATAGGCAATACCAAAACATTAATATTAGTTTCGATAGCTACTATCGGCTGGCGCAACATTGTTCCATATTTAATAGCGGAACCGTTCGTAGAATGGCAATCAAGAGGTTGGAACAACCCCAGGCCGGAGAATAAGCTTGTCTATTCGTTGTATGAGAGAGGCTATTACCGGCAGGTGCAGTTCCATATTAATGTCGATTTGCAACTATAGAAGGATCTTGAATTGGCTGTACCCCCATCTTCAAGTGGGTAGTGCCTTTCCCACTGGGTCTTGATATGCATATGAATCTTCAATCGAACAAAGGGATGCCGGTGGGTAGCTTAGCTACGGTGGGTAGTTTAGCTAGGGTGGGTTCCATCTCCCTTAGGAACTATGGTAAGGGGGTCATTCCCGTATTAGCTCTCCTGTTTACAAGGCCGCCCTAGAAGACGATATAGTTAATAGTATATATTCCTTAGCTTCGAAAGGTACCCCTTACAGTCCTGTTCTCCGGCTTGTGAGGAACTTTGGTGGTGCCTTTGAGCCTGCCGCAAGCCAAGGAAGGGCATTCAAAAGTCCCTGGGTCAGGTCTGGTTGTTATCAGTAGGTGTTGTTTTAGGCCTTTGATCAGCAGGTGTTGTTTTGATAGGTTAATCATGGAATAAGGTATATTTTATTTTCGGCAGTGAGTCTTCGGGAGTGTTGGCTAATTAGTACTAATGTCAGATCTTCATCTGTCACACCCCAAGAATTTACAATACTATTATTCCTGAGATGTGACAGACAAAACATATATACATCTATTGATAGGACAAATTTACAGTGGCGAGGTCTTACAAAGTAAATAAAGAAAGCTAGCACAACAACAGTATCTTTCAAGGTTGATCTTGACTAACACTCAAAATGAATCCGCAGTTATCCTGAAAAAATGTTTACCATAGTTTGATGAGTTTGGCTACTCAGTAAGTGATCATCATAATCCTAAAAATAATCATGATTGAAAGATATCAATATTTTTCAAAATGAGATTTATTAACAGAAATGCATACACAGTTTCACTTTCAATAAATGCATAATTAAGTATAATCCGAGTAATTGAAATGCTTATAACACTTTTAACGACAGTACATAATTCAAAGGATTTCACAAAATACCCTACTGGCGTCCCAAGTAGGTCACCTATATACCCCATCAGCGTCCTGATGGGTCCACTTAATCCCTATCGGCGTCCCAGATATGTCCACTTAATCCCTGCAGGTCCACTTATACCTCACCGGCGAACCGGATGAGTCCACTTAATCCCTACCGACGTCCCAGATAGGTCCACTTATACCTCACCGGCGAACTGGATGAGTCCACTTGCATACTTAAATTATTTCTAAATCTCTTTAAACATTCGAAAGCAGCAATATCATGTACTCAACTTATCACTGAAATCATTAATATGAATTTCACTTAAACCATTAATAACAGTCACTCTCTATAACATTTAAAAAATAACCAATCAAATATTTTGGGCTCAAATTTAGAAAGGTAGCAGTTTGTAAAGGCATTCTAGCATAATTGCCAATTTAATATGTATAGAAAAACTCTTATAAAAATTCAATAATACGGAATTATCACAATTTATGGGATATCAATCCACAAATAAACATTTCACAACAATACTATAATCAATTGCAAAAATGTCAAGTTTTTTAAATAATAAGGCAGTCATTTGCACATGAATTTTACAATGTCTAAATATTCAAAATAGTAGAAAGAAATATCACAATTTTACTAAAAGCAGAAATATCACATTTATTTTTAACAATAGACAAAAAAAAACAATAAATTTATTTTTCTAATTTACGGCATTCAAAATTTCTAACATAGATAAATATCACAATTTTTATTAGAAAGATTATTTTTCAAGATAATGAGGTCACGTGCGCATAAAATTTATCGCGCCTAAAATTCATGATAATAAGCAGAAATAATTATTTCATTTCATTTTTAAAAAGAATGGATTATTTTTTGAGACAATGAGGTCAATTACATACAAAACTTATAAAATAAAGATCCTGGACGGAAATATCACTATTTATTAAAAACAGACTATTTTTCAGGGAGACGATGTCACTTACCCACAAATGTTTGAGAGGGAGCTTCCGATAAAAAATTCGGTTCGAGAGAGGAGTTGCAACAATCCTAAACTTTTGAAAAAAAAAAAAAAAGAAAAAAAAAAAGAAGAAGAAAATAAACTTTTAATACATGATGATTCGTTTGAACATGATGGTCCTTAGGGACCATCTCTACTTTTCAAAGCTTTTCGTTTAAAAGCTTTGTTGCTTCTTTGCTCTTGCCACGTCCACTAAAAGACGTGGGCTTTAGTCGTTTAAAGCGTAAGCTAACGCTCACACCTGTAATGTAATAAAAGAATAAAATAATATATTAGTAGAATTTAAATTCAGAGAGACGAGGACTCCTACCTTAGAAAACTTATGAGATTTTTCTCTCTGGTCGAAACACAGTGAACTCCTCTCTCTAGCCGAATTTTTATCGGAAGCTCCCTCTCAAACATTTGTGGGTAAGTGACATCGTCTTCTCGAAAATTAGTCTATTTTTAATAAATAGTGATATTTCCGTCTAGGATCTTTATTTTATCAGTTTTATGTGTAAGTGACATCATTGTCTCGAAAAATAATCCATTCTTTTTAAAAATAAAATGAAATAATTATTTCTGCTTATTATCATGAATTTTAGGCACGATAAATTTTATGCGTACACGACCTCATTATCTTGAAAAATAATCTTTTTAATAAAAATTGTGATATTTTATCTACGTTAGAAATTTTGAATGCTGTAAATTAGAAAAATAAATTTATTTATTTTTCTTGTTTATTGTTAGAAATAAATGTGATATTTCTGCTTTTAGTAAAATTGTGATATTTCTTTCTACTGTTTTGAATATTTAGACATTGTAAAATTCATGTGCAAATGACTGCCTTATTATTTAAAAAATTGATATTTTTGCAATTGATTGTAGTATTGTTGTGAAATGTTTATTTGTGAATTGATATCCCATAAATTGTGATAATTCCGTATTCTTGAATTTCTATAAGAGTTTTTCTATATATATTAAATTGGCAATTATGCTAGAACGTCTTTACGAACTGCTACCTTTCTAAATTTGAGCCTAAAGTATTTGATTGGTTATTTTAGAAATGTTATTGAAAGTGACTGTTATTAATGGTTTCAGTGAAATTCATATTAATGATTTCAGTGATATATTGAGTACATGATATTGCTGCTTTCAAATGTTTAAAGAGATTTAGAAATAATTTAAGTATGCAAGTGGACTCATCCGGTTCGCCGATGAGGTATAAGTGGACCTATCTGGGACGCCTGTAGGGATTAAACGGACTCATCCGGTACGCCGGTGAGGTATAAGTGGACCTGCAGGGATTAAGTGGACCTATCTGGGACGCCGATAGGGATTAAGTGGACCCATCAGGACGCTGATGGGGTATATAGGTGACCTACTTGGGACGCCAGTAGGGTATTTTGTGAAATCCTTTGAATTATGTACTGCCATTAAAAGTATTATAAGCATTTCAAATACTCGGATTATACTTAATTATGCATTTATTGAAAGTGAAACTGTTGATGCATTTCTGTTAATAGATCTCATTTTGGAAAATATTGATATCTTTCAATCATGATTATTTTTAGGATTATGATGATCACTTACTGAGTAGCCAAACTCATCAAACTATGGTAAACATTTTTCAGGATAACTGCAGATTCATTTTGAGTGCTAGTCAAGATCAACCTTGGAAGATACTGTTGTTGTGCTAGCTTTCTTTATTTACTTTGTAAGACCTCGCCACTGTAAATTTGTCCTAGCAATAGATGTATATATGTTTTGTCTGTCACATCTCAGGAATAACAGTATTGTAAATTCTTGGGGTGTGACAGGAGTTCACTGTGTTTCGACCAGAGAGAGAGAGATCTCAAAATTTTTTAGGGTAGGAGTGCTCACCTCCCCTATTTAAATTCTTATAACGTATTATTATAATATTTTATTACGCTCTACCTAATACCTGAGGTGTCGCGTTAAGCGTCTGCTTTTAACATACGAAAACCACGTCCGCTAAAGGACGTGGCCAGCAGCAAGCAGCAACTGCAAAGGCTGCAAACAAAAGCAGCAGCAAAAGTTTAAACCAAGTAAAAATTTTTGAAAATAGTGATGGTCCCCAAAGACCATCATACTCAATCAGACCATCACCTATTTAAAAGCATCTTTTCTCCTTTTTTTTTTTTTTTTTTTTTTAAATTTTAGGATTGTTACATCATTGGATATTGGAGGATTTTCCTTAAATATTAAATGGCTTGATCCATAAAACCACAAGCTCTACTACTCTAGTTGATGGCCTTTACTGTTTTTCATTTGCAGAATGGAAACTCTTAAGAGGCACTTGCCAGCAGGTGGCCCCGATGGACTGTCTGAACTCGGGAAAATTGCTGCAAGATTTGAAGAGAGGATCTTTACTAGTGCTGAGAACCCGGTTCTCCTTTCTCTCCTTGTCAATCTGTAATTTATATTTTCAGTTGTGGATACCTAGTGATTGTTTTCTTGGTTTCCCCTCCTTTTCTTCTTCTTTTCCACTTCGTCTCGAGAAATTTCATCTCATTCTACAGTTTCATGCCCCTATTAAATTTGCCAACTTGGAAGTCTTATTTGGAATGAAATATGATAATATGACAATGTGAATCTAGAATTGGATTCACACTGAATTGTATTATACAATCAGGTATGTAAGATAGAAGTGTATATGTCAGTATTGTGGGAGACAAACACTACTTATTTGCTCTGGTTAGCAGATAATCATTTAATTCCAAAATTTTAGTGGGTAAATCACTTTAAATAACATTGTCTTGAAGGTTTACAAATTTGGATTCTAAACTGTCATACATATTTTTTTTTATAAATATTTCGTATATCTAGATATTTCTATTACAAATAACATCCTTTTATTTGAGTATTGGGCATATGGACATGCATGCACCAATAATCATGCATGTATACCAACGTATTTATATGTGCATGCTACATGCATCCTGGATATTTGTCATGTGTACACATAATGCCACATAGATGGTTCTGTTGCCATTCTTGTTTGGTTCCATTCATTTTCTTTATTTTTCCTTTCTCAGTTGTTCAACTTCGGCATGATATTTTTTTTAATGTTTTTTAATGTATGGGGTTTAATGTTAGAGCTGTTTCAGTGTGTTGATGTTTTGCAGTTTAAATAAAGACTAGTTTTTGTTCATTTGGTAGTTCAGAAAACTGGAATGGCTTTCTGTGGTTCCTCCTGATTTTGCGAGTTGTTATCTTGGGAGAAATTCTTTACGACATAGACTTGCTAGCCTTAAAACCTCTCCCCGCCGACCCTTGACATGGCAAACTGTGTAAATAAGCAAAGAAACGAAAATCTACTCTTGTGTATGTTTGGGATGGCATGTGCTGGGAGTGAATCAAAGAATTGGAGATCAGCTTGGTGAAAACGTTGGGAAAACAAATATCACTGTATGAAATAAGTTAAACTGAATTGATTGTGAACTTTGACAGACCCAACATTTTCTTTTTATATGATTGATATCCGACTTTGTTGTTTGCATGAACTAATGAATAATTTTAATAACCCACCCAACCTTTTTAGTTGTTTAGGAAGAATCCGGCTTACACGCCCTGAGCTTAACTATTGAGTGGGCTCAAAACCCTTGCCATCCATATAAACTTTTAACACTTATTAGGGAGAATTAGTTAGACTGAGTGATCATTGGAACAATTGATTATCTTAAGCAGGACGTGGAAATAGATAGAGTAGAAGGAATTATGGTTATCGGTTGTTAAGTCGATGGTTTGTCGACGATTGAGTGTTAATTTTGAAGCAAAAAATTTTTGTATTATGGTATAGTTATTCATGACAAAATAATTAAATATTTATGCTTATGATTCTATACCTAATCCTGTATATCGTGATTAGTTGGATGCTTTATACTCATAAATGTTAGTCCCTTATGAGAATCTCAATATTCACATTTCTCACCTCTAAATTATTGATTTCCAGGCGGATTATTTGAGGAAAATATCTCTAAAGATGCTCACTATGGAGACACAATCCACCATGGGGAAATTTACGCCATCAAACCCTATTGGAGGAAGCCAAAATATGCAAGATCAAGGTGAACATTTGTCAAGTACAGAAAGTTATTTTATATATATATATATATATATGGAAGATACTACAAAACGCCTATAGGCGAAAATGGATAGTGATTTCGCCTACCCTCATCACCGTTCAAAGTTCAATGAACGGTTACGATTGTCTGATAGTGTTTCATTTTTCTTTTTTTTTTCTACAAATCGGAATGAACTTAAATTTAGAATATGTGTTCATCAAAAATAGGTGAATCTAGGAAAAATATCAAAAACATATTTTACATGACATAAATTGATCAAAATACCCCCGAAAAGTTTCAGAGGTATTTTGGTCAATTTTATTTTTGAGAAATATTTTTTTTATATTTTTATTAGGTGCACCTCACTAAGATGTACACACGCTCCAAATTTCAAATCATTCAGATTTATAGAAAAACATAAAAAATAAAACATTACCAGACAATCGTGACTGTACAATGAACTTTGGACGATGATCAGGGTAGACGAAATCACTGTTTATTTTTACCTATAGGCATTGGGAAGACTTTTCCTATATATATATATATATATATATATATATATATATATATATATATATATATATATATATATATATATATATATATATATGTATATATATATATATATATATATATATATATATATATATATATATATATATATATATATATGAGTAATGATCCTATGAGACCCTCCCACACCCATGTGTGTAGGACCTTAAAGGATCACTATTAAATTTGGCACAGATCTCTAGAAAAGTCAAGTCCCACACCCATGTGATAACTTTTCTAGAGATTTTTGCCAAATTTAATGGTGATCATTTGGGGTCCTACAGACATGGGTGTGGGAGGGTCTCAAAGGATCATTACTCCATATATATATATATATATATAGATAAAGAGACTACAAAACGTCTATGAACGAAAATGAGTAGTATTTTCGCCCATAGGCTCAGTGCCGTCTGATTTTTTTGGACGGTGTGGATTAAAGACCGTCACGGACTTAACGTGTCCGTGGCTAGATTTTTGTCATGCAAATTTGAAGCAAAAAATATTAGGGGACGGCCACAGGTCCGTTGCAGTTTTTAAGCAAAAGGCGAAACGCTATATATATATATATATATATATATATATATGGGCAGCGATTTCATACAACGATTGTATCATAGTATAATGCAACGACACTTCTAGAATACCATGTTTGTGATATTTGTATGACCCAAATTTGCACACACTCTCTCTTCATCTCAATAATCAATCCCCAAAAATAAAAATTCAATTTGAACTCTAGATATGGTCAAAATGAGTGCCCTCGAAAAACGAATTTAGACTATTCATTTGGTGAATTTCAAGATCTTAGCCTTTATAAACTCAAAACTTTTTTTTTTTTTTTAACATTGTTCATCTAATGATAATAAAGCCTTTCAAAAAAATTGAAAATAAAAAAATCATTCTAAGGTCTAGATCTAAGCGTCTCACTAAAATGATTGACCTATGTTAATTAGGCTAAAAAATACTTTTCATTTTGTGTTTTCAAACTTTGTTTTTTTTTTTTTGTGATTGTTCATTATAATGAAAAGAATATATATTTCAAAATTTGGATCTGGCCTTAACAAATGAAAAGAGTATATATTTCTCAGTTTCTCCCTCTCTGTCTATCTCCATATTTTCAAGGTTAGGGTATGCTCTTGCTCAAACCAGATATCCTCTCTCTCAATCTTGATTTTTTTTTGTAGGGCATCTTTTGAAGTTTCTCCATCTCTCTGTATGGGATTTTTTTAGGGATCATTATCAGCTTCACACTGAAACCTGATATCCTCTCTCTCAATGTCAATTTTCTTTTGTAGGGCATCTTTTGAAATTTCTCCATCTCTTTCTGTGTTTTTTTAGGGATCTCTATCAGTTTTCCACTCAAACCAGATATATCCTCTCTCTCAATCTCAATTTTTTTGGGTTTTTTATTAGTGGGTAAATTAATTCATAATTTGGGGTCCATTGTTTGTGATTCTCGCTTATTATGCCTTGAATGTGAAAGAGAACGATCTGCCAATTTCTGGATTAACTGGGGTATTTATATGTTCTTTAAAACTGTGACCTACAACAGAGCTCTAAATTCTTGCCTTTTTCTAATTGTAAGTTAACGCTTTGATTTGGTTCTATGGTTTTAGGAAGAATCTTTTATTACATTAGCTGCATTTTCTGTAATACGTGCAACTTATTTCTTATTATGGTGATAGAGGGGTAGGTGCTTCCCCATAAGTAGTTATCGAAGTTGAATTTCATCTTCACTAATGTGCCTTGAGCGGTCTGCTGCTTTTGGTAGCTATACCTCATGCATTCAATACTCACTTTTGGAATTTCCATTTTGTTGGTAGCCAATGTGCCAATGTTTATCAGTATAGGATTCTTTTGCAGAGTCTCTTGGTACTGCTGTTTATTGGATTAATGTGGCCGACAATCCCTTTTAGTATAATGCTTAATTTAAGGTCCTCATTTATGTACTACTAAGTATTAACTGTTTTTTTAAACTGTTAATCAACTATTAAGCCGGAAATTTTTATTTACATTTATAATTATGTCACACAGCCATAAAACTATGAAAAACACAACCTCAAGCTTCTTATTTAGAGTTATAATGTTTTATGTAAAAATGAAATGATCTTTCTTAATAATTTTAGTCATATATATGAGAACTGCACTTGATGTTATTCTTGCATCTCACAATAAAATAAATATGCATGAGTGCGTTAATTGCTGCACCCATTGTAAAATTTCAATCACTTTAAGGTTTGTAAGAAAAAGAAGATGGAGACTGCATATTAAATCAGAAGTTTTGATATCCATGTGTCGATGTTTTTATATCTGTTTCATTTATGCTTGTTATGTGGATGAATGCTATCCATTTGTTTTCACTTCTACTGAGAACTTAGCTTTCTCATGCAACATTGACAATGGGTTCCTTTTCTGCTTTTCTTGTATTTGCTTCTCAACCTCTTCCTTTCTTGTTAATTGTATCCTTTATACCCTTTATAATTGTTAAACTTATTTTTGTGTCTATGTTTCTCTATCTCGCTCTCTATGTCTTCTTTTATTTTTTGGCATCTTTGTCTAGGCACCTGCTAGCATAGATTACAGTCCATGTTCACCATGTTGGAATCCATTAAAATGGCACAATTGAAAAACCATTTTTGAGATAATTCTGTATTTCTGTTTATAGGATTCATTTCCTGGAACAAAGAAATAGATTACCTAAACGCAATAATGTCATTTTCCCTAAATATCGATGACTGTGGCACCAACACTTTTTCGGAAGAGTGTGATGCCGATTCTATGATGCAAGATACTAGCAACTTGGATGGGGGACAAGATTTATTGTCTGTAGATGAAGGGGCAGCACTCGCAAGAGGTGTGCACATGTAAGTGGCAGCTTGTGGGGTTTGGCATAAAAAAAGGAGCTACATTTTAGAAATACGGTGCAAATATTATATATAAATTTGTGAAATTTTTTTATAGAACTTAGAAATTGTCTTTCTGGTTTAGAAATGGAGTTTAAGTTGGTATTTTCAGTCATAACTGCTAAGTTACTCAATTGTAATTTGAATAAAAAAATAGTTAACTCAATTGAAATGCTCCAGTATCTATTTTTTAGCGTTCTACATTCTTTTTTTGGATGAATATGGATGGAGCCACATCATGATTTTTTTCTATATCATACGTGATTTATGACCAATTATTGCTTTGTTGATGAACCAAACAACCTTAAATGAACCTTTGTCTTGGTTGCTGCTCAAAGGTGACCCTAATGAAGCCAGGATGAGGCCTGTTATTAGAAATCATGAAGGAAAAATTTGTTGACGTTCTTAGCTTTGTTGGATATTGCAATGTAATCAAGGTGGAGGCTCGTGTGACGTTCTTAGTAACGAATTTTTATAATTTAACCAAAACAATTATGATGTTGATTTATGAAATTCATTGGTCATGTAAGAGGAGATTCATGTAGAATTTTTAAAATTCAGCAAAGGCTCTTTGAGAATTCGAACTGTTAATTTGTCTTTTGTCATTATTGTCTTGTATGAAATATTTGGGCGGCTTGAGTTTTGTTCTTCCATTAACAGCATCAAGATCTATTACGGTCTTGTACGAGATACTTGTAAATTCTTAAAGTTTGGTGGGATTGTAATGTGATCCCTTCCAATGTTTTGGAAACAAATATATTTCAAGAAATGGATTCACATGCGTTTTGTGTGTGTGTGGCTGTCACATACAGAATGTTCCGTTAAAATATGATAGACAGAATTTCCAAGAATGCTAAGAAACTGGAGCAGGTCTCACTCTCACTATTTCTTTCTTTAAAATGATATACTGGTCTGCAATAATTTTATATATTTCTTTTTGGGATATTTAATATGCATTTCCGTCTTCCTTTTTTCTGAATTCTAAGCCAGCCAAAAATAATAGAAGCTCAGTAATAGATTGATTCCTTTTTTCTGAATTCTAAGCCAGCCAAAAATAATAGAAGCTCAGTAATAGATTGATTTGCCAGCATTAGATACAAGCTCTCTGAGTCTCAAACAAGGCCAAGCTTGAAAATTGAAAATCATATACCATCGTGCCTGCTTATATTGGACTTGGCTCCTTGACTTTTAAGGGCCTGTTTATTGAGCTGCTGTTTGTGCGATAAAGTTTTGGAGAACGGTAGAGAGAGAGAGATTCACAACAATTTTTACAAGAATGCTCAACTAAAGGAGAGTGACCCATCTAACAAGGATCTCAACACAATGAATTATTTGACTCAAGGAGATGAAGCAAGGATCAATGTACAAATTTTGTTTACAATTTTTAAACCGAGAGAGAGAGAGAGAATCCCACAACAATTTTTACACTGAGAAAGAGAGAGAGATCCAGACCGATTTCTACAATTGCATTTCCCAGCTGTAAAGCGAAAGGTATTTAGTAAAATCCTCAACTCAATGAAAAGCCTCGGCTCGGCTCTCCAACTTCAGTCAATATTACTGAAAAGAAAGACAAATGTAAAAAAAAAAGAAAGCCCCCAAATTAGAGTGACTAGAATTCTCAACAAAAGACTGCTCCCTCTCCAACTCTGATCATCGAAAGCACTGAATCCATATGTGCTCACGACACCAATAATGAAACCCATTCATCAGCATCCAATTCATTCATTTTCATAAGCCACAACTGACTCTGGGGAAGCAGATCCCTGAGCAAGCACTTCGTCGAACTTCTCAGTCTTGCCCAACACCACCACAATCTGTAACAGCAGATAAAACCCACAAAAAGAAGGCAATTTGTGTGTAAGTGAAAGAGAGAAAGATGCCTACTGAATTCAAGTTTTAAAAAACAGTAAAGGTCCCCCACGGAATCCAAGCCTTCAGTAGTGCCCAAATCTTCCACTGAATTCAAGTTTTCAAACACTGTTCTAAAATCAGAACAACAAACATAAAGGTCCCTCAACTGCTGCGCAATTAAATACGTCATGAAATGATGTGCAAATTGAAAAATTCCTTACAGATTAGTACCATCTAAAATATCACTTCCACAAATAAACCTCAGACAAACATCAAATGATATTGAGATGTAGTGAGCAACATATAAAACCTGCAAACTAACTATAATGAGAAAAACAAAAAACAACACCAAACTTTCAAAAATAGCAAAACTTTCAAAAAAGAATAGTAAACTACTAGCGATAATGAATAGTATAAACTACTAGCTCCCAGCCGTCAGATCTTCATTAGGTGGTTTAAAATTTATATTACTAAATGAATTTTAATCTTTTTTTTAGAAATCAGATCGTAATAAAATTTGAGACATTTGTACTAAAAAATAGGGCGCACAATAAAAAATATATATATATAATATTTCTTAAAATATAAAATGACCGAAATACCCCCAAAAAATGATGGGGGTAATTTGGTCATTTTAAATTATTGAAAGTAATTTTTTTATAGTTTTATATGATGCAAAAATAGTACGAGGTATATATACCTAAAATTTCATATTAATCTGATTTATAAAAAAATATTAAAATTTAAATAGTGATATGAATTTTGAACACGATCAAAATCAAATAGCTCGAAACTAATAATATAATTGCTATGATGGCATCATCATAAATTGGATAAGACATCACGAATAGGATTTTGCAATAGCTGGGAGCTAGTCGAATAGCTAGGACGACATCGTCATAAATTGGATGTCACAAAATGGGGAGCTAACAACAGAATCGCTAGGATGACATCATCATAAATTGGATATGACGTCACAAAATCTAATAGTTGGGAGCTAGTAGTAGAATCGTTATGACATCATCATAAATTTCATATGATGTCACAAATCAAATTTGTAAATTGAATATAAATTTGTAAATTAGATATAACGTCATGAATTAGATTTTACAATAGCTTGGAGCTGTGTTGAAAAAATTATTGATCCGATCCGAAATCGAGCGATTTGAATCAAGAATCATTATGATCATTTCAGATCTGTAATATATCGGGATCTAAATGGTTTTGACGTCACATAACCTGTACGACACATCATGCTCTTACACAACATCAATTTTTTTTATTTGTATATGAGATATCCAAATATAAAGATAACAAATGGTTACATATAGTATGAGCACCGCTTTTTATCATCAAGCAGCCGATTGAGGTGTTGGTTAGTGCCCCTTACATACATAGGCCTCTTACAAGAGGTTCTGAGTTAGCTTTATGTGTTAGGACTAATCATGAACTAAAAGATTTTTTTAAATGTGGTGTAAAAAGTTGTGTACTATGGAATTCGAATTTTGTCAGAGTTGAACTTTATGTGTTAAGACTAATAGAAAGGCATTCTAACAAATTTGGTTTAAATTTGAGGGATTAATATATTTAAATAAAAAATATGCCGTACAAACTAATTCTAAAACTCGCATCGTTCATAGGGTGAGACTGAGTTACTCGATCGAATTCGGCCTTAGCCGAGTCTCAGAACACTGAGCATATCACTGCGAACCCTAAGAATAGCTAGCCATGATTCCTCAAATGTGTTAAGATTTAAGAATCCTCTTAGATGTCGAAACCGGAATCCCAAAAGTTGGATCCTACTAAGATCGTATACTTATCCGTTAGAAACAAAAAAAGAGAGCACGAACCATAATACGGGAAATAAAACATGAAATACACATGCTAAGAAGATACCCATCTTTATTTCACAGCTAAACCACGGTCCAGGAAGAGACCCTTGACAGCAATTGAGACTTTCTCTCACTAAAAAGAAAACCCACTCAAAATCTTCATGAGAACCGCTTCTCTTCAAGAAACCACATCTCAATCTACAGGAAGCACATTCATGGTATTTCTCTCTGCATGAAACTCTCTTCTCTCTATGGGGAGGCCTTGCTGATGATGCAGAGGAGGCTAAGAGGAAGCCACATTTCCCATTTCGTGACCCAAATAGGGCACATATAGTCTTTCATCTTTCATCCCATATATATAAGATTAGAACTCTATACTAAATAGGAAACTTCCTATAGATGTTACATATATCTCAAATCAATAAATATGCACAAGAGTCATAAATCTTATTGGATTTCT
This sequence comes from Amborella trichopoda, assembly GCF_054954075.1. Taxonomy (NCBI): domain Eukaryota; kingdom Viridiplantae; phylum Streptophyta; class Magnoliopsida; order Amborellales; family Amborellaceae; genus Amborella; species Amborella trichopoda. The sequence continues at coordinate 34,598,347 of NC_142341.1, forward strand.
ATTTCTTTTAGGAAACTTATTAATATCAATCCCAATCCCACGTAATATATGATTTCTTTATGTGGGTGATTTTGGATATCACCATATCCAATAATCTTTACTTTGATATCAAAATCACCTGTTCATCATGCCAGCATCTATTGGATAGCTTTATGAATTATTTATCTTTTACCAAATAAATTATTTCATTATTATTGCTGAAAAATAGTGCTTTCAATAAAGCGTTCGCATACTTTGTCATATGTTTTTCATCAAACTAATGCACAAACACTAGCCCTGTACTGAACTATGGGCTATGATATCAATTGTAGAGGATAAAAACCAAGGTTTTACAAAAATAAGGGAAAGAAAAATAGTGTAGAAAAACAAAAGATCAGAGACACAAAAATTTATGTAGTTTGGCAAGTTGAAGTTCTTTTCCATTAATAAAAAAAATATTATGCAAACATGGAGAATACAATGGATTACAAGCTCTCTCTCTCTCTCTCTCTCTCTAGCCTTAAAACATCGTCTTTCTCTGACTACAATATCTACCGAAAGACTAAAGAAAACTAACCATTTTCTCTCTCTTATTTGCATCTCATTTTTTTTTTGTATATTTTTCTCTCTATAAAGATCTATTTATAAATAGTAACAACCATTAAAAGGCCCACTTAATTCATTTTCCTATTTTGATTGGGTCTTTTATTTCCCATAGATTTTCTACATCTAATAGGATTTAGGACATGTTTCATTTCCTATTAGGATTCACGTGATTCCAATATCTAAATCATCCTAAATTATAGGATCTTCTTAATGATAAGAAATATAAGTAAGTACATTAAAAATAAATAAATATATTATTTAATTATAAATAAATACATTATAACCAAATATATTATTAAATAAATATATAATTTCTATAGGCAACACTAGACTACAACACTATTCTACACGGGGAGGAGGCTTTGAACTTGTATTAGCAGCATTCTCGTCTCATGAGACAATACTGGAAGTGGAGAAGGGGGAGGCATTTCCCTTTTTTTTTCTTAAAATTTAAATTTGGATTCTAGAAATTACAAAAAAATAAGGCCAAAAAAATATAAACTATAAATAATGGAAAAACATAAATGAATAGATAAAGAAGAAATTGTTTGTATTTACTAATATGCGGAATGTTGCAATTTTAATTATATTTTTATTTTACATATACATATGTAATTTACATATATTGGAAAATAATTTCTTTAACAGAGAGAGAGAGAGAGAGGTAGTTGTGCATGTGGGTTCGGGGCAGAAGAGGAGCGAGAGAATACAAATAGGGAAAATATGTAAATTTATTAGAGAAATTGAGAGAGAGAAAGATGTGAAGGTTCATATTGTAGCAAGCACTAATTATAAATCATAAATGGTTTAATCATAAATATTTATATTGTAATAAAGGGTTCCATGGGAAATGATAACTATCATTAATGCATATACACATCTTCTTATTTAAATATTAACAATATTAATTGACTAAGCATAACGATAAGGGAGCAATTTAGGATGACCTCCGCTTAATAAAAGAAGGGAAAATAACATATATATATATATATATATATATATATATATATATATATATATATATATATATATGTGTGTGTGTGCGTGTGTGTGTTATATTTATCATTATTATGAAAATATCTTCAAGTTTCCCTTATTACACCTATATCTATCTTTCAACTTCACAACATTTTTTTTTTAGAAAAAAACAAAATTTCCCATTTTTGGTTTTTCAAAAATAGAAATTTATAAATTTTTGGATTCGGAAACTCCAAATTTATATTTTTTCCTACAAGCATTACCCATAAAATTTTCAAGTGAAGGAGATTTCCTTTTCCATCAATAAGAACAAGAAAAGCATGTGAACGCCTCTACACTTGGGGGGGAATAAATCATTGTCACCTACTTTTAAAATGGAATATATGATGCAAACCTATAAAAAGGAAAGGGGAAGCAGTTTAAAGAAACAAAAAAGAAAAAAAAATGGAGAGAAAGATTTTCAGGAAAAATTAATATAAGAAAAACGAAATAATTGTAGGAGAAAGAAAACTTAAAAAAAAAAAACAAAATAGTATATGTAAAGTTCCCAAAAAAAAACACCACCACTAAGGATTCAGGCCAGTACCTCACCTCAATTTGCAGAAAAAAAAAAATTAAGACAAACAAGATGAGAAAGATTTGCAGGAAAAATTAATAAAATAAAAACAAAAACATTGTAGGAGAAAGAAAAATTTAAAAATAACAAAATAGTATCCATAAAGTTCCAAAACAAATACCACCGATAAGGGATTGAGGCCCATACCTCAATTTTGCCTAACCCAACTTCAAAAATACAAACATAAAAATTAAGTAAAACCCAATTAGCGAAACTAAAATCCAAGAGAAAACCCAAAAATACAAACTTCAAAACAAATACAAAGATGACAGTTCAGTAAAACCCAAACAAAAAAATTTAAATACAAGAGAAAATAGAATTACACAGCCTTCTCCCATAAAATAACAATAAAAAAAATTATTTAGATGGAATAAAATCATTATAAGCACGCAATGTTTTCCTTTTTCTTTTCTTTTTTCTTCTGATGAATAACTAGTTAAGTACCCAATAATTTGCGGTTATATTAAATAGATAATATAATAAGATTAAGTAAAGTCTTTGATGGTTTCAATTATTAAAATAGGGAAAAATAAAAATAAGAACAATAAATAACTAAAAAGTCTCATATTCATGTAACCGAATAAAACCCACTCTAATCATCATATAGAATCCACAACTACAAGGAAGAAACTAGGGGAAGAAAAGAAGTTAAAAAATATATAAGAAACATACATTGATATCAACTATAATGTTTCTATGGGGGATTGGACAACGAACACCATCATGATCCATTGTTGTACTAGAAATTTATCCATTGCCAAATAAATCAAAGTTAGAAAACAATCTTTTTTATTTCCATAAAGATGATGAAAAAATTTGCGAAAATTAGTGTGAAAACTTTCAGTTTTTCAAAAACCGTAACAATATAAATTTGGATTTTCAAAAATTAAAAATTCTAAAATTTTGATTTTTGGAAAAACTGAAAATGGAAATTTTTGTATTGTTTGTTTTTTAAAAAAAATGGTATGAAATTGAAAAAAAGAATAGAGGTGTAATAACGGGAACTGAGAGGTACTTTCGTAATAACGATAAATATAACGGATATATACGTTATTTTTCATAATATATAATTAGCCCTAGCTTGACGCTCAAGACGAAATTTCTGGGCCGACGAAGACCACCTAGCTGGGTCACCCAACCCATTGCTAGTTGTAAAGCTAGCTACTTAATCTCATGATAAAAAATGAGGGATGTTTTATTAGGTGCTTATGTTGCCCACACAGATTAAGGGCATTTTATTTATTTTCAAGTATTTTAAAATACCATAATAATAAAGAGGGAGGGTTCTGCCTAACTAACATGCCTATTTATGATATTGTGGCCTTGGGTACCTCGCTCTATCTTTCTCTCTCTCCAAAGTTGTTCGCATATGTTTTGTCACTAATCAATCACAACTTAAGGTATCTTTCTTTTTCTTCCCTACTTTTCTTTCCTTGATGTATGCTCTATTTACTTAGGAAGGAACTGGAGCGTTTAACAAAAATACAAAAACCCTTAATTTAATATTCAAGGAGGTTACAAGTGTCCGATTTCAAATCGGGTAATTATGAGTACTAGCGGAATCCACGTGCTCTACATGTGATTTGATTTCTTTTAAAATAAAGTAGAAGGTTTTTAATATCGGTATGGTTTGCATAAGGTTACCACCTTAAACTGTCAAAGTAAGGTGCACCAGTAAATTTTATCATTAGCTGTAATTTTGGCATAAAAAATTCATAAGATGTCCTAAAAATCTATTTTCATATCTAATTATGAAATTTTAGACTCGTAAAATGGTTCAGAGCAAATAGATCTATGAACACATGAAAAAATTGAAAATAGAAGGTCCAGATAATATGTTGTAAGATGCACTATTTTTGGGACTCAAAATCTTTTTTTTTTTTTCATATTTATACATCTCGATGTAGAGATAATCAAGTATGGGGTTTTTCAGCTTCAAAATAGTCTTTTACGTTGGATTTTTTTAAGTGCAACTTAATTCTACATTTTAAGAGCGTTATTTTTATGGTACTGATTTATTGTGTTGCCAGGTTGTTTATACTCGAAATTGTGGGTAGGGGACTTCCCCCCCGCCTTGGTTTCAGGTGTAAATAAATTGATGAGTTGATAGAAATTACGTTCCAAAGAAGAATCAGGTTCTAAGACCTTATCCCTCTCGGATTACCGATAAAAAAGGCTTCGCTGCTATCTTAACCTTGGAACTCAACAAAGAAATCTTTTGAAAGTGATTGAGATAAAATGAGATTTTAAAAAAATAAGAGAATCATAAATAAGCAACTAAACTAGGGAAATATAAATAAATCGGGGTGAAGAATCTAACTACAAGATGCAAGAAAAATAAGAAATTAAGAGCATGGAGATAAAAAGGTGAATCTAGTCAAAACATATATGACATAGAATGAAAGAGACAAAGAGTAATATGGAAATACAAGCACGGTTACAAAGAAAGAAACGGATAGATCATCATCAATGAGGCAGAAAGAGATGAGTATGAAATGCGAATAAAGATAATAATATAACATGAGAAGAAATAAAATGGATGAGGGGAGGGTTAAGAAAGCTAATACTAATAAGTAACATGCAATGAGAATAACAAAACTAAATACAAGATAGAGATAAAAGGAGAGATCATAAAAAAGAGTGTTAAGACAAATGAAATAGGGAGAAATAGGAAATGACTCATTAAAAAAGGGAAGAGAAGGATAGATGGATACAAGTTACTAATAAAAGACAATGAAAGACAAGAAAAATGAATGCAACAAGAAGAAAATAAGAGAGACTAAGCTATTGAACAAAATATAATGGAAAAAGATTGACGTAAATATGAAAGAGAATATGAAACAAGAGGGATGGAAGGAATGAGATTAAACTACACAATAAGGGGAAAGGGGAAAGATTAAGATAAATCTCCCTAACTAAAATAGAGAAGATACAATAAAGAATAGACTAATAATCGCTGCAAAGAAAAAAACGTGAGGTGAGAGAGATCTACATTGCTAGATGAGTGAGAGGGGAAATAGAAACATACAACAAATTAAACAAAGAATCTAAAAGAGATAAAACAACCACACAATAAAAAGATGAGAGATTGAGATGAAAGGATAGAAAGGGTTTATGCTATCAAATAAAGTTAACTATGGATGAGCATTAAATAAATCAAGAAGATAGATTATCATAAGAGATAGAGAAAGTAAATTTATACTAAATAAGATGGGAGAAAAAGGGGATCTATGTCATGAAAGAAGAAAATGGGAAAAGGAGATAAACATCACAAACATTAAGAAATAAAGATTACTATGAAAAGAGAATAAACTATTTAACAAAGAGAATGAGAGACAATGATGAGAAGAGAAGATCTACATTACCACATAAAGAAAAATAAAAAGAGAAGTAAATGCTGCAAGTAAAAAATAATAAATATAACAAGAAAAGGAAAAATAATCATATAATGAGCGGGATAAGAGGATAAAGAAAATAATAAACTTACACTATGAGATGAACACAAGGGGAAAGAGGAATAAATGCCAACCAAAATGGAAGATGGAAAGATGATCAATTGCTAGTCAATGAGAACTTGAAGTAAGAGCCCTGAGAGAGAGGGAGATAGAGAAATAACCGTAACTAAATAAAGACGATAAATACTACATTAAATGTAAAAGCAAAAAGAGACAAATGGATCATAAATAAAGGAAAATAAGGTAAAAATCATAAATACGAATAAAAAAGCAGTAAATGTGAGAAACAATAAGAAAAGGAAAAGAAAATGATGCTTTAGGTCGGATCGCCATGCCCGGTGCCCAGAGTCGACATCTATTCAAATTGTAAGGTTGCACAATCAATCTCGAACTTTCTCCATTTTAACAAGGCAAATAGAAATAGGAAGAAGAGGGCTTGAAAGGTCTGATTATCTAGACCGCCTTTAGTTTGAAGTGGAGCTTGAAGGAGTTTGTAGTTGTAGTTTTGGACTTAAAGGTTTGGTAGGATGGAGGTTACCCAAGTGGGCTCACCTTGGGGCTTTTCTCTCAAGCGCAATCTTAGGATCAAAACTAAGGGAATTTGGGCATAACCTAGGCTCAAAATCCTTAAATGTTCAGACCATTTGGATGAAGTAAAAGGACCTACTTATAGGAAAATGGACCCATGACAGCCTGTAGGTTAGTTTTGTGCGAAGTTTTGTGCGATTTTTGGGCCACAAGAACTTCGGCAACACTTGGATTGGCACTGACGCTAGTTGCAATGGTGTCATGTCATTATTGTTATAATAATGATGGTCAGTGAATATTAATTGCTCATTAATGCGGCTTTTGTACGACTTTTCATAATCTGGTGCCATCGGCAATGGCACCGACGACATTTCAACTACCTTCAAACACTGTTCATGATACATGTCGTGTTCTATGATCTAGTTCAGATGAACTAATTATAGCTTGAAGCTATTCCAACTAGCACTGACGACATTTGGACTGCCACCAGATATTAGTTGTTTTGTCGTTTTGGTTGTACCTTCGTCTGATCATCAACCAATGAGGATTCGACAACCTTGACCCGTACTGACATCTAACATGTTAGTACAGGTCTGCTATGTTGGTGGATAAGGACTGACATGTCGGCGGGTACAGACTGACATGTCAGCTCATCACTTTAGTCATACCGGCTAGGCTATTTCCCGTTTGGTGAAGATCTCGGGGCCTGGCACTGGTGAAAATGGCGCTGGTGACATTGACCATGCCGTCAGGCTTCTTGATCATGTTGTAGCTCGAAAAGGAAGGCTCAGGTGCTTGGTGCAATTTAGAATGACGCTGGTGCCGATGGGAATGGCACCAGGTTTTTGGTCTTCCGGGTCACCCATGCTGTGACTAAGATGCCTTTAGTATCTTGCCGTCACACTTTTGGTAGGGCTTTGATGCTCGTTGAGGTAACATCATAACCTTTCCTTCTGAATGCTTCATGGTCAGGTCGTTCTGAGTCTGCCTTGCCTTGTTTAGCCTCTTGACACTTTTAATCCCACTGGAGCAATAGGGCTTTGGTAGAGGCTAGGTTGACAGAGAAAGGGTTCTGGTGGGCTAAATGGTTTAAAATACCCAAGTGGTCTGCCTGTGACATTTCAACGTGTCAATAACTTCTCTAGTCAAGATCAGGGTGTTTACACATCTCAATTTGTGTGATGAATTTAATGTCAACTATAAATGGCTCTAGAGGTACCTAGGGAAAAGTAATAGTGAAAAATTTCTACTATAAGAACATGTAAAACCGACCTATGTAACTTAGATTGAGTCAGAACAATTTAGTAACTTTATAATTTGACTAATAAGTTCATATTATACTATAAAGGAATAAACAATTGATTAAGATTTAAAGTTGATATTCAATTAATATTAATATTAAATAAATTACTGTTTAAAATAGTACAACATGTCATTTTTTTGTGGCACTATATTGTGTTACTTGCACAACTTGTGTTATTATTTTAAAGAAGTACTAATCTTAAGTAAACCACTGCTTTGAGTAGTGCAAAGTACCATTTTTGTGGTGCCACTATGTTGTGCTACCTACTCGACTTATGAAATTCATTTTAAAGAAATTAACATGAACGTTGAATTTATTTAAAATGAACTCATTCTAGAGTTTAAAGGGACATGTTCATTAGATTGTTTAAATATTATAAACTGGAAGTTCTTTATTATGATCTTGCTAAATTATATTACATGTTTGTTTTTAATTAATTTTGTAATAGTGCAATGTGTCATTTTTATGTTGGCACTATGTCGTGTTACTTGCTTAACTTGTATCAAATTTATTTCATAGAAGTCAATATGAATGTAGAATTTATTTAAAATAGGGCATGTGCATTACCAACTAATAGAGGAGTTTAATGATTTAATTGTGTAGAAGAAAAAAATTGAAGTTTTTTATTGTGGTCTTGCTAGAATATGTTGTAGGTTTATATGTGATTAATGTTACAATTTTTTTATGTCCATTAGATTTATTAAGAAATTATTTAGAGTTTGATCAAATTAAAAGTTATAATTTATTATAACTTATAAAAATAATTTAAATATTTATAAGTTATTAATAATAAGTTACAAATATGTATATATATATATATATATATATATATATATATATATATATATATATATATATATATATATATATATATATATATATATATATATGTTACATATGGAAAACTCTTAAAAACGCCGATAGATGAAATTGAATAGTGTTTCGCCCCGCCACGGACATGCTATGTCTATTGTGGTTTTGCCTTAAAAATCGCCCCAGATCTACATGAGCCGCAATGGACATGCTATGTCTTTTGTCATAAAAATACTGCCACGGACATGCTATGTCTATGGCGGTACCTCAACAGTCATGCTATGTCTTTTGCGGTACCGCAATGGACATAGATAGTCCATTACAGTCTTTTAATCCATGTGATCCAAAACAATCGGACGGTGCTGAGCCTATGGCCGAAAATGTTGTTCTTTTTTGTCCATTGGCATTGCGAAATGGCTTCCGTTACATATATGTATAAGTTATAATTTACATACACACACACACACATACACACACACACACACACACACACACATATATATATATATATATATATATATATATATATATATATATATATATATATATATATATATATATATATATATATATATATATATATATATATATATATATATATATATATATATATATATATACATACAATGTTTTTATAGCGAATTATGCATTCCATTGTGGCACTATGTCATGCTACATAATAAAAATTGTGTCAAATTTATTTTAGGAATGAATGTAGAATTTATTTAGAAAGGTATAAAAAAAATTGTGATTCTTCCTTAATAGCATTTCATAGGATTTATTCCTTCGTTTTTGTTTTTAATATTGATATTGTATTTATAAAGTCATAAAATAGGTAATTAAGATTAAAAAAACTTACTTAACAATTTGATCACCAAAGTGTTCAAGTAAATAAATAAAAATATGAGTAATTGAAAGAAAGATCTATATGATCTTTTACTAGGGAATAATATATAGATTTTTTTTTTTATTCACCCCTTTGTTTTGGTAGAAGGTACGTACATGTGGTCTTATTACAATAACATATACTTCAAAATAAAATCAACACAACAATAAAACAAAGATCTTAAAACTTGTTGCCATTGAAATAACTATGCACTATACTTGATAATATAAAGATAAGATTGCAATAAATAAAAGAGAAGAGTATCAGAGATTACCTAAACCGGGCTTATTACACCTCACACCGAGTCACCAACATCTGATGGCACGAGATCGACGATTTAGATTCAATCTCAATTCGGAAAAGTAAGTTTAGGCCACACTAATTCTATGGAACCTTTTTATAATTTTTCAGACCTAAATCCTAACCCCAAGACTTATTTTGGCATATCCCATACCACCCAACCCTTATGCTATTCAAGATGAGAGAGAGACTTAGGAGGTGGCCTAGGGTTGGGGCGTGCCCCTCTAGAGATAGGCTAGGAGAGAGAGAGAGAGAGGGGTTTTAGGGGAGGAGAGAGAATCTTGAGAGGGAGGAGAGAGAGTGGGGCGTGCCCTTTAGAGAGAGAGAAGAGAGATTATGTGTAGAGAATAGAGGGGTACACCCTTATTTATAGCGTAAACTTAGGTCTAGGGTTTCTCATAGTTTACCTCTTAAGTGAGATTGAACATGGACCGTCGATCAAGGGTGATTTGTGGGATGAGAGATCTGAGTCATCCATTTCATAGATGAGCCATCAACATTATGGAAAGTACATGAACCATTATCCCCCTTTCCTAAACCATTTTCTCATCAATAGAAAATTAAATAAATTAAATACAATCAAATATTGTGCATACCATAAACTAACATAAGTGTACTCAATCTTTCCACAAAATATTTCAAAGATATATCAAGTCTACTCAATCTTTCTACAAAATCTTTCAAAGATATATCAAGTCAATATTTAGACAATATCTTCCAGCCATATGGTCACATGCCATATCACTAAAAATAGGAAAGAGAATAAAGGGTGGGGCGTGCCACCCAAGGGAGGCACTCATGGGCCCCACCTTCTAAAAATATGGTGGGCCCATGTACATAATGGGCCCCTATGATAGTTTATATATTTAAAATTAATAAAAATATTTTAAAATATTTATTTGAACATTTAAACCATTGTAAATTCAATATCTTTAATTTTACAAATCCAAATTTCATAAATAAAATATCCAAATATTCATAAAAATTCAAATAATAATTTTAAAATAATTGATATCTTAAAACAAATATAATTAAATTAATTTGATGGGAAATGAATCCATACAGCTTAAGAATTAAATCAACAATCATGGGGTACTCTGCCTTCAACTGTGGACTACAGACCACACTTGCTTTATCGAACTGACCCAATGTTTTTCATGATCCACAGTCTAAGCAGGGGTTCATTAGCGGGTCACCAAAGTCTAGTCGATGAGCTAAGGGGTCGCAATCCCAGTCTGTGGATTTTAGGTTCTCGCTTAGAGACGAGTCAATATCACCTAGACCAGATGCGACTACAACTCCTACGGTGCATATGGGTATCTCTCGCACATGCATTTGCTTCACCCAAAAATGTGGCTTGCGTTTCCGAAATGGTCTACCGTATGTTTGCCGTATAATGGTACATGGATGAGGCTTTGACTCCCGTCTTTGAAAGCCACAATCACACACAAGGGTCACACAGTTCATCGACTCACTCATCCAGGCATATTCCGACCTCATCAAGGGGTGACTCATTAGGACCCTTATCGATTAAGATTCTATGCCTAGGTAATATGAGTTTTTCTCAACTGACTGGCCTAAACCATCAAGCACAGCCTGATATATGCAAACACTATTTGTATAGTATGGTCCACAAGAGATCACACTCCCACTGAGTTTGTGATCCATTATATCAAGCATTACTTTACTCATAAAGCCTTTAATGGCCACACAAACCCAATATCTCCTACTTGGCCTTTGAAGGTCTTACAGTCTCTCTTCCTCACTTTCTCTCATCCCTATCCCTCTCACATGTTTTACAAAAACATTATGGGCAACCACCTTAGTCAGAGGATTTACAATCATCAAATTTGTGGTTATGTAGCTAGTCTCGATCTCTCTCAATCTCACCTCATTCTTCAGGTGATAGAAATATGGTTTAGTATGCTTGGAATTTTTATGAAAACGATGCTCCTTAGAAACGTATATTGCTGTCGTGTTGTCGCAGAAAATCCGCACAGCCTCACAACATACGGGTTGAAAGCTGAGCTGATTAAGAAACTTCTTAATTCATACGGTCTCTTTGGCTGCTGGACAACATGCTACATATTCAGCTTCCATGGTGGATAATGCCACTATGTCCTGTTTCTTTGACTTCCCAGCATAAACACATATTCAGGTATAGACTTCACATTATCTGGATCTGCGAGATAGCATGCATCTGAATATCCTTCTATTGCTATTTCAGTTCTCCCCTTTATATGTAACGGCATAGATATTTATTATGGAAACTCTATTCTTTCTGTCTCGGCTTTCAATAAGCTCTCTCTCATTTTTAAAAAGTTTTCAGTTATTTCTCAATCACGAATTTTTCCATTTTCTCTCTCTGCTCACATGTAAAACATTTTCTTTTGCTCACATGTAAAACAACTTCCTTATTTCACTGACAGTTTCTTTATTAAATATATACACGTCACTTTCTCTCCTCTTATTTATTCTCTCTCCCCAAATAATCATACTCCATGCGCAGCCATGGCCTACCCACTTTTTGTTATATATTTATTAGACCGGGTGTTAAAAGATGCACCTCTCTCTGTCCCTCTCAAACTCTCTCTCTTTAAACTTTGATGCTTTACTTCACAAACCATACAACAGGTGCAATCTTTCTCTTCAAGTGATCACATCTTCATTCTCTAAATCATTTACTTCATGCGCAATACAAGCATTTATAATTCCTTTTTGTACGGCAGTCACATTTTCTTTCTCTAAATAGGTACGTTCATTCTCATTTTCTTTTATGTTATTATATATTATCAAATATCATGTATTGGTATCTTGAACTGGTTTTGTAGATTGGTTTCCTATATCTACGTTATGCTGCAGATTCAAAGACCTTATGAGGTTGGTTTGAGCCCAAAGTAAAGATGATGAGGTACCTATAAAATTAATATTATTAATATCCTTTTTCCGATTCAGTATGTATGATGTGTGGATCAATTATCTATTATTGCTTAAAAAGAAAAAAATATTTAGTTAACGACTTGGAGAAGTTGGGGTTCGAAGCTTTAGTTTTCTTTTTCCTGTTTAGTGTACTGTTGTAGCTTATGTTTCTTTCTTCCATTTAAATTATTTTAAATATTAGTTTGTACTGTTGTAGCTTATGTTTCTCTCTTCCATTTAAATTATGTTAAATATTAGTATTTTTTGATAATTATAGCTTTGATGCAAGACTAGCACATTCTAAAAGAAAAACATCACAAATCCAAATTGCATTGTAGGTATTTGTAGACCACGAAACCAACGTGAAGCCAATTGTTGTTCCTAGAGCTTGAATACGGAACCTGAAAACTCATTTCAATATTGAGAGGAAACTTTGATGTATTATAATAACTCTTAAGCCTAAGAATTTATGAACAGAAATAAAATTGCTCATAAATAATTGAGAAAAAAATCCAAAACAGTTATTTAAAAAGTGAGCATAATTTGTGTGCAAAACTGAGAAATTCATTATAATAAATTTGTATATGAGTACTATTTCCAATCCATAAAAATTCATCTCTTTTTTAAAAATTCTTATTCAATAATTTACGTCTCATTGAAACTTAAATATACTAACTTTAAATCATTTATAATTAACCTGCCAACTCATTTCGATATTGAGAGGTAACTTTGATGTACTGTAATAACTCTTAAGCCTAAGAATTTATGAACAGAAATAAAATTGATCATAAATAATTGAAAAAAAATCCAAAACAATTATTTAAAAAGTGAGCATAATTTGTGTGCAAAACTGAAAAATTCATTATAATAAATTTGTAAATCACTACTATTTTCAATCCATAGAAATTCATCTCTCTTTTTAAAATTCTTATTCAATAATTTACGTCTTATTGAAAATTAAATATGCTAACTTTAAATCATTTATAATTAAAATTCCAAATATTGAAAAATAAATAAGAAAAGAAAGCTAGCTTTCTACTATGTTATCAATTGTTTGAATCTACTATTGTGGCATCAGTGTTATTACATTATACATGATTATTTTATATTATTTAATAATATCTATAAATAAAATAAATAAATTATATTGTATATTATCAAATAATATCTATAAATAAAATAAATATTATATTTATTCAATAAGATAATGCTAATGATAATAATGGTGGTGATGGCAATTCATATTAGCAATTATTTTTTAAATAAACTATACCACGTGCAACGTAGGAGTATAACACTATTATTTTTTAAAGTGCCCATAAGGACACATTGTATATTTGGTCCATCAAGAAAACTATCTACCAATAATTTCATGTAAATATGGAGATCTATTTTTAGAAGTATATTTAAAAAAAAATTTACATTTTGAGCCTTTAGTGAAAGTTTTTAGTGAGAGATCTTACACCCTTAGGCACATAAAATCAACTTCTACGTTATTTTTTTGGCATTAGTTCAATTGGACCTATCCAATTAACCTATATTGTCTGCTATTGATTGATGAAGATGAACACATGAAGATTCAATTGGACCTATCCAATTAACCTATATTGTCTGCTATTATTGATTGATTGATGATGAAGATGAACACATGGCCACACTTCCCTTTATCATGCTAATTCAGTTACTTATCTTTGTTCTCCATCCCTACCAAACTCCAAATCTAAGATGAATTTCTTGGTCACAAACGTGCTTATATTTTATATGTAGAAGATATTTTGATTACATTTAAAATTTTAAAAAAAGAAGAGTGATTTATAGACTCCAAAATTTTAGGTAAGACACGAAATGGACTACTTATATGCGAAAATTACAAAGAAGGTTGTCAACCTCACTTTTTTATATTTTTTGAAAATTATCAAAAATATACTTTAATTTTAGCTTAATAGGAAAAAACCACAAACTATTGTAAACATCGCCTACACCCTTTTTCCTCATTTTCAGGTTGTTTTTTATCAAAATAACATTCACGATAGTTGTAATACCGCAATGTTTAGCAATTTTGTACAATGTTTAACGCATTTAATATTGTACTTAAAATACCGTATAAAGCCTGAAAACGGTTTAGTGAGAGAAGATGGCCACATAAGAGAAGATGACCACATAAGCTTAACCGATTTTGACCACTCTCAAGCTAAGCCATGTTATTCGGTATTTTAAGTACTGTAAAACTAACCATGTTATACGACCATGTTATACGACACCCCATAAACCCTTTTCTCCTCATATTTATCTCTTTCATCCCTATAAATTTTTTTTTATGTTTATCTTTTCTTTATCTCGCTAATTTTTTATCTCTTCTTTCTCTCTAAATCATTTATCTCTCTAATTCTCTTTCTCTCTCTACTTACTTCATCAACTCGAGAAACACGATTCCAACGATTCCAATGTGATACAAATCTGACTCCATTTAATTTTCATAGGGGATGAGATTGAAATTCATAGGGGATGGGATTGAAAAGAGTTTTTACAAAGGAGAGTAAGGTACACATGTTATTATTCAAATCTCATGGAGAGAGAAAGAGGGTTAGAGAGAGAAAAGATTTAGAGAAATCTCTTTGGTGAGAGAAAAAAAGATAAAAAAGAATTCGATAGCGAAACAAAAGATAAATATTAAAAAGAATCAGAGAGGTAAAGAAGATATAAACATAAAAAGAATGAGAGATGAAAAAGCATTTTTCTCTAAATCTTCTTTACTTAAATCTTTTCTCTCTTTTAATGAGAGAAACATAAAAAAGATGAGAGATTGGAAAGCATTTTTATACGGTGTTTAAACTACCGTATAAAAATACCTTAAGTATTATGGTACTTAAAGTATATAAAATACACTAAATATTACGATATTTAAAGTGCCGTAATGTTCTTCATGGTAATACTACTACTGTGAAGGTTATTATCGTAAAAAAAACCCAAAAATGAGAACAAAAATGTGTAGACGAGGTTTAAGAAAGTTTGGTTTTTTTTTTTTCAATTAAACTTAAATTAATGTATATTTGCGATAATTACCTTATATTGTTCTAAAATTGCCCCTCAATCAACTTGGATTTTGATTTTTAGTTGCTTTTGTTTGTAAGACAATGCTGCAAGCTTTATGGCAATGTCTTACTAACAAAAAGCAAATTTTTTTTTTAAAAATCAAAATTCAGTTTGAATGAGAAACAATTTTGAAAACAAAAAAAGAGTAGACGTGGAGCATTTTCATATTTTATCTAAAAGTTTCGGAGTCCGTACTAAATCACTCGAATTTTTGTTTTTTTTCGAAACGCTACCATTCAACGTCTCATGGCTACCAGCCATGACGACCTCTTTTTGTAACGATGTACAATGCTCCCGCGAGAGCATTTATACTGATACTTCTTTGTTACCGTTCTTTTGCATTCGCCTTTCTCGCTCTTACAACCGAGTCAACCGCATCTCGCGAAACAGGAACAACTTTATTCCCGTCTCTTTGTTTTTTTTTGTTTAACAGTGACAACTTTATTCCAAACTTGACCGTCACTTCTCAGCTTTCACAATTACAATTGCTACAGTGGCTCAATTATTCAACTCCCTCTCTCTCTCTTAACCCTCTGATTGCGGGTTTTCGTTTTGGGCCATCGAGGAAAAAGGATAATGAGCTGTTGAATTTTGTGGTATTGATATTTTTTGGATTTGAAATTGGGGTTTTTAAGGCAATGGAGAAGACAACGTTTGTAGGTTGTTAAGGTTTTCCAGTATTTAGAGCCCTGGGGATCAAGAATTGGGTTTTCCTTTTTGGGGAAGAAAACATCATTGGCTTCTTGAAATTTACGAGCTCTGAGAGTAGGCTGAAATACTGATAGTCACAGGGGAATAAAAGATTAGTTCTTGAGATTTTATACAATATTTTTGGATTTTTGAATAGCATGGATAACGGTAGTTGGATGCCTGCTCAAGGCAAGGGTGATCTAGTTCTAACGGATGCTAACGATTGGAGGACAGAGCTTTCAGCTGATTCTAGGCAGAGGATTGTGAATAAGATGTGAGCTCTGTCTCTCTCTCTCTATCTCTCTCTCTCTATCTCTCTCTCTATATATATATATATATATTGATTGGTAGGTATATTTCTTTTTTTCATTGTTTATTTCTGTAGTCTACTGCATTCCCAATTTGATATTGCCTGTCTTTGTGTGCTGTTTTTTGTTGAAACATATTTCTTCCTTTGGTATGGGAATGTTTAGAATTCCAAGGATATTAGAGAAACAGTAGGATAATACAACTTACCCTTGTTGAGATGGACTTAAGGAAAATTGTTTCATGCAGACTGAACTGCATTTCTACATATGCGGTCTAGAAAGTGTGAAGCATATATCTTAAAGATGGATGCAAGTAGGTTTCCATCTAAAAACAATAAAAACAATGGAAACGAATGGTCGAAAAGTTTTCTTACTAGAAATATTATTTTAAATTTTAAATTTTTTTTAATTTTTTTTTATATTCATGATATCCATGTTAGAAACTACATGTCATTAAAAATTAAGTCTAAAAATCCATCTTAGAAATAGATTTTTGTTAAGAGGCTCGCATTTCTATGCATGCCGGCTTGGCCGCATAGAAACTGGGTCCTTATCTTAATCGTTTGGGAATAAAGAGTATTTAAAAATGATCATGGACATCTCTTTATTTTTATATTTTCCCCCAAAAATTTGAACATTGGATCTTTGTAATGACTATTTGCGTATAAGTTGATTGACTATATTTAATTATATAAATTTGAAGTTTCTTTTTGCGTTGGTGACATACACTTGGCCTTGGAATTGAGAATAGGATTGAGCAATACCAGAGGCAATACCGAAACATTAATATTGTCGGCAGCTACTATCGACAGGCGCAACATTGTTCCATATTCAATAACGGAACCGTTCTCAAAACGGCAATCAAGAGGTTGGAACAAGCCCAGGCCGGAGAGTAAGCTGGTCTATTCGTTGTATGTATTCATCTTGATCTGCAACTATAGAAGGATCTTGAATTGGTTATACCCCCACCTTCAAGTGGGTAGTGCCTTTCCCACTGGGTTATGATATGCATATGAATCTTCAATCGGTAGCATAGCTAGGAGGGTTCTATCTCCCTTAGGAACTGTGGTAAGGGGGGTCATTCCCGTATTAGCTCTCTTGTTTACATGGCTGCCCTAGAAGACAATATAGTTAATAGTATATATTTCTTAGCTTAGAAAGGAACCCCTTTCAGTCCCATTCTCCGGCTTGTGAGGAACTTTGGTGGTGCCTCTGAGCCTGCCGTAAGCCAAGGAAGGGCATCCAAAAGTCCCTGGGTCAGGTCTGGTTGTTATCAGCAGGTGTTGTTTTAGGCCTTTGATCAGCAGGTGTTGTTTTGATTGGTTAATCATGGAATAAGGTATGAACTTTTTTTTTTTGGGAGTGTTGGCTAATTAGTACTAATGTCAGGTCTTCATCGGATATTGGAGGATTTTCCTTAAATACTAAATGGCTTGATCCATAAAACCACAAGCCCTACTGCTCTAGTTGATGGCCTTTACTGTTTTTCATTTGCAGAATGGAAACTCTTAAGAGACACTTGCCAGCAGGTGACCCTGATGGACTGTCTGTACTCACAAAAATTGCTGCAAGATTTGAAGAGAAGATCTTTACTAATGCTGAGAACCCGGTTCTCCTTTCTCTCCTTGTCAATCTGTAATTTATATTTTTAGTTGTGGATACCTAGTGATTGTTTTCTTGGTTTCCCTTCCTTTTCTTCATCTTTTTCAATTCGTATCGAGAAATTTCATCTCATTCTACAGTTTCATATCCCTATTAAATTTGCCACTTGGAAGTCTTATTTGGAATGAAATATGAGAATATGACAATGTGAATCTAGAATTGGGTTCACACTGAATTGTATCATTCAATTGGGTATGTAAGATAGAAGTGTATATGTCAGTATCGTGTGAGACAAACACTATTTATTTGCTCTGGTTAGCAGATAATCATTGAAGCCCTACAAAATTTTAGTGGGTAAATCCCTTCAAATAACATTGTGTCTTGAAGGTTTTTAAATTTGGCTTCTAAACTGCGTCATACATAATGTTTTTGATAAATATTTTGTATATTTAGATATTTCTATTACAAATAACATCCTTTTATTTGAGTGTTGTGCATATGGACAGGCATGCATCAATAATCATGCACGTATACCTACGTATTTACATGTGCGTGCTACATGCATCCTGGGTATTTGTCATGTGTACACATAATGCCACATAGATGGTTCTGTTGCCATTCTTGTTTGGTTCCATTCATTTTCTTTATTTTTCCTTTCTCAGTTGTTCAACTTCGGGATGATATTTTTTTAAATGTTTTTTAATGTATGGGGTTTAATGTTAGAGCTGTTTCAGTTTGTTGATGTTTTGCATTTCAAATAAAGACTAATTTTTGTTCATTTGGTAGTGCATAAAACTCGAATGGCTTTCTGTTGTTCGTCCTCATTTTGCAAGTTGTTAACTGGGGAGAAATTTTATACGTCATTGACTTGCCAGCCTTAAAACCTCTCCCCACCAACCCTTGACATGGCAAACTGTGTAAATAAGCAAAGAAAAGAAAATCTACTTTTGTGTAGGTTTGGGATGGCATATGCTGGGAGTGAATCAAAGAATTGGAGATCAGCTTTGTGAACAGGTTGAGAAAAGAACTATCACCGAATGAAATAAGTTCACTGAACTGCTTGTGGACTCTGACAGACCCAACATTTTATTTTTATAAGATTGATATCTGACTTTATTGTTTGCATGAACTAATTAATAATTTTACTAACCCACCCAACCTTTTTAGTTGTTTAGGAAGAATCCGGCTTATACGCTCAGAGCTTAACTATTTAATGGGTTCAAAACTCTTCCCATCCATATTAACTTTTAGCACTTATTTGGGAGAATTAGTTAGACTGAATGATCATTGGAACAATTGATTATCTTTAGCTGGCCGTGGAAACAATGAAGTCGAGATAGAGTAGAAGGTATTATGGTTATTGGTTGTTAAGTCAATGGTTTGTCGAGACTTGGGTGTTAATTTTGAAACAACAAATTTGTGTATTTTGGTATAGTTATTCGTGACAAAATAATTACACATTTATGCTTATGATTCTATACCTAATCCTGTATATTGTGATTAGTTGGATGCTTTATACTCTTATATGTTAGTCCCTTATGAGAATCTCAATATTCACATTTCTCACCTCTGAATTATTGATTTCCAGGCAGAATATTTGAGGGAAATATCTCTAATGATGCTCACTATGGAGACAGAATCTGCCGTGGGCAATTCTATGGCATCAAACCCTATTGGAGAAAAACCAAAATATGCGAGATCATGGTGAACATTTGTCAAGTATAGAAAATTGTTTACTTATGTGCAAAAAATACTGTTGGTGTATATATATATATATATATATATATATATTAGGAAGAGACTACAAAATTCCTATGGGCGAAAATGAACAGTATTTTTGCCCATAGGCTCGGCGTCGTCTGATTTTTCGGACGCCATGGATTAACGACCGTCATAAACTTAGCATGTTTGTGGCGGGATTTTTTTACGCAAATTTGAAGCAAATAATATGGGGGGACCGCCACGACTGCCCTAGGTCCGTGGCGATTTTTAGGCAAAACCGTTATGTTCGTGACGGAGGCGAAACACTATATATATATATATATATATATATATGGAAAAGCTAACAATAGTTGGGCAGCTATAATGAATTGTATTATAGGTGGAATCCCAACCGTCAAATCTTCATCATGTAGTTCAGAATGCATATCACTATATGAATTTTAATATTTTTTCTAAAAATCGAATCATAATGAAATTTTAGATGTGTTACTAAAAAATAGTGCACACAATTAAAAAATATTTCTCAAGATTTAAAATGATTGAAATACCCCTGAAAAATGACGGAGGTAATTTGTTCATTTTAAATTATTGAAAGTATTTTTTTTATATTTTTATATCATGCGCAATAGTGTTAGGTATATACATCCAAAATCTCATCTTAATCAGATTTATAGAAAAAAAAAACTAAAATTAAAATAGTGATATGCATTCTGAACCACATGATGATGTTCTGAAGGTTGGGATTTTTCCTATATTACTATTCATTATAGCTGTCCAGCTATTGAAAGGTTTACTTTTATATATATATATTTGTGTGTATGTTTGCATGTATATGTATAGATATCTGTATATATGCATATGTGTGGGTGTGCATATATATATATATATATATATATATATATATATATATATATATATATAGAAAAGGCTTCTGTGGGCTAATGGGCTCACAAGAAAAAATGAGCCCAATGGTCCAGATTGAATCTAAGCCGATCTAACGATCATGGATGCCCGATAGTGTTTGAATTTTAATTTTTTTTCTACAAATCAAAATCACTAGAAATTTTAGATGTGTGTTCATAAAAAATAGGAGAATATTTAAAAAATATTAAAATAATATTTCACATGAAAAACATTGACCAAAATACCCCCATAAATGTTTGGGGGTATTTTGATTATTTTTAATTTTACAAATTATTTTTTTATATTTTTATGACGTGCGACTAGATGAGAAGAACATTCACCTAAAATTTCAAGTGATTTGGATTGTAGAAAAAAAATTAAATTCAAACACTCTCGACCGTTAGATCGGCTCAGATTCAATCTATGACATTGGGCTTGTACTATTCTATGAGCTAGTGGGCTCACCCTAGCATCTTCCTATATATATATATATATATATATATATATATATATATATATATATATATATATATATATATATATAGCGTGCGGTTTCTATAAGGTTGCAACCTTAAACATGCCAATTAAGGCACACCACCAAATTTTATCATAACATGTAATTTTGTTGTAAAACATTGTTAGTATCATCTTAAAATCTATTTTCATATCTAATTAGAAAATTTTAAACTCCAAAAAGGGTTAATATCAAGGAGATCTATAAACATATGAAAATTGTGAAAATGGACGGTCTAGATAATGTGTTGCAAGATGCACTATTTTTGAGACTCAAAAAGGTTTTTTTTTATATTCATACATCTCAATGTCGAGATGATCAAATGGAGGATTTTTCAACATCAAAACAACCTTTCCAATAGATTTTTAAGGTGCATGAGGTGCATTTGTGATTCTACATTTTAAGGTTGCAACTTTATATAAACTTTTCCCATATATATATATATATGGACGGCCAAATGATTTCATGCAACAGTTATATTGTAATATAATGCAACAATCTTCAAAAACCATGTTAGGGTCATCTGTTTGATCCAAATTTTAGACTATACACTCTTTCATTCTAATGAACAATAACAAAAATGAAAAAATTGACAACGTAACCTCGAAAGTATTTTTTAAGCCCAATTAACATAGACCGTCCATTTTGATAAGAAACGTAGATCTAGGCCTTAAGAGGAATTTTTCATATCCAAATTTTTTATATGACTTTATTATCAGTAGATGAACAATATTAAAAGAGGAAAAAGTGATTTTGAGTTTGTGAAGATTAAGATCATGAAATTCACAAAATGAATGGTCTAGATTCGTTGTTGGAGGGGCCTTATATTGACCATATCTAGGATTCAAATCAAAGATTTTTTTTGGGACTGATTATTGAGACGAAGGGAGTGAGTATGCGCAAAATTTTGGGCTATATAAATACCACAAACATGGTTTTATAAAAGTGTGGTTGCATTATAATATGATACAACCGTTGCATTAGATCACTACCATATATATATGGGGAATGATTTCATGTAAGAGTTGTATAGTAGTATAATGGAAAATGATATATATATATATATATATATATATATATATATATATATATATATATGGGAAAAGATTCTGTCAGCTCACGGGCTGACAACTACAGTGTCAGCCAACGGCCCAGATTGAATCTAGGTCCAATCCAATGGTCACGACCTCATTTCGTATTTGAATTTTCATTTCTTTTATACAAATCCAAATAACTTAAAATTTTGATTGTCTATTCTTAGAAGTTAGTAGAATCTAATAAAAATATTGAAAAAATAATTCAAAAAATATAAATTGACCAAAATGCCCTAAAAACTTTTTGGGGGTATTTTGATCAATTGATATTTTGCGCATTTTTTTTTTTATATTTTTATTAGGTGCGCCTTGATGAGTAGAATGTAAGCTTAAATTTTCAAGTAATTTGGATTTGTAGAAAAAAATAAAAATTCAAATACGAAATAAGGTCGTGACCGTCAGATTGGCCCAGATTCAATCTGGGCCTTTGGCTAACACAGTAGCAGTCAGCCTGTGGGCTGACAGCATCCATATATATATGGGCAGTGATTTCATGCAACAATTGTAAAGTAATATAATGCAACAATATTCAAAAACTATTTTAGGGCCATTTGTTTGATCATAATTTTAAATTATCTCTTTTTTCATTCTAATGAACAATCACAAAAAAAAAGAAAATTGAAAACACAATCTAGAAAGTATTTTTTTAACCCAATTAACAGAGGTCGTCCATTTTGATAAGATGGTTAGATCTAGGCCTTAGAAGGATTTTTTCGTTTCCAATTTTTTTAGATGGTTTTATTATAATAAATTTGTAAAGCAGTACTACTTTCAATTCATAGAAATTCATCTATTTTTTAAAAATTATTATTCAATAATTTGCATCGTATTGAAACTGAAATATATTAATTTTAAATCATTTATAGTTAAAAGTATAAATTTAAAAATAAATAAAGAAAGAAAGCTAGCTTTCTACTATTTTATCAATTGTTTGAATCTATAAATGTGGCATCAGTGTTGTTTTATTGTACATGATTATTTTATAGTAGAAAGTGACCCAACCCCTCGTCAGCCACAGTCTCAAGACCGTTGAGAACTAGTCCTCACGCCATCGGCATACAAAAGTTGAGTTCCGTCTGGGAACGCTGACCCCTGCTGACTGATCTGCCGCGTGCGACCCATCAAGCTCGCAAGCCCTCAATCGCAGATAGGTTTGACCCCCTTGAAGAAAGAGTTAGCGTGATGGTTATAGATGAATGTGACTCGCAGGAAGACCGCATGAACAGGTTTGAGGATATGGTGCCCGCGATGATGGAAAAGATCGATCGTATAGACGCAGCTCGCCAATCAGCTAACCATGGTCAATTCCCATCATTTTGATGGTGCACCTCCATGGCAGCCCCTTCCATCTGCCTCACAGGACAATTCTGTCCCTCACCTTGTCTCACAGGCAAACATTGATGCTATGGTGATCCATAGCTCAAAGAACAGGCAAATTCCAGAGATACAGGGCAGAACACCTTATCAAAGGTCGTACCCTTCATATATTGACCAGGTACCGTTTCCCTCAGGTTACAAGAAAGGGAAGTTTCCCCTATTCAATGGGACCACGTCCCTAAATCAGCATATCGCCCACTTTCAAGCAGCATGTCGAGAAATAGCGGCCGATGGGAGACTCCTTCTTCGTCATTTTGTTGAAACCCTTGACGACCCAGCTTTTCAATGGTATGCTTGACTTCCCCCGAACTCGGTACATACATGGGCGGAAATGGAAAAATTGTTCGATCAACGCTTTTATGAGGTTGAGAGAGAGGTTCAAACCATCAAACTTCTCGCCCTCATTCAAGACCCTGATGAGCCTGTGGACCAGTTCATATCAAGATGGAGAAATTTGACTGCTCGCCATCCTAATCCTATGCCCGAGAAGGAAGCAGTCCAAACTTGCGTGCAGAACATGCGACTCGAGATTGTTCTACATGTCGAGGCCTCTAATCCGACCTCCATGTCAGAATTGATCTCTAAATCAGTCTGCATCTATCAAGCCAGCATAGCGGGTCATGTCAAATGTCTGCAAGCTTAGCAAACAACCGGGTAATGGTAGCTCTCGAAACAACACACAAGACAACCAACAGAAAGGAGTTATCAATGCAGCCGTCATGGTCACTGATCCAAAGAAGACTCCCTCCCAAACTTTGGGGCACGGTGAAGACAGCTCTCATGGCAGGCAAGCAACAACATTTATACAATCGAGTACCCCCGCCGACCAACCTTGATCGGGGTGATTATTTCACCAGGCATAAGAACAAGGTCTACGCCTTTGAGAAGGAATGCGTCCTTGCGCTGTTGTGGTTATTATTGGAGCAAAATATGATTCACCTTCCAGAAGCCTTCCTTGAGCAAGCTGGCCTTGACACTCAGGCGAATTATTATGCTCACCATCGAAGGATCAATCATCCCACAGATGACTGCTACACGCTGAAAGATATTATCGAGGCCCTAATTGAGAAGGGTCAGATAAAGCTTGAAGACTTAAAGAAGGCCTTCGGAACAGTTGAAGCCTCCCATGCAGTAATCACCCAAGAAGAAGACGAAGCCCCTGACATCGTTCATGCCTTCTTTGTTATAATGCTTCAAGAAGGCATAATCACACTGAAGCAGGCAAGGCAACCCCGACGCCTTGCTAAGGGGACCGAGGACCATTAGTGCCCGTATCATCAGATATGGGGTCACTACCTGTGGGAATGCACCAGTTTCCATAATATATTTACAAAAAAAATGCAGGAATGTCAGGAGTTTTACAACGTCCCAGTCAATGACCCCCAAGCCACTATTCTTCCAATGCAAGAGGACCTCCCAACACAGGACCTTCCTAATAATGATTCACACTCTGTTGAACCCTTGACTTCCCATCCCTGGATAGTCTACAATGGGCGAAGCAAACTTAAGTCATTAAGACGAGAAGCAGTTTGCCAAGCTAAAGCCGTTCTCAAGCATAGTGAGATGAATCTAACACCACCTCAGAAAACCAAAAGGAGACGGGCTCCAACGGCTGCTCGTCGAAAAAACAAGATGGTTCAACCGCCATTGGAGCAAGAATTTCTTAGGCCCCTTCCCCTTCCCCCACTGCCAACTTTAATGGATTTCATCCCTGACACTATCCTCCTTCCTCTCACCTAGAGGACCTCCCAGAGTCATCTTCCACTTAGAGCACGTGCAATCAGGGTGACGATGTTAAAAGCACTCCCCAACAGTCTAAGCATGGGAAAGACCTAAAACACCCCCTGCACATGTCCGACCCTGGTGATGACATAAAAATCTGCCCAGATCGGTCTGACTAGGGGAATGACCTTAAAAGTCCCCCACTTTTTAGTCCTTCTCCTTCTTCTTATTCTACTTCTCATCTTTCTTCTCCTATGTTTCTTGCAGGTACAACCTTGAAATGTTCGGACTTCAAGGCTCTCGACAAAGAATTCAAAGGAATCAACATAAGCAGGACGCAACGGAAATGATCGAGAAAGACCCTGGCATAGGCAGCAGGATTCCTAACAGTTGTTGATGCCTTAGGAGCTAAAGCCAAGGCAAAGCCACCTTCTTCAAAGAAGCACAAAAGGTCGAAGTTAAAGAAACCACAGTGGCCCCCATCAACTCTCGTCGCCAATGAAAAAGAGAAGGCGAATTTCATGCATGGCCCCCATCAACTGAATTATGTTAGATGGAGGGTTGGTAGTCAACCTTATTCCAAGGAGGATCCTTACTCTATTAAGGTTAGGGTCTGAAGATCTTACTTCGACCCACGTCACAGTTCAAGGGTTTAACTAGTCAGGAGAGAAGCCAGATGGCATGGTTCGCCTTCGTTTTAAGATCAGTGAGTTGAATGATTATGCCAAGTTCCATGTAATGGACACCGACACTTCCTACAACATTCTCCTTTGTCGGCCACGGCTCCATGACCAAGGAGTGGTTCCGTCGACATTGCATCAGTGCTTCAAGTATAGTCGAGATGGAAGACAACATACAGTCTACGCTGACAATAGACCGTTCCCTGTAGTCGAAACTCACAACGCTGATGCTAAATATTACTTCACAGATCTGATGTCGCCTCAGAAGCTGAATGATAGAGGTCACAAGTCTACAATGAAGACAACATCTTCGCCTCATGAAGATGTTGAGGATGTTGGGAGAACATTGGTGAACATGTTCAAAGAGGAAGAAAGGCAAATAAGGCATAATTCTCCCTCTAACCCTTATTCATTCTAACATCCCTACAACCATTATGAAGAAACTCTATCTTCACTTATAGAGAAGTCCTCATCCTCTGCCCCCACTTCTGAACCACCTTGGCCAAAAGATGAACCAGAGGTCATTCTTGAGATTGAGCAAGTCATGGGGATAGAGTTCCCAGCTCCAAAGATCACCTATATGCTGAACCATCAAAAAGTCCTGCATATCCCTATTGCACTCTTGAAATCATAAGTAGCATGCCAACCACCGCGAAAGATTCTTCAAAATCCGGTCACTATAAACATAGAGAATGCTCCTCGCACTAGTGATTAGCAGCAAGTTCTACTTTTCCCTAATCTGGCAGGAGGAGAACTGTTTGAGAAAGTACAATCTTCTTCCCCTCAAGAGCAGGATCCCCTAGCAAACTTAAGAAGTGAAGTTTGCAATCTCCAAAGCCAATTGGAAGTTATGCGTAGTGCTTCAAAACATCTCAAGGAGTTCATGCTTGAGACCAAAGCTATGATGGGTTTGAAGTGAATGCACCACTAAAAGAGGCCAAAGCCCCTCCTAATTGGACTATCTATAAGGAGCAGGCTGATCAAATCATGAGGAAAATGAACTACAAACCCTTGTCCAATCAAAAATTAAGAGGAGAAAAAGCAGCGACTCCCAATTTCGAAGCTATCTAAGCCGTGGCAGCCTGTCATGGGACTAAACAAGGCCTAGGGTATTAGCTTCTCGAGATAATAAAAATGTCGACAGCCATTCAAAAAAAAAGGGGGTCCATGAGGTGCAGCAAAATAAGAAGAGAATGAAATCATGCAGCGAAGTCAGCCAGAAGAGAAAAAGAAGCACTTTATTTACGAGTTAAAGATTTTTACAAGCATTGGTAAAAGAAAAGACATTCTAAAAAATGATCAATCATCTTATTGATCTCTACGTTGCATGCTGCAGGAGAAGCCTTGGTATCTGGGACACGTTCCCTAAATTTGGCCACCTCTTGAGTCTCCTCCTCCATTGCCACAGTTTCGGACTCAATGTTGCGATCGAGTTCGGATAAATCAGCAACTAAAGAGGCCTCAATAGCCCTCCTCTGAATCGTCTCCGTCTCAAGGCCAGCGAATTCTTACCTCAATATTCGCATCTTCTCTCTGATTTCGATCATTCTCTTGTAGCTGCCTTGTGCCTCCCTCTTGAGATCCTGTGACGGTCAGTAATCGTGGCCTTCTTCTCAATGCAAGAATCTATCTTCTCACGACGACGCAAGATCGACTCCTCCAAGGAGGCTAGCCTACTGATTTCTGTCTCATGATGCAGTATTCCCGACCGTCAGCTCTCCAACTCATTTAGGGTTGACCAAAGCCTCGCCCAACTCATTGAAATGCAACTCCCTCAAGCCCTGAAGGCCTGCTCGAAGCATGCCTGCAATCATACCAAAAACCGCGCTAAAGATGGGCCTAGATGATCCTGCTGGGAATACAATGCTGAAGAAACTTCGGCTTCAAGGACCGGGCTTGTCGAAGTAATAGCCATATGAGCCACTGGCTCCTCTGAAACGATGGCAAAGCCCAGGCCCTCGTGCACTTCAGACCCAGGGGCCGCCCTAGCCTCAACCTACTTGGATTCTTCAACACCAGTCTTGTTGCCTTCACCCTCGCCTCTGGGGGCCTCCACTTTTATCCCAGCGGCCTCCAAACAAACCTATTCCCCATGCTTCTCACCCTCTTGAACTACCGCATCAACATTGGCAAGTTCAGAAGCTGCCTCTTCCCTTGGGCCTTCGCCAATCACAGATTCAGCCGCAGCCATGGTTTCTTCCATCTGACCTGCATCCTCAGCTGCCAGAACCTCAGCCACAAAAATTTCAACCCCTTCATCTTCATGATCTATGCCCTCGGGGGCAGCGGCCTCTTGGTACTGAGGGGCATCATTAACTACATGCCCTTCTTCTTGAATCATAGCCTCTACCTCAGTCGAGGCATTAAATCCCTAAAGCACATGGTCCACATCGGCATCAGATTCCTTTCTTGGAGCAATTGCTTTGGGACCCCCAGCCTCATCAGTCTCCATCGGAGTTGGTTCTGACTCAAGAACGACCCTTAAACTCAGAAGCGCCTCCCCAAGATCCGGAGTCACTTCCCGATCAAAAGGAATAACAATGGGCTTAGAAGGGCGGGAGTTGTTTGCTTCAGTCTCCGAAGAAGAAGAAGAAAATTCAAGAGAGACAGAAGATGGTGCAGAAAGTGCATAAGGTGACACAGGTAGAGTTGCTAAATGATCAGAGGAGGAAGAGCTACCTCTTGGTTTTGAGATCACAGGAAGATTGACACCCCTACGCCTTCGAGTACGCCCACTAACTGGAGATGACACTTGAATGTCAGTAGCGATGGAGCGTTTTCTTTTCTTTCCCCCAAGGAGTGGCTGCTTCAGAATTCCCCCCTTAAGAGGGGCCCTCAGTCAGTCTGCTATGAGGACCACTCCCAATCAGCACGTTTAGGTCCTGTGTTGGACGCTTCTCAAAACCAGGGACCTGTCGGCCCTCATCCCATTCAAATATGGAACCGAGTTTATCAAAGATGCTCCCAGTTCTCTCTTTCATGCCTAGAAATTTTGGCGAAATGTCATCAGCCACTATCTCTCGAGGGATCCCTAGAGCTTGCCAGTTCGAGGGATATTTCAAGGTGAAGACTTCATTAGGGGCAAGAGGGTCTGCCACTCTCCTTTGCCTGGTCTCTTGGTGCCAGTTGCGCTTCTCTCCTTTCCAAGGGTGACCTTTATCCCAGTATCCCTTACTGGTGATTCTCCACTAGTTCACATAAGCCTTGGTCATTCGTACCCTCCTGCCAAAGTGAGTAACACATATTTGCTTATTTCTGTCATTTCTAGACATGTGGACCAAGCGGTTTGTATATGCTATGGTAGCTAGCACTCACGAAGAGTCCCAAGGTCTTATGTTCTCTTCGTGTTCACCTTGCCCCGGCGCTTTTCGAAAAACACAAAGAAAGGGCAACCTTGACCAAGCCCATGTTGACGGGTGAAGTGGTGGGGGAAATACCCCTCTTGTCTGGCATTGTTTGGAGTCCGATAAGGTAGAACTCCTCCTCTAATGCTCAGGATGAACATGAGTTTCCTGATGGTTGTTGGAGCACCATCTAGCTCCTTTCGCAGTTCATCAACGCATGCACGATTAGTGAAGAAATGGGACCCGCCGCATATTCAAAGAGTCATTCCCAAATAAGCCTCGAGCTGACCCTGGGCTGTGAAAGATAGCCTTTTGGACATCAATCCTCATCAAGAAGGGCCACAATTTGTTCCCTGTGCCTTGGCTCCTCACATAAGTGGCAGGGAAATAGGCCCCTAGCCTCTCGTACACGTAATGGACGGGGAATGGAGTTTTAAAATCCCCAGGAAATGCCTCTCCTCCTACAATGCCATTCCTTCCCTCTTTGCCTTTGTAGGCCTTTCCACGAGATGGCCCCCAAGCCATGGTAAATATTACACAAAACCGGCTGAGCAAGGGCATGCTCACGCCCTCTTGACATGTCGCAGGACACATATAATGCGCCTAGACGAATGTCGTCTGCCCATCTAGAGAGCACGAACTTGCACAAAAATAAGGCCAAATACGTGGCCAAGAAGACACAGTTGTCACTGGTCTCGAATTGATACACGGGAGGCGTTCCCTTCACAACTGCCTTCCCTTTCCCTCTCGGAGTACCTCAACCACCTTCGGGATAGTCCCCACAAAAGAATTTCACCCATTCAGTGAAGGTGACCCGACCAGCCTTGGCATGGATCAATTGGTAAGCCTCGAAAATCTTTTGAAGACTGGCAGGCGGCTCTTCATCCCTCAAGCTAGCACCACCAAAGATGACTGAGTTCTGGGGCCCGAACTCGTCATACTTAGCCCCGATTATCAGAAGGCCCCCAATAAAATGAAGATCTAGCAAAGAGATTCATGCTTCCCCATGCCTAAGAAGCCAGGTATTGCTAACATGGCTCCATGTCTCCAATAATACCTTCACAGTATTGGAGCTCCGATCATAGTAGCTGCCCGAACACTGGACCGCTGCTAATAGAGAAGCACGTTCAAGAGTGCTTACGTGAGACACCAACACCTTGGCGGTCTAGGAAGAGTATCCCTTTAAGTATGGTGCCCCCCCTAAATTCGGAGGCCTTTTACTGATCGTTAGTAGCCCCTTTTCCTTTACCATTTGTTTTCCTAGAGTAGGCAAGTTCTCCCTGAAAGCTATATTTCTGTGCATACAATGAAGGAGCGCCACCCCTTCCTCGATACTGACATTGTCGTCATTACCCTCGAGGACTTCAAAACAAATGAGGTCAGTAATGAAAGTGACACTGAGAGGCCACTCTGGTTGGCATACTGGCTTGGTCAGCCAAAGGGGCTCACCCCTTGATAGAGCCGCATCGGTAAAATCATCGGTACCGACCTCTCCACCCCTGGGAAGCTTCTTTACGTCAGGAATTCGGTAAAAAGGACCAGCCATTATAAAGGGCTCAATGATTCAAATAAAAAATTGCTAAGGCACCGGATCAGCGACGGATGTGCACTCAAACCTTAGTGTCGGCTGGGCACTCAAATCTTAATGCTGGCCGTGTCTGCTAACCCTTAGCAT
Source organism: Amborella trichopoda (assembly GCF_054954075.1). NCBI lineage: Eukaryota > Viridiplantae > Streptophyta > Magnoliopsida > Amborellales > Amborellaceae > Amborella > Amborella trichopoda. Next base: position 34,629,454 of record NC_142341.1, read on the forward strand.
TGGCTGCGTCTGCCAAAGCTTAGCGCCGGTTGTGTCTGCCAATGCTTAACATCGGATGTGTCTGCTTATGCTTAGCACCGACTAGGTTTGCCAAAATTTAAGCATTGGTTATGTCTGCCAATGCTTAGTGCCAGTTGTATCTGCTGACACTTAGTGCCGACTATGTTTCCAATGCTTAGGGCTGGCTGTGTTTGCCAACATCTAGCACTGGCTGTGTTCAAATTTCTCACACATGCTACAGATTCTACACGTGACACCTCGAGCCCTGCTACGCCGCCTGACAACCACCGCCACGTCACACGAGCAAATGACAACCGTCGTCACGTCCTTTTGTGCCTCTTGATGAAAAATCCCTACAATCGTTGGCCTTCTTCGCGACGGTCCCCAGCAACGGTCCACCTCCTTGCGCTCTTCGATTTCCTGTCGGAAACACTCTGCCGGTGCCAAGAACCATCTGCAACATCGGGAACCACTTAAAACCACCAGAAAACTACCCAAAACATGCAAAAATGTCCACTGCTGCACTTCCTACCTCTTCTACCCTTGAAGACCATGGCTGGAGTTCTCTTGCTTCCCAGAAAACCCCCTATGTTAAACCATAAAACTCCTGCAACTCTACCAATCTCTAGCAAAAACTTCTCCTTGACTTGCCGGAACACTTGATCTCCTGCCAGAAACTTGAATCCTTGTTGGAATCCCATTGCTTGTCGAACCTTCTACCGGGTTGCTCACTGTTAAAATTTTTATGTTTTTTTACCTTTGGTGAAAAAGTGAAGGAAAATGAGGTTTTACCCCCTTATATAGCCAGCACTACCCTCAAACACCCCTCACAAAATGGGAATTCCAGTCTTGTCTTGGAAAGCCAAACAACGATGGGCCGGGTCGCCTTTGACCTGAGGCTCGAGGCAACTCTCATCGCTACCTGTAAAATTCCAACAAGGACTGGGTCCGGCTGCATGGCTCAAATATTGATCCATACCTAGCACCGGCTATGCGGTCGAAGTTACTTAGCGCCGGCTGTGTTTCACCAACCACAGTGCCGATTGTGTGCTCGGTAACTCAGCGCCAGCTGTGTCCAAGCGATAGCACAGTGCCGATTGTATGTCTAGCAACTCAGCACCGGCTGTGTTCAAGCAATATCACGGGCCATCCTCAGCGCCGAATGTGTTTTTAACAATCCAGTGCCGGCTGATTGGTTAAGAAGCAACTTTGGCCATCTTTAGTGCCAGTTGCATTTTCAAAGACTTAGAGCCGGTTGAGTGCTCAAGAAATAATGGTTACTGCACCTGGCACCGACTATATTTTAAACAGCTTATTGTCGCCTACTCCAGGCTGAAGCCATGTGTATCCTATCATTATTATCCCCGGTGAAGTTGCACCTTAACTCTGACCTATTATCCCCGGTGAAGTTGCACCTTGACTCTGACCTATTATCCCTGGCAAAGTGGAACCCGGGTCGATTAAACTCAGGTCATGACTTCTCATTCCTAATAAGTGAGCCATACGCATACTATTATCCTTAGTGGAATTAGGGCCGTTTTTACTGCAATCCCCAGTGGTTTGCTTTACACTTAGTTATTCTGTGCTCAAGGATACAAAAGACCCACATTTGTCACCTCTTCCCCAATAAGGTCAGCTTTCCTATCTGGACCCCTCATCAGTCCTACCTATCTTATCCCCAAGGACTCAGACTGCTGCCCACAGACCTATTCCCCATAAAGCCTCACCTACATGGCGACCCAAGCCACGGTCCCAACTATATGACCAACTGTAGTGGTGGTCTAGATGCACGACCCTAAATGCATGGTTTAAACTATATGACCTTAAACTATAGCGGTGGTCTAGATGCACGACCCTAAAGTGCATGGTCCAAACTATATGACCTTAAACTGTAGTGGTGGTCTACATGTACGACCCTAAACTGCATGGTCCAAACTATATGACCTTAAACTGTAGCAGTGGTTTAGATGCACGACCCTAAACTGTATGGTCCAAACTATATGACCTTAAACTGTAGCGATGGTCTAGATACACAACCCTAAATTGCATGGTCGACACTATAGACCTTAAACCGTAGCAGTAGTCTAGATGCACGCTAAACTGCATGGTCTAAGCTATATGACCTTAAATTGTAGCGGAGGTCTAGTTGCACGACCTTAAACTGCACAGTCCTAAGTTGCATTACTCTAAACTACATAACCATAGTCCAAACTATATGACCTTAAACTGTAGCAGAGGTCTAGTTGCACGACCTTAAACTACATGGTCCTAGTTGCATGACTCTAAACTGCATAACCACATTTTAAACTATATGACCTTAAATTGTAGCAGTAGTCTAAATGCACGACCCTAAACTACATGGTCCAAACTATATGACCTTAAACTATAGCAGTGGTCTAGATGAACGACCTTAAACTACATGGTCCAAACTATATGACCTTAAACTGTAGCCCTGGTCTAGATACACGACCCTAAAGTGCCTGGTCTAAACCATATGACCTTATAGCAGAGGTCTAGTTACATGACCTTAAACTGTACGGTCCTAGTTGCATGACTCTAAACTGCATAACCACGGTCCGTGCTGCATGACTCTAAACTGCACAACCATGGTGTAGATGCACGACCCTAAACTGCATGGTCCAAACTAGATGACCTTAAACTGTAGCGGAGGTCAAGTTGCACAACCTTAAATTGCTTGATCTTAGTTGCATGACTTTAAACTGCATAACCACGGTCCCTAAACTGCACAACCTTGATCTAGATGCAGGAACCTAAACTACATGGTCTAAACTATATGACCTTAAACTGTAGCGGAGGTCTAGTTGCACGACCTTAAACTGTACAGTCCAAGTTGCATGACTCTAAGCTACATAACCACTATCCAGCTGTATGACCCTAAACCACACGTCTTGGTCGTATGACGATAAACTGCTTTGCATGGGTCCTAGAGGTATGACCTTAAAACTCACCCCCACATACACGCACACACCTTTTACGTGCATCTTCGAGCATGTCTTCCCTAACCGACCCGTTAACATGCACGCACCACCTTCACTACCTCCCCAGTGAGTTCATTCCTTTCATCATCTTACATCATTCCCTAGTGAGTCTTACCCATGCTCACAAAATGGCGAATCATCCCACCATCTATACTTGTCGTAAGATAGTGGGTCACCACTTTCTACATTCCATCCATACATCATTCATCTTTCATAGGTAGCCTAGTGCCATCTCCCCAAAAGTGAGCTAAAACCACTACTACGCTCACTCCATGGCCTCTACAGACTGCCATCCATCTCCATTATATTCCAGCTATATGACCTTAAACCATAGTGCACGTCTTGTCCATATGACGATAAACAGGTTTGCACAGGTCTCGGAGGCATGACCTTAAACACGTCTTCACAAAAAATGATGAGCATGGTGTATACCTTGATAAGGGAATGCCATGAGTAAAATGATGGACGGGCATGGTCACAAAACCATGAGTAAAAAAAATAGACACGGTAAAAACCTGAAAGGGCATCGTGAGTAAAATGGAAGAATAAGGGTGGACATGACCGTAAGGTCATAGGTAAAAGAGCTCCAAATAAAAGAAAGTTGGTGAAAACCGTTTCTACGATATCGCTTCCCAAGTTCAAGTGAAAATCCACAAAGACGTTTGGACCAATAAACAAGTTGATGCAGCGCTCGCCTCAATAGGAAGCTTCAGTCCTCACTCAACAAGAAAAAATTCCTTGGTGTTACAATACCAGGGTCCAAAAATACGAGCTCTAAGGAAAAGATTCCTACAGCCTGAGTCTTGTTACAAAAAGGGTTCGAAAGACAGAGAATCTCCAAGACGGTAAGATAAGTCCAATGAAGAGGAGCATCATTCCCATGAGGTCATGAAATGCACTCCATGATGCTGGATATGCTCCAAGAAGGCTAAGTCATGGTTGACTTTGGAGCGACAGTCAGATGATTGACGTAGCTATAAAGCAGTGGGTAGGGGTGGTTGTACCAAAAGCTGGTCATCTCTATAAACTGAGGTACCTTACTTGCCAAGAAATAACTAGTCAATCATGACTTTGGAGTGGCTATTAGATGATTGTTGTAGCTGCAAAGCAGTGGGTAGGAGTGGTTGTACCCAAAGCTGGTCACCTCGATAAACTGAGGTGCCCTACTCGCCAAGGAATAACTGATGCATAAAGCAGACGATGCCGATGTAAGGCCCTTCAGCATACCATTCACATAATCCTCGAAACATGGCTCAACACTAAGGGATACAAAGAAACCCAGACCAAATGGGAACAATGCCCTTCATCATGACACTCAATTGCCAGACGGGCCTGATTCTGACTGACGAGATCGGTACAAAATCCTTAGCTTCAGAATCACAAACAGTCCACACAAGGGTAAAGACTTCGATAAGATCCTTAAAAAAAGTCTCTTCTCCCCTTAAAGTCTCTACGGACGGACCCGCGAACAATACATCCCTATGTCTGAGCATTCTAGTTGCGCCATTGTGTAAATCTCCTCGGCGTTCATGTGGTCCTATGGCTAGGGAAAAAAAAGTAATAAAGCCGAAGGAAATTTTTCGAATGTTGTCCTTCTCACTTCTCTCCGCATTTTTCAGCACCTTAGTCCCTGATGCGGAATAAAGAAGGAAGCAGGTCAATAAAGCCTACAAAATAAGTGGAAATTTTGACAATCTCATAATTGCTCCAGAATTGATCACAATCTTCATCATCACTGTAGAAGGCCACGCCAAGTTTTATCGCGATCAGACATGTTTAAGGTAGTGAACACAAAGAAACAATTTCGAAAAAATTGGCCTCTAACACCTTGAAATGGACCTTATAACTAGAACTATATTTTTGGTGAGTCAAACAGCTGTGGGACCACCACCATTGAATCCAGCACGGTCGAAAACCCCTATGGGTCAAGTTTCGATTTAATCGAGCACTCCAGGACAAAGTTATGGGTAAAATACCGAAAAGGGGTAGGCTGCACACTATTCCCGTATCGGCTCCCTACACCAAAACACAATTAAAGGTGACTGTTTTCACAGTCACAAAATAGTCACGCGCAGTCACTTTCAGGGCCCATATCTCACTGGATTCGAGTTAGATCGCGCTCAAATTTGGTGATCGTGTTCATCTCATCAAGACGAGCGATTCAATATGTGGTACGCCCATGAAGATGCCCGAGCAGGGAGATAAACTACAGAGAAAATGCTGATCCGGGAAGAAAGATGCAGAAAATTCAGCAGTAGCACACCGAACTCCGGTAGCTAAATCCCGATGCTCACATACCCGATCGGCACGAAACCAATTGCATTATGTGCGTAAGGTCTATGGCCATATCTGGTCAGAACCTTATGTACGATTAATGGTTGGATTTCACATACGGAGGCGTCAAAGCTTCTGTCCGGTCGTTGGATTTCAATATTCCAGCAAAAAACTCAAGACGACCAAATCTTCGTCAGAACACAAAATTGAGCTGTGTTTCTTGCAACATGATCGTGACGGCATGCTAAGTGTGATTCAGTGAAGAAATCATGAAGAAACATCAAGGAACGAGCACACAATTGATCTAAAGTTTTCAAGATTCATCCAAAATTCAAGTTTCATGATCATGGCTTAAAAACATGATTCATGACTCGAAGTTGGTATCAAATCGATCTCCATGCCGAGCCCAACAAGAAAACAATCATTTTTCGATCAAATGGGCATCAAAACAACCCCATATCAGTAATAGAAGATCATGCAAGTTCTCGAGCAATTGTAGGGACTGTTCTAGAATTCCACACATTGTTAGGCAAGGGCAAAACAGTCATTTTGCACCTATTTTTAGAATTTCTTTTAATTCAATTAAATTGTAATTATTTTCAATTTTAGCAAGTTTTGGGCGTACACCCATGTTTTAGCCCAATTCTATATAAGCATGCAAAGCCAAATTGTAAAGGACCTTCGATTCATTTCACAGAACGATCAATAAAATTTCAATTTCCTCTTGAACTCGTGGGTGCATCTTGGAGAGAGAGAGAGGAGAGAGAAGAAAAGGACTATTACCCGTCAATAAGGTAACTTTCTCTCTCCTCCCCTCTTTCTTTCTCCTCACCCTTTCTCTCTCCTCCCCTCTTTCTCTCTCCTCTTCCTTTCTCTTTCCTCCCCCTTTCTCTCTCCTCCCCTCTTTCTCTCTCATCTTCTTTCTTTCTCTCTCCTCTTCTTTTTTTCTCTCTCTTCTTCTCATCCCTATATCTCTTTCTCTCTCTTCTTCTCATCCCTATCTCTCTTTACTCTTTTTCTCATCTCTATCTCTCTTTTTCTCCCTTCTTTTCATCTTTATCTCTCTCTCTCTTTTTCTCAAGCCTATCTCTCTTTCTGCTCTTCGTCTAACACAGTCGATGAAGCCTAACGCTGACTTCATCTTCCCTCTTTTCTCGTTTAACACAGTCCGTGAAGCCTAAAGCCGACTGCATCCTCTCTCTGCTCTTCGTTCAACGCAGTCGGTGAAGCTTAGTGCCAAATGCATATTCTCTCTCTTCTTGTCTAACACAATCGGTGAAACTTAGCATCGACTGCATCTTCTCTCTCTTCTCGTCTAACACAGTTAGTGAAGCCTAACGCCGATTGTATCCTCTCTTTTCTTACCTAACATAGTTGACGACTGCATCCGCTCGCTCTTCTTGTCTAACATAGTCGGCAAAGCCTAGTGCCGTCTGCATCCTGTTTCTCTTCTCGTCTAACACAGTCGACGAAGCCTAACGTCGACTGCATCATCTTTCTCTTCTCGTCAAACATAGTTGGCGAAGCCTAGCACCGACGGCATATTCTCTCTCTTTTCTATCTAACACAGTTGGCGATGCTCAACACCGACTGTGTTACCTCTCTCTTCTTTGTCTAACCCGGCCGGCGATGCTCAGTGCCGACTGAGTCCTTTTCCTCGTCTTTGCCTAATACAGCCAGTGACGCCTAGCACCGTCTGTATCCATCTAGCCCCGTATGACGTAAAGGGTGGATGTATCTATCCATTGCTACATGATGTTAAACTGCTTAGTGGGATCTATGGTTGCAGGAGCTAAAACTGCTAACTAAAAATTTGTTTTTCAAAATAACTTTCTCTTTTCGAAATGATTCACTATATGTCTTGTGTTTTCAAACACTTTAATTTCTTTGTTAAAATCGTGACCTGTCCAAAGCTCCAGGTTCCATTTCAAAATTCCCCCCTTGTTTTCAAAATTTATGAAAAGACTTTTAAAAACAAAGGAGCTTGCACACCTGTATATGATGATTACCGCGTTGTAGCCTCATCTTTCTCTTGAGAATTGACCAGGCAAACATTTTCCTAAAACAAGTAAAACCTATAAAAGACATTAGGAAACCCTAAGGAAATCAAAGAAAATATCAGGTTTAAGAATTTGGAATTGTGAAAATCCGTGAAGTTAAGTGGCATGGCCAGAAAATCCAACTCGAATTTCAAGCTTGTGCAACTCATCGACATCTCATGCTGAAAACCCTAAGATGAAAATGCCCACATTTATCTCTCTCCCTCCTCTTAAATATGGTAAGCATCTTTCTCTCTTTCTTAAATATTATGTTTTTATGTTAAATATTTTTCGAATCAATCCCAAAAATTTTTAAAATCAATCCTAAACCAAAATTTTCGAATCAATCCCGAACTATCATAGATATTTTTGGGATTGATTCGAAACATTGACTAGACAAGCATCTTTCTCTCTTTCTTAAATATTTTTCCTACCCTTATCACCAGCCAAACTTCATCGCACGGTAACAGTTATCCGCTAGTATTTCAATTTTCATTTTTTTTACCGATCAAAATGATCTAAAATTTGGTGTATGTACATCTTAGTGACGCGCACCTAATAAAAATATGAAAAAAATAATTTGTAAAATATAAATTGATCAAAATACCCCCATAATTTTTTTGAGGTATTTTGCTCAATTTATATTTTACGAATTATTTTTTCATATTTTTATTAAGTTTGCCTCATTAAGATGTGTACACGCTCCAAATTTTCAGTAATTTGGATTTGTGGAAAAAAATTGAAATTTAAAACACTATCAGACAACTATGACCTTGCGATGAAGTTTGGATGGTGTTGAGTGCAGGCGAAATCACTGTTGATTTTCGTTCATAGGTATTGGAAAGTGTTTATATATATATATATATATATATATATATATATATATATATATATATATATATATATATATATATATATATATAGGAAATGATCGTGTCAGCCAATAGCTCATATTCAATTTAGGCCAATCTAATGGTCATGACCTCATTTTGTGTTTGAATTCTTTTTTTTTTTTTCTATAAATTCAAAATCGCTTGAAATTTGGAGCGTCTATTCTTTAAAAATAGGAGAATCTAATAAAAATATAAAAAAAATTCACAAATATAAAATGACCAGAATATCCCCGAAACGTTACGAGGGTATTTTGATCAATTTATATTTTACAAATTAGTTTTTATATATTGTTATTAGGTGCACCTTGATGAGAAAAATGAATGAAATTTCAAGTGATTTGGATTTGTATAAAAAAAAATGAAAATGAAAATACAAAATGAGGTCTTGACCGTCAGATCGGCCCATATTGAATCTGAGCCTTTGACTGACACTATAACAGTCAGCTCGTCGGCTGACAGAATCCATTCCCATATATATATATATATATATATATATATATATGGGAAAATTTTATTTAGAGCCGATGCTCTAAATAATCAAATTTGGGCCTACCTCAAAAATTTCACTAGAAGAGGTTGTTTTGATGCTCCAAATATCTTCAAATTGATCTTCTTGACATTAAGATACATGGACATGAGAAAAAAAATAGATTTCAAGTTTTGAAAATAATATATTTTGTAACGCATTTTTTGACTGTCAATTTTCAAGAGTTTCAAGTTTTTTTAAATTTGTTGATCGACACTATTTTTTGAAGCTTTAAACTTTATAAATAAAGATAAAAATATATTTTAAAGCTATCACAGAGATTTTCGGTATTAAAACCACAATTCTCGATGCTATTTGAAGGTAGGCTCCAATTTGATTGTTTAGAGCCTAGGCTCTATACAAACCGCACCTTATATATATATGGAAAAAGATGTGCTTGGCCGTCTCGCTCGTAGCATTCAGGTGTGCCCAACGGCACTGATTTAACTTTTGAGTTTGGAGGGTAAGGATGCCATCCTGTGGGGAGTTGGTTTGAAAGTTAACAAAAAAATTTAATCCCGTGGATAGTGACACCCACAGAGAAATCGGTACGAGTACTCCCTCTCCTTTCGCTCTCTGCGTATTCTCTCTCCTCTTGCTCTCTCTACGTATTCTCTCTCCTCTCGCTGCATATTCTCTCTCCTCCGCATAGCAGCTTATCCCTGCTAAAACAAGCTCTCTTCTTGCTGCTACCATTTGTCCCTGCTCCTCAAACCCGTGTATCTTGCACAGAAGCTCTCTCCCTCTCAAGGTAAGCTAACGCTCTCTCTCTCTGGTTTTCTATTTCCATCTTTCCCTCTAGTTTTTACTCTCGATATATACCAAAACCCCAAAGAACATCACTCAATATGAGCATTTTTGCCCAGATTTTTTCTCTCTGGTTTTCATTTTTATAGCATTTTTGCTCAGATTTTGTTTTTGTTTCTCGAATATCCCAAATACTGAGTAAAAACCATGTGTATATATAGTTCTTTCTCTGTAGCATTTTTTGCCTAGATTTTTTTATAGCATTGTTTGCCCAGATTTTTGTTTTCGTTTTTGTAGCATTTTTGCCCAGATTTTGTTTTTGTTTCTTGAATATCCCTAGTACTGAACAAAACTTTGTGTATATATGGTTCTTTCTCTGTAGCGTGTTTTGCCTAGATTTTTTTATAGCATTTTTTGCCCAAATTTTTGTTTTCGTTTTTATAGCATTTTTTCCCAGATTTTTTTTCATTTCTTGAATATCCTTAATACTGAGGAAAACCCTGTGTATGTATGGTTCTTTCTCTGTAGCATTTTTTGCCCGGATTTTTGTTATTTCATTTTTTGCCCAGATATTTGTTTTTGTTTTTATAGCATTTTGCCCTAGATTTTGTTTTCGTTTCTTGCTCAGATTTTCTATTTGTGTTTGCTTTTGTTTTTTGGCAAATATATGGTTTTCTTTGTATTTAATGTAAAACCCTATGTATTTTGGTTTCCAACTGTTGAATAATTATCGAGGTAAAAATGTTGCTTAGTATTTGGGATATTCAAGTATTGTTGTAGATATTATTTATAGTTTTCTTTCGTTTCTTGGAAAATATATAGTTCTTTCTCTGTTTTTGATGCAAAACCCTGTGTATTATGGTTTCCAACCGTTGAATAATAATTGAGGTAAAAATGTTGCTCAACATTTGGGATTTTCAAGTATTGTTGTAGATATTATTTATAGTTTGCTTTTGTTTATTGGCAAATATACGGTTCTTTCTCTGTATTTGATGCAAAACCCTGTGTATTCTAGTTTCCAACTGGTGAATAATGATCGAGGTAAAAATGTTGTTCAGTATTTAGGATATTGAAGTATTGTTGTAGATATTATTTATAGTTTGCTATTGATTGATGTTCATTGTTACAACATGTGGCAATCTTGTTTCTCATTGTTTGGATGTGAAATTCGATGGCTGCATTATTCCATTGACCAGGCTCAAACTTTGAAAGAAATTTCAACTGAATTTGTGAAACACCCATGCTATTAGATTTTGTCAAAGGTAAATGGTCTTATTGTATAAATCCTCATTTTAGTATAATTGAATTAAATTCTGGTGCAATTTTTTCGCTTCAGTTGCATTGAGTTTATATCACAAATATGTAATATCCATGTCTTACGATTTTTGCATATGGCAAGGTGGGTAGAGAAAAATATGATTGGTATTCTTATAGTGAAGGTTTAAATATATGTATTTGTGTAGTTTGCAGTTTCATGTCGGGTAAGTAAAAAAACTGAGATGGATCCCACAAATTTAGTCTGTGTGGCATCTAGCACATGCCCAAATGTAGGCAGCATTGTCACCAAACAAAGGTCAAGAAATAGAAGAACCAAGTGTAGGAATGATGTTTAGATCAGAGGATGATACATATGAGTTCTTTAAGTCTTATGCATTCACCAAAGGTTTTGATATTCGCAGGGGGACGCAGGGGGAGTACTTATACCAAGAAAGGTAAACAGATCGATAGGGTTTAGTTTGCTCCAAGAAAGGGTTTAAACAAGAAAAACCTGATAAAAGTGGTAAGGTTTACCCTGAGTTAAGGTGTAGGTGTAAGGTTAGGATATGCATAAGTAATCAAGAAAACGGAGAGTGGAAAGTGATTAACGTCGTTAAATATCATAATCATGAGCTAGTTAGTCTAAGCAAAACTCGTCTAATTCACACACACTGATCATTATCGAGTGCTATAAAGTCATTGATACATTCAATGAGATCGATAATGGTTAAGCCTAGACATATTCATGACATATTCATAGAGCAGGCTAGTCCCTTGTACACAAAAGGATATTCAAAATGGAATAGCAAGCATTAGAAAAAAACTTAGAGGAGAAGATGGCAATTTAATTTTGCAATGGCTCTATAAAGAGAACCAATCGAACCCATCATTTTTCTACAGATTGAGATTTGATGATGATGATCAGATTCACAGTATCTTATGGGTAGATTCTACATTTAGAGTTTCCTACTAATGCTTTCCTAATGTGGTTACCTTTGATGCCATATACAAGACAAATGCGTTTGGTATGCCCTTTGCACCTATACTTGGTGTAAATCACTATTTCAGTACAACTTTCTTTGGATTTGCACTCATATTTGACGAGAAGATATAATCATTTATATGGGTATTTGAAAACTAGTTGGAAGCCATGGGTGGTTATTCTCACTTATTATGATCTTGCAATTTCATATGCAGGAGGCAAGTTCTTTATCAAAGTAAGAATCATTATTGTAAGTGACATATACTTGTGAAGATCAAAGAAAAAATGTGTCATGTCTTGCGTATGCATCCTTCTTATTCAGATACCTTTAGGAGATGTGTGGCTAGCCAAACAATTGAAGAATTTGAATCGAGTTGGAAATCAATAATTGATAATTATAACCTGGAAGACAATGAATGACTCAGTAAGCTTTATGGTTGTCGCATGCAATGGGTTGATGCATACTTGGCTGGCATGTTCACTGCGGGTATGACTTTTACTCAAAGGAGTGAAGGGATGAATACATACTTCAAGATGTACTTAACACCCACAACAAGCTTGCGTATATTGTTAGAAGTTGTTGCAAAAGTCAAAGATAAGAAGGTGCGAAAAGAGAGGGAAAATGACTTGAAAGATATTCAAACTACTCCAGTCTTGCGAACAACCACTTTTATTAAGACACATGCATAAAAAATCTATACTTCAAAAATTTTAAAGATATTTGGGGATGAAGTGGCTAATTGCTTTAATTTTACGAGGGAGACAGTAGAAGACAATGGAGCGGTTGCAACCTTTAAGGTGTCAATCCTAGGGTCCGGAGCTAAATCCTACTTAATGAAATTCAATTGCCATGACAATTTTGTTTCTTGCTCTTGTCACTTCTTTGAGAGGATGAGCCTTCTTTGTAGGTATGTATTAAAGATTTTTATGGTAAAAGAGGTCTTTGATATCCCTCAACAATATATAATGAAGCATTGGACCATGGATGTAAAGAATGGAGTTTTCCTTGATGACATTGGGGGAACAAATTCAAATAACATTTGAACTACCACGCTCCATTAGATATAATGAGGTTGTACAGGCAAGTCAATCCCTTGCCGAGCGTGCTTCACAAAGTATAGAGGGCCATGAGTTTGTAATGACTATAATAAAAAATGGAATTCGTCAGTTTGATGAAAAGTTCATGTGCAAGAGAGGTCTACAGGATAATGTCATGATCCATGTCAATGAGGATGTCAATTCTGCTAGTTGTAGTAACACACCAAATGGAAGTAACCGTTGTCGTAATGTCCTTGAACCTGCACGAGCACGGACAAAGGGATGATCGACCACCAAAAGAATGAAAGCTCGGTCTGAGGGATGGAAGCCAAAAAAAATAAATACGCAGTCTGCAATGGCAGTGGGCATGACAAAACGAATTACCCGTCGTTCGTTTGTGATAGGTATAACTGCATACCTTTACATTATTTTGATTTGCAATTGTATTATCTTCGTTATTGTTGATGCATTTGATTTACAATTGTATTAGCTTCAATTTAAATGTTAACATATGAATTTATCTTCGTCTTACAACGCTAAGGAAAAAACATGTCGTACACTTCGAACCCATAAGAAGGCAGCAAAAGTGAGTTGATGGTAAGATTCAGTCACATCAAATCCATTCATATATGAGTGGTAACTAGTGAAGTGCTGAGTTTGTTGTGTCCATCAAAGTATATTTCAAATTAAAAGTTTGACTTGCAGCCTGGTTGGTTTATATTCTTATTATAGTGTTCTTATCAAAGGAAGGTGATACCGTTCACTTGTGAAATGTAAGTTTTAGATATAATTTTTTGACTCTTGGGATCTGCTTTTATCATCATAGCATCAGTTATTCGTAAATCGAGAAGATATGAATTCCTTGAACGTATTATGTTAAACAATATCTTTTTCATTATCCGTGCATGTTCTTATCATCTTCTATTTCCAATTCTTCTATAAAAGATTGGAGTTTATATTTGCTGATTATTTTACCTTGTCTTTTTGCAGATTTTGTGCTGCAGAAAGTGAAAGCTGCAAATGATTTAAAAGATAACCCATTGGTGGAAACATGAGGCAATTGTGTTAGCAGTCAATGGCTAGAACTTGTATCTCAAGTAATAGACTTCGGATTATTTGCTGCAACTTGTAAAATACCTTTTGGGATCCTTTGTATTTGATTGGTACTCTATCCATAGTTTTGGTACTATTGTTTTCTACGCCTTTAACTAGATTGACAGAACTCAATATAAGCATTGTAGCATTTTTTCATGGCTGTGTCTATTGAAGTCCCGAAATTATGTATATTGGTCTGGAGACAATTTTTTCTTTTTGGGAGAAGTATATGGTTGTTTTGTTACTCTACTACTTTTGGGTAATGCTCTTATAGTGTTAATTTTGGGCTGAACCTGCGGCTTTCAAGTTTTTTTTTTTCCTCTTCCTTTCCATGGTACATGTGGATTTAAGATATGTAACATCTGTTACTGCCTTATTTCGTTCATTTGGTGGCAATGATTTTGCTTTAACACACTCCTTATTCTCCATGTGGAAGGAGATGCCTTCTTGCCTTCGCTTTGTTGAAGCCCGCTTGGTTCTCTCTGTGCCTTGCGTGTATGTGCATTTGGACTCTTTCTCCCCCCATGTGGATGGAGATTTCTTTTGCCAGCATGAGGTGGGCACCTCTGGGAATAAACTTTAATGTCTTCATATGGATAATCTACAAATGGCATAAAGATTACTGCGTTTTTTTCAATGTGAGCCATATCTGAAAATTTTCAGATGAAATCTTGCGTTTCTTTCTGGTAGATCAGCTCGGTTTGCAGGTGTCTTACAATCCAGTCGATGGTTTGGTTAAAGAGTTTTTCATGTACAAGATCCCAAAAGAATTATGAACCTGCCATGTGAGCTAAACCAAAATTTTGGAACTCACAGAGAATATCAGTTAATCCCCTATGAAAAGCACAATTCTTCAATGAAAACCTAGGAAAAAGAGCAGTCATGATTGATAAGAAGTTCAAGCCACACAAAATGGAAATTGAAAATAAAAATGAAAAGAAAATATCAGATTTGGAAAGAATGGGGCTGCAAAATGCATCAAAAAAAGAAACAAATAAAAAAATGTGACCTTGAGACAGGAAAATTTGTACCAGAGAAATAAGGCACATAATCTATAATTTAATCACCATGAGACCCTCTCGAAACACAATACACCAACTCTCAAACCATATCAGATCATTAACAGACACTTTTGATCTCACATATCTACCCAAAGATGCATCAAACAAGTGAAGAATAAAATATCCAAAATATCATCAGTACTGTATTCACAAAACTAGTTTAAGAAGCTTATCTAGAATAAAATATCCAAAAACAACTAGACATCACTATGCCGTTCGAGCTACAATCCTAAGACATCAAGCCAAAATTTTTCAAAAAGAAAAAGACTTCAGCTGATACTATTACAATAGAATTAGCGACAGCTCTCCAAAAATATAACAATGTAAACTCCAGTAAACTCAGTTGAAGCATCAACAAACTTTAAACAATACAACAAGTTGAAGCATCAATACAATAAACTTTAAACAAGCTTTAGGATACTTAGTATGATAATCCTACTCCAAACAACTACTCAAGAATAACACTCAAGAAATTAACACCTAATCATTCAGCTTTCACCATTCAAACTACAAAACCACAAAAAATTAATACCTACTCATTCAACTTTCACCATTCAAAGCACTCAAGAATATCTGATGCTTGAGCACTATAAAACTCAAAGGTATACCAAATCATTCACGATGTAGTATAAGCAAATAAAGTGTTCACCGTTAAACCACAAAACCACCAAAAATTAATACTACTCATTCAGCTTTGACCATTCAAAGCGCTCAAGAATATCTGATGCTTGAGAGAGAGAGAGAGAGAGAGAGAGAGAGAGATTATCGAACTATATGAATGTATAAATATAGTCAATTGAAAATTGTTGTTCCATAGAAGATAGAGAACAATAAG
The DNA here is from genome assembly GCF_054954075.1 of Amborella trichopoda. Lineage (NCBI taxonomy): Eukaryota > Viridiplantae > Streptophyta > Magnoliopsida > Amborellales > Amborellaceae > Amborella > Amborella trichopoda. The sequence continues at coordinate 34,645,200 of NC_142341.1, forward strand.
TGTATACAATTATAATTATATAGATACTATAAAACATATACCCATTCTTTTTACAAAAAAAAGGTGGGCAAACATCAATGTCATAAATAAAATTACACATATGAGACAAATTTTTTGAACGTCTGCTTTTTTAGGGACCATAGCAACATATTTGCACTTTTCTTTCTCAGACAGAGATGCATCTACTTCATCAGCAGCACGAGCATTTGGCCTCTAAGACACGAACCTTTTAACCACATGCTTCTATCTTCACCTAGAATTTCATCACACCACTCTAAATAGCTGCATCCAGTCTCATTCTAGTTGTTAACACGATAAGATAAATATGTGTTAGATATATGCTTACAATGGAACACCAATATGCTTCTACATTATCTTAATGAAAGAATATTACATACCTTCCAGTTAGAGCATTATTAGAAATGCCAATTGTAGTTATCATGTGTCTTTGATATAAACACACGTATCCGATGACATCCTGGTTTGCATTTACAAATCCTTGGAGGGAATTGATTGTCGAGATCCATTCAGTTAAAATGATCAGATGAGCTCAAATGCCCTATTCTCACTCTATCACATCCATGGATTGCAACAGCCATTGAAGTGAACATATGCAAACTATTTTATCTGAGAGCAAAGAAAACACCACAAACCAAAAAGTAAAGCATGATAGGGAATACCGTAGAGGAAAAAAGGTCACAATTTTATCATAGTCGATCTACATAAACTCATTTTAACTGAGTCAAGGGAACATAATCGATACCTAAGGTATACAGTAGAGGAAACAAAACCATCACTTTCTTGATTATGATGAATGATTGTAATACTCCAAGTCCTAAGGAATGCCATTTCGAAATTCCTGCATTATATTGTCTCTCTAAATGTGATGTTTCCCTAAGTACTCTCTCTCTCTGATAAAGCCTATGGTTAATAAGGATACCAAGACTAGATAAAATGAGTTTATATCACAATTTTATCATATCGATCTACATATATGTCACAATTTTCAGAGCAAAAAAGGTATACAGTAGAGGAACAACACCTAGCTCAGGCAATACCTACCTAAAATTTTCAACACTGCTTCTAAGAAAACATTTTGGAACAAAGTGGAAAAAGAATTTCTACATGCTTCATCATCTTCATATGGAAGTACGAATCGGAAGCTATTGAATGGTGCTTATGTTGGTTCATGTCACAACAAAGGCCAAAAATGCCAACTTTCATGAAACTCTGACTAACATCTAAATAAACCGAGGAAACTAACATTCTTTACATAAAACCAATGAAGTGAATCAAAATTAGTAATTATTGTAACAATCGAACAATGAAAAACTATAACACAAGTATCACAATTAACTGATGAATCTATTAACTGATGAATCTATCAATGAAAAACTAAAACACAAGTATCACAATTAACTGATGAATCTATTAACTGATGAATCTATCAATGAAAAACTAAAACACAAGTATCACAATATATACCATTTTTAAATCTTAATTTGTTTCCCATATGTATAATATTCAAGGCCAAATAATTTGATGCAAAGATTTTTAATACTTGAACTACAATTTTAGATGACTTATGCAGTGAGACTTTATTTATTTTAACAGGGTAGCAGCCCTGTTGCACCATTATTGGCAACTCTAGTTCGTGGGTGGGAACACTTACCTTAAAGAGTCACCTTTTTGTTCCAATGGAGGGAGAGGTTCTAGAGAGAGAATGAAGTGTGTGTGAGAGAGTTAAAGGGCTCGATTTATATCGTGAGTTAGTGAAAGAAAAGCTTAGAGAAATTGGGTATTGTTCTACAACAATACTTGAATATCCCAAATACTAAGCAACATTTTTACCTCGATCATTATTCAACCGTTGAAAACCAGAATACACAGGGTTTTGCATCAAATACAAAGAAAAAACCATATATTTGCCAATAAACGAAAGAAAACTATAAATAATATCTACAACAATACTTGAATAACCCAAATACTATGCAACATTTTTACCTCGATCATTATTCAACAGATGGAAACCAAAATACACAGGGTTTTGCATCAAATACAGAGAAACAACCATATATTTGCCAAAAAATGAAAGCAAACTAAAACAAAAACAAAATTCTGAGAAAAAAATGCAATAAAAAAATCTAGGCAGAACATGCTACAGAGAACGAACCATATATACAAATGATTTTGCTCAGTATTTGGGATATTCAAGAAATGAAAACAAAATCTGGGCAAAAATGCTATAAAAACGAAAACAAAAATATGGGCAAAAAATGCTACAAAAAAATCTAGACAAAAAATGCTACAAAGAAAGAACCATATATACACAGGGTTTTGCTCAATATTTTAGATATTCAAGAAACAAAAAAAAATCTAGGCAAAAATGCTATAAAAACAAAAAGAAAAATTTGGGCAAAAAATGCTACAGAGAAAGAACCATATATACACATGGTTTTGCTCAGTATTTGGGACATTCAAGAAACGAAAACAAAATCTGGACAAAAATGCTATAAAAGTGAAAACCAGAGGAAACCAATCTCGACAAAAATGCTCAGATTGGGTGCTGTTCTTTGGGTGTTTGGGGGTTTTAGTGTATATCGAGAGTGAAAACCAGAGGGTGAGATGGAAATAAAAAAACCAGAGAGAGAGATGGAAATAGAAAAATGGGAGAGAAGAGAGACCGTTAGCATACATTGAGAGGAAGAGAGTTTTTGTACGAGATCCGTGGGTTTGAGGAGCAAGGACAAATGGTAGCAGTAGGGAGAGAGCTTGTTTTAGCAAGCATAAGCTTCTCTGCGGAGGAGTGAGAATACACGGAGAGGAGAGGGAATATGCAGAGAGAGAATGTGCATAGAGAATATGCAGAGAGAGCGAGAGGAGAGAGAATATATAGAGAGAACGAGAGGAGAGAGAATAAACAGAGAGCGAGAGGAGAGAGAATACACAGAGAGAGCGAGAGGAGAGGGAGTACTCGTACCTTTTTCTTTCCGGGTATCAGTACCCACGGGATTAAAACATTTTTTTAACTTTCAAACCAACTCCCCGTGGGATGGCATCCTGGCCCTCCAAACTCAAAAGTTAAATTAACGCCGTTGAGCTCACCTAAATGCTATGAGAGAGATGGCCAAGCCCATCTTTTTCCACATATATATATATATATATATATATATATATATATATGTATGAAAAATACTGAGATTTCACGTACGACGACGATGAAGTTGCTGTAGAATTCCGGCCGCCGAAATCCAAATTCCAGCCAAAAACCCAAAATTGTAAAATCTTCATATATTGATGGGGTTAAAAGAGGGAGATATGAGTCCCAAAAGTTACTTTCCTATCTCCATTAACGTAAAAATGACCCTATTCCTGTGCGCCAACTGTATGACCCTAAACTATAATACACATCCTGGCCACATGACTTTAAACTGCTTTGCATAGGTCCCAGAGGTAGGACTCTAAATACCCCACCACGCATACGCGCACACACCTTCTACATGTACCATTTTCATAACTCCCCATAGCATCCATTTCCCTTATCATCATCCATTATTCCCTAGTGAGTCTTACCCATGCTCACAAAACATCGGCGAGCCATCCTGTTGCCCTGGCAACTCGATGAGGTTGAGAGCCAAGGAGGAGCTGGTCCTGTGAGGATTGAGCCTGCTAAGGGTGGGACTGTGATTGAGGGCCTAGGAGTAGAATTCGGTCTTGAGAAGGTTGAACCTGATGAGAATAGGACCGTGAGTGAAGGGCCAGGTGAGGAGGCTAACGCTGAGGGGACCGAGCAGCCTGAGACTGGGGCTCCCTTTGAATCTGAAGAGGCGATTGCTCTAGAAGAGCCAATGACTCACATGGCTATCATCCCTTTGAGACGAGCCCTCAAAACCGAAGCTCCTTCCGTAGTGGTGGCCCCAACAGCACCATTCAGGCCTAATTTCAGCGGGGTATCCGGCATGATCATGGATATGCTTCGTGTGGGCAATGCAATCCAGAACCTAAGGAAAATTTCCCTCCTAGGGCATGCACAAGAGGTCCTCCCATATTTTGATGGCGCCATGAATGAGCTAGAGGGATGGCAAACAAGGGCACTTAAAGAGGAAACAACTGCACAACAATTAGAGGATTCTCGCTTGGCTCTTCTGGAAGCCTCTCTTATGCGTCATCGTGAATCAGTGGAGGCTCATACATAGAAGAGGGATGTTGTGGCTTCTCGGAGATCTGATCTCAATGAAGAGGTGATCACTCGCTTCAACAAAATGACGGCCCTGAAAGCAGAAATATGGAGGATGAGAGAGGAGTTTTATGGGCTTGAGGAGGAGGTGAAAGCCTGGGAAGCGGAAGATGAGGTCCTAGCCAAGGAAATATCAGCCCTTGACTGCACCCTGGAGGAGGAAACCGCCTCTTTAGAACAAGAGGCTCAATTGGTGATTGATTTAAAGAGATGCATTCAGCGTGCCAAGGCTTCTTCTATAGCTTCTAGAGCAAAGATCGATGAGATCATTGATCATTTTTTAAAATGTCGTTTTGTCCTTTTCTCCTTTCACTTTCTTTGTATAATGACACGCGTAACAATCTCTAAATTTATGAATGAAATACTTCTTTTTCTCCTCTGTCTCATTCTGATACATGACTTTATTCTTTCTTTTTGCTTCTCTGTATTTCATCTCTTGCTCTGGGGTCGGCCACGTTTCAGGGCATTCATTGTTTCTGCCCCTTTGCGAAGGAAAACCCTATGACTCTCTTTGTCTTGTGACAACCTGCGGTGGTTTCAATGACCTCGATTGGGGGAGTGGTTACCTCCTCCCCTCTTAACGTTTGGTTGAACATGGGCTCATAATTCATTCTTCTCATTCTTTGATGAGCCTGCTCACTGTAAATAGTCCAATCATGAAGGGCTTTGGCTTCTATTTGAGGTGCATTCACTTCAAGCTCGTCATATCCCTTAGTCTCAGGCACGGACTCCTTTAGATGTTTTGAGGCGATACGCATAACCTCCAATTGGTTTTGGAGGCTGTGAACTTCGCTTCTTAACTCTGCCAGGGGATCCTACTCTTGAGGGTGAGAGGGTTGTCCTTTCTTCGACTGCTCTCCTCCCATGGAATTAGGTAAACGCAAAACCTGTAGCTGACTACTGGCCTGAGCTGACCTTGCGGTGGGACGACGAGCATCCTCTTTGCTTAAGGAAACCGAGATTTTGAGTACCTTCCGCGGTGGCTGGAGCATCAGTTTTGCTTCCAAGAGTGTAATGGGGACATGCAGGACTTTTAGATGGTCCGGCATGTAGGTGATGTTTGGAGCCGAGAGATCTATCCCCATGACTTCCTCAGTCTTAAGAATGACTTCTGGTTCATCTTCTTGCAAAGGTGGCTCAGGACTAGAAGCAAAGTGGGAAGCCTCATCTTCAAGCAAAAATGGTGTTTCCTCAGAGATGGTGGACATCATACTAGGATGAATGGGAGTCAGAGGGAGGATTTTTCCTCATCTTTCCTCCTCTTTGAATATGTTCACGAGTGTTCGCCCAATGTCTTCAACATCTTCTTGAGGCGAGGATTCTATCTTCCTCACATACTTCTGATCACCATCATTTGGCTTTTGGGGTGGCACCGAATATGTGAAGTAATACTTGGCATCAGTAATAGTGAGTTTTGGCTACAGGAAACAGTATTTTATCAGCATAGACCATATACTATCTCCCATCCCGACTATGCTTGAAGCACTGATGCAACGTGGATGGAATCACCCCCTGGTCATGAAGCCAAGGGTGGCCAAGAAGGACGTCGTAGGAGGTGTCGGTGTCGATTACATGAAATTGAGAGTAATCGTTCAATTCACCGATCTTGAGACAAAGACGAACCATGCTAGCCAGCTTCTCTCCTGACTGGTTGAACCCTTGGACTGTGATGTGAGTCGAAGTGAGGTCTTTAGATCCTAATCCCAATTGAGTCAGAATTATCTTTGGGATAAGGTTGATTGTTGACCCTCCATCGAGCATAATTCGGTTGATGGGGTATGTGTGTAACTCACCAGTCATGAAGTGAGGGCGGTTGTGAAATTTTCCTCCCAATTGAAGATCATTTTCTGAGAAAGTGATCACCATACATCCACTCAAGATTGCTGGGTCCACCTCAATAGGTTCCCCCTCAGTCTCATACACCTCTAGACTGGAAAGAGCCTGAACCAGAGCCATACGGTAATCCCTTGAGAGCATGAGAGCATCATAGATGCTGAGAAGGGCTAGAAGCTTCCTCAAGTGCCCAATCACATCGTATTTCACATTTTCCTCGTCAGACTTTTGTGCTCCCTGTCCTGCCATTGGCTTGGGTGGTATAGTAGGTTGAGGAGTAGGTTTAGGTGGAGGATTGGGCTACTGGCTGACTTGGTTGGGCAGCCGACTTGGTTTGGGCAGTCTGGGTGGATTGGGTGTCAGGGATTTGTTTTAGTGGAGTGGAGGTTTGAGGTTGAGGCTTAGGAGATGGTTGGGTGTATAAGACTAGAGGCATCCCAAGGGACTTGAGGCTGGGTGTATCATCTGGGGTATTTTGGCAAGGAAGGAGTTGGGTGTATGGAACTAGAGGTGTCTCAGGGAACTTGAGGATGGGTGGATTTGTCTGGGGTATTTGGGCGAGGAAGGAGTCGTGGACCAGGAAACTTTGGGACCTTTGGCCTCTAAGGTGGAGGTTGCAACGTCTTCCTCGATCTCAGGCTCATTTGCCCCGTGCTGGGTGATGCTTCCGAGATTCGTACCATATGACTTGCCTCTTTAGAATAGAGGCAATGTTCTCTTGATTCCCTTAGCCTCTGCTCAGAGTTAGGCTTAAGAGGCCACTGGGATTTCTTCGGCTTTGACCTCTTGTGCTTCTTAGTGGAGGAAGATGGCTCCGAATTGGCTCAATTCGTCAGGGAGTCAGCGACTGTCAAGAATCAAACAGCCTGAGCTAGTGTCTTTCTCAGCCGCCTCCGGTGTGACTTGCTTATATTGGTTTCTTCGAGTTCTTTGTCAAGGTTGTCGAAGTCTAGACACTCTCAGATTGTACCTATAATAGATACAAAAGAGGAAGGAGAAGGAGAAGAAGAGGAAGAAGAAGAAGAGGGGTTAGTAGGTGAGGTACCTTTAAGTTCATCCCCCTCATTGGATCGATTTGGGCAGATTTTTATATCATCACCAGAGTTGGATGTGCCCTAGGGGGTCTTTTGGGTCTTTCCCCTGCTTAGACCGTTGGGGGGTGCTTTTAACATTGTCACCCTTGTTGGACGTGCCCCGAGTGGAGGATAGCTCGGGAATGCTCTTTATGGGATTGGTGGTAAGCGAACTAGGGATGAAGTCTTGTAAGGTCCGTAATGGAGGGAGAGGCTTGAGAAATTCTTGCTCGACCGGTGGTTGAGGAATCTTGTTCTTTCGGTGAGCAGCCCTTGGTGCCCATCTCCTCCTGGTTTCCTTTAAAGGTGCTTGATCTGTCTTGCTAGGTTTGTGAGAAGCCCTAGCTTGATGAATTGCCTCTCACTTTAAGGACTTGAGTTTGCTCTGTCAGTGATAGACTCTCCATGATCGGGAAGTCGAGGGTTCAGCGGGATCGGAGGCATCATCGTGGGAATCTTGCACTGAAACACTCTCTTGGATGGGAGTGCTGACTTGCAGGTGTTCTTTTATGACGACGTAAGCAATGTGACCTCTCCGCACTTTCTTATGAGCATGGGTAAGACTCACCGAGGAATGATGGATGATGAAAAGGGAAATTGATGCATTGGGGTGCTATGAAAATGGTACGCGCAGAAATTGTGTGCGCGTATGCGTGGAGGTGTATTTAGAGTCTTGCCTTAAGAACCTATGCAAACCAATTAACATCATGCAGCTAGGACGTGCACTATAGTTTAGGGTCATACAACTGGACCATTGTGCTATGCAGTTTAAGGTCGTGAAATATAAACCATGCAGTTTAAGGTCATGCAACTAGACCTTCGCTATAATTTAAGCCATGCAGTTTAGGGTCGTGCGTCTAGACCATGGCTGTGCAGTTTCGTGCTTGACTCTCTCGTTTTTGGTCAATCCTTGATGTATGGCGACATGCAACTAGGGAAGTTGAATTTCAAGAGGCAAGACAGCTTCAACCCCATAGACCAGGGAATAAGGAGTGGAATCGGTGGCATTTCGTGTGGTGGTGCGATAGGCCCACAGCGCTTCAGGAAGCTTCTCATTCAAGTTCTTCTTTGTCTTTGATACCGACTTCCTTAAAACGCTGCACATGGTCTTATTGAAAACCTCAGCTAAGCCGTTCTCCTGAGGGTGGTACATAGTTGAGTACTTCCACTCGAAACCGAATTGGTTAACCAAGCGATCAATGTGATGACTTCTGAATTGAGGGTCATTGTCAAATATTATCCGGTCAGGCACCCCAAACCGGTATATGATGTGATGTCGCACGAAGTTGGCCACCGTAGCCCCAGGAACTTGCTTGACGGGGACCGCTTCAGCCCACTTAGAGAAATAGTCCATTCATAGAGCTTAAGGCCAGACTGATGCAGTCCACAGATGCTTGAGTGCACTTCTTACAACCCCTTATTTTCCTCTTGTGCGTCTACACATCTGAGAAGAATACTGTCAAAAGACCATATGAAGGAGAGCATCTCCTTCAAGGAGGGTGTACTTGGTAGACATTCGATGCACATTATTGCGCTCAGCACGCCCTTCAAGCTGTCTACCATGCTTTATAAAGTTAATGATGAGCTCTCTCCAATCTTCCACCTGCTTGATTTCCTAACATATTGGGTCTAAGAACTCCTGTTCCTGTTTCTGAACGTCAGCTCCTTGACTCTGTGCCACTTCCTTCTCAGCCTTAATGACTTCTTTGGCTGACAGAAGTGCGCTTAATGGATAAGGTGGGCACTCGGGGAAGAGAATTCTCTCATCATCCGCGTCCACTTATGTTCTCAATTCAATGTATCTCCACTTTGCTACCCAAATGGACATGGGCCATGAGGACAATTGAATGGTAGCTCTGAGCTTTGCAAGTGCATCAGAGTGAATTTATTGTTGGGAACGTTGTTAAGAAATAAGGGCAGGTACACCAACCGATGAGAGAGGAATTTAATGTGAGGCGGGACACACCTGACCTGGGTCCGTGACTCACTCGAGCTAACTAGCACGAGTACCCTCTTAGATCACAGCGGAAAGCCCCCAGTCCTACAACGGTTCAAAATCGCCTCCCTTGACCTGTACTCTCCTGTTTTTGTGATCACACATACATGGTTGTTTTACAAGACAAGTGGGCCAAGGGACCCCACCTTGTCTTTAGGCGAATGCACACAAGTGTGAACATTCAAAAGTGGAAAGAGAAAGACTTTTGGAGGGTAAGACTCACTAGGGAATGATGAGATATTCACGCAATGCTGTAACTAGGATGCTCAGAGGTTTGGATGTATTTGTCACAAATCCATTCGTGGAGACTTTAGGGGAGAAGATACTTTTGAGGGATCCTGTAGAGTTCCTGTAACAATCCTAAACTTTCAAAAATATATATATATAATAATAATAAAATTAATACTGTTAACAGAAATAAATACAAAATAAAAAAAATAAAAAAAATAAAATAAAATAAAATAAAATAAAATAAAATAAATACATAAATAAATAAAATAATAAGTATATATTAGTAATGAAAATAATAATAATAATACTAATATACCTTTAGGATATTGTTGCTTTTATATTAACAATAAATAAAAGATATTATTGTTAATATATTTGAAGGTCCAATTTTACTTGGGTGGACCTTAGGTCCACCACCTTAAAGGTTTATAAGAACATTCATTTAAACGCCACCTTGCGTTGAGGTGTTCCTTTTTTATACGTCTTTTTCTCTCTCTCTCCTATGCACATCTCTTTTCAAAAAAGCCTAACCTTTTCGCAAGTTTCAGAAGAGGAGAGCAGAGAATTAGGATTGGGGTTAGGGTTTTAGCAGAGGCCATGATTGTGGAGTTATCGAAGCGAGGGGATTAAGGTTAGGGCTACCAAAATTTTTTCTTTTGTGGAGTGAGCTCGTGGATTTGCAGAGAGAATTACATAGAGTTTTGGATTTGCTAAATTTGTAGAGGGAGGGAGAGAGAGATGAATGAGAAGGTATCGTGCAGTTATCCAACTACGTTTTCTACCTTTGCTAACCATATAAAAGGAAATCCAAAAGCTTCTCAGTTACGGACTCCTCGCTCTTGTTTCTCTCTCTAGACTTCTCCTTGAAGCTTGACTCCTCTTCATCTTCTTCTTGGTAAGTGACATCGTCTTCCTGAAAAATAGTCTGTTTTTAATAAATAGTGATATTTCCGTCTAGGATCTTTATTTTATAAGTTTTGTGTGTAAGTGACCTCATTGTCTCGAAAAATAATCCATTCTTTTTAAAAATAAAATGAAATAATTATTTCTGCTTATTATCATGAATTTTAGGTGCGATAAATTTTATGCGCACACGACCTCATTATCTTGAAAAATAATCTTTTTAATAAAAATTGTGATATTTTATCTATGTTAGAAATTTTAAATGCTGTAAATTCTTAGAAAAATAAATTTATTTATCTTTCTTGCCTATTGTTAGAAAATTTTAGATGCTATCAAATTATTAAAAATAAATGTGATATTTCTGCTTTTAGTAAAATTGTGATATTTCTTTCTACTGTTTTGAATATTTAGACATTGTAAAATTCATGTGCAAATGACTGCCTTATTATTGACATTTTTGCAATTGATTATAGTATTGTTGTGAAATGTTTATTTGTGGATTGATATCCCATAAATTGTGATAATTTCGTATTCTTGAATTTCTATAAGAGTTTTTCTATACATATTAAATTGGCAATTATGCTAGAATGCCTTTACAAACTGCTACCTTTCTAAATTTGAGCCCAAAATATTTGATTGGTTATTTTTGTAATTTTATAGAGAATGACTGTTATTAATGGTTTAAGTGAAATTCATATTGATGATTTTAGTGATATGTTGAGTACATGATATTGCTGCTTTCGAATGTTTAAAGAGATTTAGAAATAATTTAAGTATGCAAGTGGACTCATCCGGTTCGCCGATGAGGTGTAAGTGGACCTATCTAGGACGCCGGTAGGGATTAAGTGGACTCATCCAGTACGCCGTGAGGTATAAGTGGACCTGCAGAGATTAAGTGGACCTATCTGGGACGCCGATAGGGATTAAGTGGACCCATCAGGACGCTGATGGGGTATATAAGTGACCTACTTAGGACGCCAGTAGGGTATTTTATGAAATCCTTTGAATTATGTACTGCCGTTAAGAGGGTTATAAGCATTTCAATTACTCGGATCATACTTAATTATGCATTTATTGAAAGTGAAACTGTTGATGCATTTCTGTTAATAGATCTCATTTTGAGAAAATATTGATATCTTTCAATCATGATTATTTTTAGGATTATGATGATCACTTACTAAGTAGCCAAACTCATCAAACTTTGGTAAACATTTTTTCAGGATAACTGCGGATTCATTTTGAGTGCTAGTCAAGATCAACCTTGGAAGATGCTGTTGTTGTGCTAGCTTTCTTTATTTACTTTGTAAGACCTCGCCACTGTAAATTTGTCCTATCAATAGATGTATATATGTTTTGTCTGTCACATCTCAAGAATAACAGTATTGTAAATTCATGGGGTGTGACAATTATGGTATCAAAGCCAAGTTGGTTTAAGATTCTTAGGAAATTTAAAAAGAATGTACTTAAAATCACATTTATTGTGTGTACAGACCGGGATAAAGTCAAGATCCAGAATAGCTGAAGACAATATGGAAGGAATTCACAAAGCCTTGAAAAATATGGTTGCTCTAATGCAACATCAGATGGAAAACAACAATCCACCCAGGCAGTCAGTTACAGGAAATGGTGGGAGTAATATCGAACAATTTAAGAAATTAAACCCACCTTCTTTTATGGGTGCTGTAAACCCACTAGAAGCCGAGGGATGGATTATGCAATTGGAAAAAATATTCGAGGTTATGGAATGTCCTGATGATAGGAAGGTGGCCTTGGCAGTTTTTATGTTAATAGGTGAGGCACAACACTGGTGGCGAATGGCAAAAGGAGTATTGGTCAAAGAAAATAAAAACTTGACTTGGGAAGTATTTCTAGAGGCATTTAATGAAAAGTATTTCCCAGATTTTATTCGAGACCAAAAAGAAATGGAATTTCTAGAATTAATCGAAGGAAATAGACAGTAGCACAGTACAAGGCCAAGTTTACTGAATTGGTCAGGTTTGCACCACATATGATTAACAATGAGGCAAGAAAGGTGAAGAAATTTGAAAGGGGTCTCAGGCCAGCTATTAGAAGCAGAATATCAGTCTTGAAATTAAGAACTTATGCTGAAATAGTGGATCGTGCCCAAATTGTCGAAAAAGATTTTGAAGATTACCAAAAGACGAAAAATCAGAACAGTCATGTTAGACCTACATCATCTAATCGACAACAGTTTGAAAGGCCAAACAAGAAGCCAAGGCCCTCGCCATTTCAAAACCCAATAGAACCATGTAGAAAATGTGGGAAAAATCATGGATCAAGCCCTTGTTATTGGAATACCGGAGCCTGTTTTAAATATGAAAAATTAGGACACTAGATTAGACAATGTTCTAGCTTACAGATACAACAGCTTCCAAAGCAGGGAGAGATAGCTCCAAAGCCTCAGATGAAGGGAAGAGTATTTGCGATTACCGAGCAAGACGCTCAGGCCTCAAAATCAGTGATCCAAGGTACTCTTACTATCTTCCAAAAAGTAGCTCATGTTTTGATTGATCCTGGATCTACTCATTCATTTGTGTCACAACACTTTGCATGCCACTTAAAGGTAGAACCAGAACAATTAGAATACATTCTAGAGGTAGCCACATCGATGGGAGATTCAATTAACACCAATATAGTGTACAAATCATGTGTAATAAAGATAGAAGAAAAGAAACTGTTGGTTGATTTAATACTCTTGGAAATTCAAGATTTTGATGTAATCTTAGGCATGGATTGGCTTTCTTCATACCATGCAAGTATTGATTGTTATAAGAAAATTGTTACCTTTAGTATTCCGAATCAACCAGTATTTTACTTCAATGGTGTCAAAGAAGACTCCCCATCATATATAATCTCTTGTATTCGAGCTAATCGCCTCCTTCGAAAAGGGTGTCAAGGCTTTCTTGCCTATATCAAAGAAGATAGGAAGGAAGAAATAAATTTGGATACCACTTCGGTTATTCGAGAATTTCCCGACGTTTTTCCACAAGAATTGCCAGGATTACCGCTTGACAGGGAAATTGAATTCTCCATTGAATTATTGTCAGGGGTAGCACCAATTTCTAAGGCACCTTACAAAATGGCTCCTGCAGAACTTAAAGAACTGAAACAACAATTGGAAGAATTATTAGATAAAGGTTTTATCAGGCCCAGTGTGTCACCTTGAGGTGCTCCAGTACTGTTTGTCAAAAAGAAAGATGGGACTATGAGATTGTGTAATGATTATAGACAGTTGAACCAAGTGACAGTGAAAAATAAGTATCCATTACCTAGAATTGATGATTTATTTGATCAATTACAAGGATCACAAGTGTTTTCAAAAATTGATCTTAGATCTGGATACCATCAGCTTAAGATTAAAAGTGAAGATGTTCCCAAGACATCTTTCAGAACAAGGTATGCCCATTATGAATTTTTAGTCATGCCTTTTGGATTAACCAATGCACCGGCTGCATTTATGGATTTGATGAATCGAATCTTTAGACCCTTTTTGGATAAATTTATTGTGGTATTCATCGATGATATTTTAATTTATTCCAAGAATCAGAAGGAACATGAGTAGCCTGTAAGAATGGTATTGCAAATATTAAGAGAAAAGAAATTGTATGCCAAACTTAGTAAATGTGAATTTTGGTTTGAACAAGTGACATTTTTAAGACATGTCATATCAAAGGAAGGTCTATCAGTTGATCCTTCAAAGGTTGAAGCCGTTGTTAATTGGAAACAACCAAGTAATGTGACTGAAGTTCGAAGCCTTTTGGGATTGGTAGGATATTACAGAAAATTTGTAGAAGGATTTTCTCGAATCGCAACTCCATTGACTCGATTGACACAGAAAAATGTCAAATTTGAGTGGACAAGTGAATGTGAGGAGAGTTTTTAAGAACTAAAAGTTCGATTAACTTCAACACCTATTTTAACTATTCCTGAGGGGAGTGGGCGATTTGTGATTTATAGTGATGCTTCACATAAAGGTTTGGGCTGTGTATTAATGCAATATGGGAAAGTAGTGGCATATGCATCCAGACAGTTGAAAGAATATGAGAAAAAATATCCATTTCATGATTTGGAGCTAGCTGCAATAGTATTCGCTTTGAAAATATGGAGGCATTATCTATATGGTGAGCAATTCGTAATATACACGGATCATAAGAGTTTGAAATACCTTTTCTCTCAGAAGGATTTAAATATGCGGCAGATAAGATGGATGGATTTTTTAAAAGATTATGATTGTACAATCCATTATCATTCAGGAAAAGCTAACGTTGTGACCGACGCTCTAAGTAGAAAATCTACGGGAGTCTTAGCTCATCTAATGATCCAAGAAATGCGATTGTTAGAGGAAATAGTGGATTGGCATCCAACTCTGTCCATTAATGGTGTGGTAAGTATGATTGCCAACATTAAGGAGGAACCCCAATTAATCCAACAGATTCGATTGGCACAAAAGAAAGACCCTCAGCTTATAACAATTATAGAAGAGGTGAAGCAAGGAAAGAGAGATGTATTCTCTATATGTAGTGAGGATTTGCTAAGATTCAAAAGTCGGGTTTGTGTCCAGAATGATGAGAGTGTAAAGAAAGCTATCTTAGAAGAAGCACATCATTCTCGTTATACGATACATCCCGAAAGTATTAAAATGTATCAGGACCTGAAGAAAACCTTTTGATGGAATAATATGAAAAAAGAGGTAGCACTATTTGTGTCTAAATGCCTAACATGCCAGTAAGTAAAAGCTGAACATCAAAGGCCCGCTGGGTTGTTGCAGCCTTTACCCATGCCAGAATGGAAGTGGGAGCACATCTCTATGGATTTTGTCTCTGGCTTGCCTAGAACAAATTCAGGACATGATAGCATTTGGGTCATTGTGGACCGGTTGACCAAAGCTGCCCACTTTCTACCGATTCGCACGACGTACACTTTGGATCGACTGGCTCAGCTGTACATTAAGGAAATAGTGCGGTTGCATGGAGTTCCTGTCAGTATTGTATCGGACAGGGATACTCGATTTACTTCTAAATTTTGGGCTAGACTACAGTCAGCCATGGGGACGAGACTCACCTTTAGTACTGCCTTTCATCCCCAAACTGATGGACAATTGGAGAGGACCATCCAAACCTTGGAAGATATGCTGAGGGCCTGTGTTATTGACCCTACAGAAAGCTGGGATGACCATTTACCCCTGATTGAGTTTGCTTATAATAATAGCTTCCAAGCCAGTATTCAGATGGCACCATATGAAGCCCTATATGGAAGGAAATGCAGGTCACCCATATGTTGGGACGAGGTTGGTGAAAGAAAGATTTTGGGGCCAGAAATTGTTCAGATAACCACAGATAAAATAGCATTAATTCGTGAAAGGCTCAGGACAGCTCAGTGTCGGCAAAAGAGTTATGCTGATAACCGAAGGAGAGATCTT
This sequence comes from Amborella trichopoda, assembly GCF_054954075.1. Taxonomy (NCBI): domain Eukaryota; kingdom Viridiplantae; phylum Streptophyta; class Magnoliopsida; order Amborellales; family Amborellaceae; genus Amborella; species Amborella trichopoda. Next base: position 34,660,913 of record NC_142341.1, read on the forward strand.
GAATTTGAGGAAGGTGATCGAGTTTTCCTAAAAATCTCTCCAATAAAGGGCATTATGAGATTCGGCAAGAAAGGAAAGTTGAGCCCACGTTACATCGGACCATTTGAAATCCTAGAAAGAATCGGAGGTGTCGCTTATAGACTTGCCTTACCACCCGAATTGGCAAACCTCCATAATGTCTTTCGTGTATCATCAGTACAAAAATATCAGCCCGACCCATCCCATATCTTAAAATATGAACCTTTACCGATCAGGAAGGACCTATCCTTCATTGAGCAACCAATTTTGATACTGGATAGAAGGGTGCAAGTGTTGCGCAAGAAGGAGATTCCTTTAGTCCGTGTATTATGGCAGTACCATTCAAGAGAAGAGTCGACTTGGGAACGAGAAGACGAAATCAGAGAAGAATACCCCTATCTTTTTCAGTAATCAGGTACACAAATTTAGAGGACTAAATTTCTTTAAGGGGGGAAGAATGTAACAACCCTAAACTTTCAAAAATATATATATATATATAATAATAATAATATTAATACTGTTAACAGAAATAAATACAAAAAAATAATAATAATAATAAAATAAAATCAAAAATAAAATAAAATAAAATAAAATAAATAGATAAATAAATAAAATAATAAGTATATATTAGTAATGATAATAATAATAATAATACTAATATACCGTTAGGATATTATTGCTTTTATATTAACAATAAATAAAAGATATTATTGTTAATATATTTGAAGGTTCAATTTTACTTAGGTGGACCTTAGGTCCACCACCTTAAAGGTTTATAAGAACACTCATTTAAACGCCACCTTGCGTTGAGGTGTTCCCTTTTTATACGTCTTTTTCTCTCTCTCTCCTATGCACATCTCTTTTCAAAAAAGCCTAACCTTTTCGCAAGTTTCAGAAGAGGAGAGCAGAGAATTAGGATTGGGGTTAGGGTTTTAGCAGAGGCCACGATTGTGGAGTTAACGAAGCGAGGGAATTAAGGTTAGGGCTACCAGAATTTTTTCTTTTGTGGAGTGAGCTCGTGGATTTGCAGAGAGAATTATATAGAGTTTTGGATCTAGGGTTTGCTAAATTTGTAGAGGGAGGGAGAGAGAGATGAATGAGAAGGTATCGTGCAGTTATCCAACTACGTTCTCTACCTCTGCTAACCATATAAAAGGAAATCCAAAAGCTTCTCAGTTACGGACTCCTCGCTCTTGTTTCTCTCTCTAGACTTCTCCTTGAAGCTTGACTCCTCCTCATCTTCTTCTTGGTAAGTGACATCGTCTTCCTGAAAAATAGTCTGTTTTTAATAAATAGTGATATTTCCGTCTAAGATCTTTATTTTATAAGTTTTGTGTGTAAGTGACCTCATTGTCTCGAAAAATAATCCATTCTTTTTAAAAATAAAATGAAATAATTATTTCTGCTTATTATCATGAATTTTAGGTGCGATAAATTTTATGCGCACACGACCTCATTATCTTGAAAAATAATCTTTTTAATAAAAATTGTGATATTTTATTTATGTTAGAAATTTTAAATGCTGTAAATTCTTAGAAAAATAAATTTATTTATTTTTCTTGGCTATTGT